>NW_004443967.1:12850568-12895524 GCF_000243295.1 Trichechus manatus latirostris | reverse complement strand
ATGCTTGGAAGAGTAGAGGGTCATCTAAAAAGAGGAAGAACCTCAACAAGATTCATTGACACAGTGGCTGCAACAATGGGCTCAAACATAGCAACGACTGTGAGTGTGGCACAGGACCAGGCAGCATTTTGTTCTGTTGTACATAGGGTCGCTATGAGTCAGAACTGACTCGATGGCACCTAACAACAGATATTTCATATAAATGGAATCATGTAGTATTTGTCCTTCGGAGTCTGACTTATTACACTCTGCGTAATGTCAAATTTGCTTTTGATTCGCAGTTTCTAAACGTTTCTTTGAAGGAAACAAAACCCGAAAAGGTGAGAGCTCAATTAAGTGATTTAAAATAGTATTTAGACATTCTTTTATATTTCCATGGGTGCTATGATACACCTAATGGAATTCAGAGCTCCATGAAAGAGCACTGACGTTCTGAGAGCTGATGTCACACAGCCTGTGTCCTGCCTGGTATAAAAGTTGGAGCTGGATAGCGGCTGTCCATTCTCTAGCTCTGCCAGAAGACTGTGCTCTTCAACCTTAGGTCTTAATTATTCCTAAAAGGATAATTAGAACTTTCTCAAATTAGAGGTTTGGGAAATTCCTGAGAAGATGTCCTGTTCCCTCAATTTTATTTTCATTGTGATTTTTTTGTCCTGTTGGCCTTCACCCAGCTCTGAAGAGTCAAACTGTGGTAAGTGGGGTTGACAGGCTGTTCATTCTTCTCTCCTGACTCACTTTCCCCCAATCTCAGAGTGTTAGATTAAACAAACTGCTTATTCCAAGCAAACAGGATATCCAGGAAGGACTTAGGATATAGGAGGGAAAATGGCAGAGGAATGCCTGTGGTCTTCCATAAAAACAGAATGAGGGACAAGGGGCTTTGGGAAACCTGAACTGTGCAAGTTACTCGTCATCTCTAAGCCTGAGGAAAAGATTTGGCTGGAAGCTTCCAGGAATCTCCTTAAACCCTGAGGTGATATGACCCAGTTATCCATGAGAGAACTGAAAACTTTTGGAGTAAAACCACTAGGTAGCCACTACACCAAACCCGTTGCCGTTGAGTCAATTCTGGCTCATAGCGGCCCTATCCGACAGAGTAGAATTGCCCCATAGGGTTTCCAAGGAGCACCTGGTGGATTTGAACTGCCGACCTTTTGGTTAGCAGCTGTAGCTGTTAACCATTGCTCCAGCAGGGCTTCCAGCTTAACCACTAGCAGGCCTTTTTTCCCTTGCAGCTGCACATGAGTGTATGTGAAAGAGATGAAGGTTCTTCCCACTTTCTCTCCTCTGATCGTCCTTCTCTCTAGATTTTGTATTTGAGTCCTTTCTCATCCACAAATAAACCCTTTGGGCCTGGTTAGGCCTCTGTTGGCAGATTCGCTCATGTTACACACTTCGGGATCATAGTGTGGGCTTCATTCTTCCTCCACTGAAAGAAGTGTATCGAGGTTGCTAAGTGGGTGTGTTGGGAGGGCAGCTCCATTCACTGCTTCCCTGTACTTCTCTGCCTAGCAAGCTGTGAGACCTTTGACCTCAAGACAATCATTATAGTTAGCCTTGGGGGCTGTATCCTGGCTGCCATACTGGTGCTGATTGTGCTTATCATCTGCGTTTACGCCAAATTGGGCAACTCAACCAAGTCAGTCACGTGAGTAACAGTGAATAATGCCCCTCGAATGGGACACTTGGGTGCTCTCTGCTTGAGCAGGCCACTCCTTGCCCTGTGACCACACTCTGGGTGAAGTCAAGAATGGCAGGTGCATTTGAAAAAGCAAAGGCAGGTTAGTTAGAATCTTGGCTTTTTTCAGATTGTGACCTCATAAAGGGAATGTTCTTGGCCTGGTGACTCTGTGAGTTAGTACTACTTTGCTTATTTAAATGACTTTAAATACACTGAGTTTTCTATTAAGGGTTTGAGGAGTTGCTGGGTGGTGTAAACAGTTAAGAGCTCAACTACGAGCCAAAAGGTTGTTAGTTCAAACTCACCCAGAGGAGCCTTGGAAGACAATCCTGGCGATCTGCTTCTGAAAGGTCATAGCCTTAAAAACCTATAGAGCAGTTCTACTCTGTACATATGGGGTCATCTTGAGTTGGAATTGACTCGGCATCAACTAACAACAACAACATTATTAAGTGTTTAATGCAGCACCTGGGCTGAGCCACCCTGTCCTGGACCCTGTAGACTGAAGAATCTGGGGAGACGGAGTGAATGAGCTTCTGCCTTATTCCCTCAGATGATGGGCTGAGTTGATCTCTTGCCTGAGTCGGGGAGTTCTCGGGAGCTCTCTCATTCAGGGCTGGTTGCCTTGGGGACAGTGAGGTGGGCCTCTAGGCCTATGGGAAAGCTAAACTGTGTGAAGATCCTTGGGGAACACCCGACAAGGGGTGTAGGTCAGACAAGAGATAATTAAAGTTTGGGGAGAGAAAACTTCAGAGATGGGAGAGAGCGGTAGTTGGAAGCATTCATGCTCACAGTAAGGCTGTGAGTTAGACGGCAGACCCCAGCGGACGGGGGCACCTTCCCTGGGCATGCTCAGACCTCGTGGGCCTGCAGGGACCAGCTGGGTGGCCCATGCTTGCAAGTCACTGCTGCTTAGTTGCTGGTGCCTGGTGTTAACGTTTATAACGTTAGGAGACCAAGGGATTAGATAGACGCTTGGGACAGGGGCTGAGAGCTTCAGTCAAGGGCTGGTGTCACATGTTTGATTGGCTCCAGCCCTAAACTTCCCAGATACCCCTGAAAATTGTAACAAATGGATTTAGAAAAAAAAAATTCTAATCTGATGCTCTGTGTATGTCTTTTCGTAAGAGCTGCAAAGACCTGCGTTGCTGGGCCCTTGAAGAATAATAATTCAGCCGTTGACCCCCATGCCAAGTCTGTCACCCCTGTGTCTTCTGCCACCGTCCAGCTGTGTGAGGAGTGCAGCATGTATGCGGCGTACGACCCCCTCCCGCCCTGCTTCTGTGACTCAAACGAGGGACTCTGACTTGGGCACGGTGGGCATGCAAACCTTCATGAGCAGTATTTCTTTCTTAGTAGAATGTTTTATTATTCAAGTTGAGTTCTATAGTGTTTACCTTATATTTATATACTATATAACATTTTTATGTACTTTTGAATAAATGCAATACTGAAAATTACCCTTTTTGCCTCCTGTACTTTTGTTGTTGTTCTTGGTTATAAATTTCCATTACTTAAATTTATGTTCACCCACTTTCGGTATGTACCTAGCTTCAGTCACAAAAAAATAAAGAAGCTTGAGAGGAGCATTTGCTTGGAAAACTGTGTGATTTTGGTCTTGATGGTAAGAACTGTAGGGTTTAGAGGTTTCTCACCATCCTTTCAGGAGAAACTCTTTATTTTTACCTTATTTGTCTCTGAATTAAGAAGGACTTGATCTTCCCTCTGCAGCATCTCATTGAAATCCCATGGGGTGAGAACTATTCTCAATTCAAAGACAAGGAAAGTGAGGCTTGGGGAAATTTAATTCCTTGGTAAGATGAAGCCAGCGCCTCTTCTCAGGTGTTCACCTGCACTTCGATTTTCTCTTGTCCCAATGAGCTCCTGGGCAGACAGAGCAGGCCGAGTTTCTTTGGCGCCCCCCAGTGAAAGGCACAGCTCGCTCTCACACAGCACGCCCAGTCCCTGACAACCCAAGAAGCCCCTATGCTGGCGGGAACCCAGAGGAGCTGTGCCACTTCCTTGGTGAGTTTCCAGCTCCTTGTGAGCACAACTTCCCAGTGTTACAGGTGCTATCCTTGCTGCTCCAGCACTGGGCATGGGGCCAAACACCTGACCCAGGGGCCCACTAGGAATGGATCCCCTGAGCCACAGTCTAGAATGTGCCCTCCCCCAGGAATCCAAAGTCCTGGAGCCCAGTGAAGGGTCTCCAGCTGCAGAACAGTCAGAACAACATGGAAGCATTGAGGTCTACCAGGAAAGGCTTCCACACAGAAGATCCTGTCTTCACCTGGTTCTAAACTCTCCAGAGCTGCTGGGAAGATTTGTAGACATTAGTCATGTCATTCACCTGCTCAACAAGTTCCCACTGATCTTAGAGTAAAATCTAAACCCTTTAGTTGGGTTAAGGAAACCTGGTGGCACAGTGGTTAAAGCATTTGGCTGCTAACCAAAAGGTCGGCAGTTTGAATCGACTAGCTGCTCCGTGGGAGAAGGATGTGGCAGTCTGCTTCTGTAAAGGTTGTTATTGTTGTTAGGTGCCGTCGAGTTGGTTCTGACTCATAGCGACCCTATGTACAACAGAATGAAACACTGCCCTGTCTTGTGCCAGCCTCATGATCGTGGTTTTGCTTGAACCCGTTGTTGCAGCTGCTGTGTCAATCCATCTCGTTGAGTGTCTTCTTCTTTTTCTCTGATCCTCTACCAAGCATGATGTCCTTCTCCAGGGGCTGATCCCTCCTGATAACATGTCCAAAGTTATGTGAGATGAAGTCTCATCATCCTTGCTTCAAAGGAGCATTCTGGCTGTACTTCTTCCAAGACAAATTTGTTTGTTGTGTAAAGATTACAGCCTTGGAAACTCTATGGGGCAGTTCTACTCTGTCCTACAGGGTTGCAATGAGTCGGAATCAACTCAATGACAGGTTTTATCTGGGCTAAGACTTGAAGGTGCCAGTGATGCCACCCCATTTATGATCTGATCCAACAGTAGAGCAAAGGCCCAACTCCAAGTCAACCCCACTGATGAGTACTGTGCTCAGTGTCTACTATGTGTAGGTGCTGGTAACCCCCTGGTGAAGAGCTTTAGCCATGTACTGCCTGCAAACCTTCTGGAAAGGAGTGGGGAGTACGAACACTAGCTTTTAGGGGATTGCTGATGTCAGCCAGCCACACAGCTGCTATCTTCTCACAGAAACCTACCCCTTGTGTGGCTGGAACTGACACGTTTTCTTAGAGGCCAGCAGGAAGCTTATGAAACCAGATATTTATGTAACAGAGAAGTATAAAAGCCTGCTAGCCCTCAAGGCTTCCAAACCACTTACGAAGATGGAGGTTGTAGGAAGACTTATCCTTCTGACCCTTTTAATTTCATCATGTCTGGCAGACTTGAATTTGACTGAGTCTGAAGGTAAGAAAATTAAACCAGATTTTTCAATCACAGCCGGATTCCTTCCTTTCTAAACGCCCCTGGCAGAAATTTAAAAGGTTTCAATATCCACTGATGGCCCCAATATGGAGAAAAACATTGTTCTTATATGATCCTGGTGGGAGATGGGATTAGGATTAGTTTTATTCAGGGCCATATGACAATAGATGTAAAAATACAAAAACCATGTAAAATTTTACCAGGTGATTTCACTTCTAAGAATTTATCTTCAGGAAATAATCATACAAGTGTACAAAGATATATGTACATGTACGTACATTAACATAGTTAATAAAAACAACAAAAATTTCCATCGGTTGTTATGTAAGTTATGGTAACTCCATTTAAAGGAATGCTCTGTGACAATTAAAATGATCTCTAAGCAAGATGCTAAACCAAACCAAACCCATTGCTGTCGAGTTGATTCTGACTCATAGCGACCCTGTAGGACAGAGTAGAACTGCCCCATAGGGTCTCCAAGGAGTGGCTGGTGGATTTGAACTGTCAACCTTTTGATTAGCAGCTGAGCTCTTAACCACTGTGCCACCAGGTCTCCAGATCTACACAGGAAAAAAAAAAACTATCTGAAATTTGTACAATATGATTATGTTTATCTTTAACATACACATTTATGCATTTAAAAATATCCAGAAGCAAAAGCAAAGCATTCTGAGGAGCAGCAAAAGAAAAAGGAGAGGGTCTGAAAGTATTTACAGCAGATTGTTAACAATGATTATTTCTGGGTGGATGGGATAATTGGATTTTAACTTTTTCTTTGCTTTCTGATTTTTTACTAGCAAACAATAATAATAGAGAAAGTTGAATGAGAATACTGATGTAAAGACATTATTCATCAGCTATAAATGAGGAAGAAAAATAAAAGCCTAATTCCTTTATAAGTGGAATTCTTAAGCTCTAGAGAGGTTCCATTTTGAAGTGTTGAAGTGGTTTTTTTTGTTCACATTCCATTGAAGCTTCTTTTTAAACAGATGTTTTACTGAGATATATTTTAGATAGCATACAATTCACCTATCTAAAGTGTACGATTAAATGGTTTTGAGTATATTCACAGAGTTCTGCAACCATCACCACAATCAATTTTAGACTATTTTCATCACTCCCAGAAGAAATCCTGTAGCCATTAACAGTCATTCCCTATTTCACCCAGTACACCCAGTTTTAGGCAACCAGTAATCTACTTTCTATCTCTATAGATTTGCCTGTTCTGAACACTTTCCTATAAATGAAATCCTGCAGTATGTGGTCTTTTGTGACTGGCTTCTTCTACTTAGCATATTTTCAAGGTTCATCCACGTTATATATCAGTACTTCATTTCTTTTTATGGCCCAATACTATTCCATTTTTGGATATTCCACATTTTATTTATCCATTCATCTGATGATGGACATTCGGGTTGTTTCTACTCTTTGACCATTGTGAATGATACTGCTGTGAGCATTCACATACAAGTTTTTTTGTGAACATGTTTTTTATTTCTCTTGGGTGTATGCCTAGGATTGGAGTTGCTGGGTCGTACGGTCACTCTGTTTAATCTTTCGAGGAACTGTCAAACTCTTTTCTGCAGTAGTTGCATCATTTCACACTTCCACCAAAAATGTATGTGGGTTCCCATTTCTTTACATCCTTGCAAACACGTGTTATTATCTTTTTGAATCTAGCCATCCTCGTGGGTGTGAAGTGGTATCTCATTGTGGTTTTAATTGCATTTCCCTGATGGCTAATGATGGCGAACATCTCTTCATGTGCTTAGTAGTATCTCTTCTTTGGAGGAATGTCCATTCTGATCATCTGCCCATTTAAAATTGGGTTATGTCTTTTTATTGCATTGTAAGAGTTCTTTGTATATTTTAGGTATAAAGCTTCTTTTTAAGGCCAACTTTTTTGAGGCCCTAATATATTCTTTACTCTTTTTTGAACTCTGTATAGAGAAGTCATAAATACTTTCTCCCCAAGGACTCCAAGAAGGAGCAATCAGTTGCTGTTGACTTACTTCGGAGCTCACAGGCTTTGGAGCGAGCTAAATACCATTAACGGTTAGCTGCAAGCTTGTGTAAATATCATGTGTGGGAGGTAGATGCCCGATCACTGGGGGCGGAAGGGCACCTACTTCCCTCACTGTCGACTGTGGTCTCTACCAGACAAATCGAACTGCACAGCCAGCCTGGGAGGCGCCAGCATGAGTGACGTCCACAATGCCATGATCCTGAAACTCAATCCTGATGAGAACTGCACCTGGGCAATAGAAAGACCAGAAAACAACAGCGTCCGCATCATCTTTTCCCACGTGGAGTGAGTAGAAGCTTTGGGCTCCTAACCAGGGTGGGTGAACTCTCTGTGGCATCGAGGAGTCTCTGTGGAAAGAATTAGGCTGCTTCTACAGGTGGTAGTAACAACTCCAACCACAATGATGATAATGGCTGATGACTATTGCCCGGCATTGATTAACAGAGGTCCTGTGAGGTGGGTGCTAGCATTACAGGCACGGGGAAGTTGAGAACTTGTCTGGGGTCACACAGCTGGTAAGTGAACTAACCAGGATTAGTACCCAGCGAGTCTAGTTCCAGATTCTAGGCCTTAAACACTAAACTAGTGGTTCCAAACACCGCCATGCACTAGACCCAGCTTCCCAAAACCCAAAGTCCCAAACTGCACCCTGTACGATTAGATGACAATCTTTGGGGTGGGAGCCAGGCATCAGTATTTTTTTTTTCTTTTAAGCGTTGTATTTTGAAAGAATTGCAGATTCGTAAGTATTTTTTGAAGTGCCCAGGTGATCCCAGTGTAAGCCAAGTTTGAGAACAAGCATGGAACTTCAGTAAACTCTCTCAGGGCTTTCCAGAACTGCCCCAGTTAATCCTCCCAACAACCCTTTGGGGTAGATGCAACCTAATCCCCTGTGGATAGACCCGAAAGCCCAGAAAAGCCACTTCACACTTCACGTGCTCAAGGCCACATACTTATAGAAGTGGGAGAGGAACTGAATCCGAGCAAACTGGCCCCAGAGCCCGTGCCTTACTCTATACCAGGGGACTCAGGCTGGATTGGAGTCAGTGCTGAGACACCTGGGGGTCTTGTTAAACACAACTGCTAGACCAACCCCCAGAGTCCCTGATTCAGGAGGTGTGGGCAGGGCCTGAGAGTCTGCACTAACAAGTTCCCAGGTGATGCTGATGGTCTGGGAGCCACTCTGAGAACCACAGCCCTATACCAGTTAGTATAGGCCCTCAAGGAAACAAAGAGAAGGGGCCTTTCAAACTTCCTAGGATGGCAGAGCTGCTAAAAACATGTGCAGGATTCTTGCTGCGTAAGAAGAGAGGAAGAGAGAACAAAAGCATGGGATGAGTGAGGGAGGGAATTTAATAGGTAACGTTTACTGGACACCGCCTGTGTGCCAGGCCTGCGGTCGGTGCTTCACGTTCAGAATATCATAAACCTCACACAAGAGTGTGAAGCAGGCCATGATATTTCCATTTTACAGACCAGAAAACTGAGGTCTGGAAAGGTTTACACAGCAGGTAAGCGACTAGGGTGGAAGGAGAATGCAGGCTTTCCATACTCTTGTGTAGGTTTCTCTAAAGCCTCCTTGGAAATACGTCCTTTGCGAGCATTTGGAAAGACCCTGACAAAATGGGCAGAAAACTAAACTCCTGGGCTTCCCTGTGCAATGCGTGGCACGGGACTATCTTTAGGAACGAGGAATTGGTGATGTGAGGGAGGAAGGGACAGCTGGGGAGATGGCAAGGTTAGCAGCCTTGGATTTTAAATGCCAAAGTGGATCATTTGTCAGTAACAAAGTTCTACAGCAAAGAGCCACATGGGCAAGGGAACAGGAGAGATGGGAAGAGGGAGCAGGAAAGCGGTCCAGGAGTCTAGCCCTATTGCCATACTTCACTTGTTACTAGACATTGGCAAAGCAGTTTACCTTCCTGAGCCAGGAGCTGGTCGATGGTGCGTGGTTTGACATTGTGGGTGGTGGTGGTGGCAGCAGGTCATGTTTGAGAGGTTTAAATAAGAACAAATCTGTCCCTACTTTGTAAATTGCAACGCCAATGTAAGCAATTGACTTCATGCTGAGAACCCCCCTTCGCTAGTGTCTTCAGCACCTGGTGTGCTCTGTCTCCCAGGCTGGATCCAGACGGAAGCTGTGAAAGTGAAAACATCAAAGTTTTTGACGGAATCTCTACCAAAGGGCCTCTGCTAGGCACGGTCTGCAGTAAAAATGACTACGTTCCCGTATTTGAATCATCATCGAATACACTCATGTTTCAAATAGTCACTGACCCCGCAGTAATTCAAAGATCTGTCTTTCTCTTCTACTACTTCTTCTCTCCTGGAACCCGTAAGTTCTCATTTAAACACAGACCTTCAGGAGCATCTCCTGCATGCACACAGGTTTACACCCTCATCTCCCTGGGCTGTTGAAATCTTGAGTCTGAGACTATTCCCTCAGAGACATCTCTGCTTTTGATTAAAGTGTTCAAGTGGTTCTTTAACTTCAGTGGGTGTAAGAATCACCTGGAGGCTTGTTAAATCACAGATTCCAGGGGTCCAAACTACAGAGATTCTGGTTCAGGTTTATAGGGTTGGAGCCTATGAATTTACATTTCTAACAATCTCCCAGCTGAGGCAGATGGAACTGATCAGAAAGCCCCAGATTGAGGGGGACTGTGTCAGAGCCCAAAGCAGAGACTCCCCGATTTCAGCCTGTTTGATAATAACTCTGAGATTTTGAAATGCCGATTCAGGGACCACTCCACCCTCTGGTCTGTCTCACTAGATTTGGGTTGAGCTGTGGAACCTTCAGTTCTAACAAGCCCCCAGGTGATTCTGACGAAGAAGATTGTCTGGGGAGCTCGTGGTGAGAATTGCTGACCTTGTAAATGAAATCTAAGATAGTCACGCAGGCAGAGGCTATGGTTACCCCATTCTGCATCCACAGCACCTCGGTCCCATTGCCACCCAAGTGCATGAGGAAAGCTCCAGTCTGGTTTTCTTTCCAAGGCACAGATCTGATCATGTCACTCTCGTGCTTAGACTTCGTACATGGCTCTCCACTGAGAGACCTTGGTGCCCGCAAATCTCTGGAGTGGAGCAGTCAAAGGTTTCCCAAGCCAGCCACAGGCCCCCTTCTCAAGCTCCTCTCTAGCCACTACTTGACATGTATCTTGTGCTTTAGCCAATCTGAGCTGGTTCTGATCGCCTTAAAAAGAGCCTTCAGTATTGTTTTTCCATGTTGCTTTTGTCTAGAAGCTTCCTACTTCCAGCTGGGGAAGGGAGGGAACCAGGGAGGATTTTTGAAGGGAACATGTGGCTGGGCTTTGAACAATGGGTGTGACTTGGAAAGGGAGAGATGGGAGTCAGTGAGGAGGAACCATTCCTGCTGGAGGCAACAGCCTGAGGAGACAGAGGGGTAAGAAAGGCAGGCTGGAATAGTGGGTCAGAGTCCTGTGGTGGTAGCCAATGGGACTGGGAAGGGAGGCTGGAGCTGAATGAGGAAGCGCCTGGAATGGTAGCTCCACAGTTGGGACAGAGCTTATCTGAGCCTCACCTTGAGGAGAGGCATTCTGCAGCCGCACGCGGCCTTGCTTACTGCCCTGACAGAAAATGACCGGATGAGAACCTCAATATTCCCCACCCCCACCACGGGAAAGAGGGAAGTGGGATAATCCTCAAAGGGGAGACATGTCAAGCTTAATGCACAAGACAGAAATTCAAAGAAGTCTTTATCTTGATTTACATTCTTGCTCCCCTCACCTCCCCTTCAGCTATTCCAGACTGTGGGGGTTACCTGGATGCCTTTGAAGGTTCCTTCACCAGCCCCAACTACCCACAGGCTCATCCTGAACTGGCCTATTGTGTGTGGCACATACAAGTGGAGAAAGATTACAAGATAAAATTGAACTTCAAAGAGATTTTGTAAGTACTGCAGCCTACCTCTGCTGTTTGAGCAAACAGAGTTGGCCTAGCTGGCAATGCGGGTCCACATAGATGGGCACTTTTAAAGGTATTGATGTGCAAAGGAAACACTCACCAGTACTATCTCATTGAACTAAGCTGACTATTTCTCTGAAGATTCTGAGGACATTTCAGGGACTGGCAAAGCCCCGGGTTTATCATCATTTACCTGAGCTACTATTGTAAAAGGAGCCTGGTGGCGAAGTGGTTAAGAGCTACAGCGCTAACCAAAAGGTTGGCAGTTTGAATCCACCAGCCACTCCTTGGAAGCCCTATAGGGCAGTTCTACTCTGGCCTATGGGGTTGCAACGAGTCAGGCTGGACTTGATGGCAACAGGTTGGTTTTGGTTATCATTGTAAAGAAACATCCTTAGTCACTTAAGCTTTGGGATTGCTGGGATTATAGAAAATACAGTTTGATAGATTTGAAAAGCTTTTTCACCAGATGCTGTTATTCTCTAGCCTAGAAATAGATGAATACTGCAGATTTGATTTTATTGCTGTTTATGACGGCCCCTCCACGGACTCTGGCCTGATTGCACAAGTCTGTGGCCTCAAGAAGCCCACCTTTGAATCTTCTGCAAACTCCTTGACTGTCGTGTTATCTACGGATTATGCCAACTCCTACCGAGGTTTTTCTGCCTTCTACACTTCTATTTACGCAGAAAACGTCAACACCAGTAAGTTATATTTCATAGTTACTTTGAGCTCTCTGAAGATTGTATGTATAGAAACTACTCCTTAATTCTTTCTTTTTCTTTGCAGATAAACGTATTTATTTCACACACAAAGCAAAAGCAATTTCATTGGCAGTGCTCCCTAATTCTTAACCTACCCCTATTTGCAAGCCTGTCACATATGCTTTGAAACATATTCATAATCTGAAGCCATAATCGGTTTTGTGCATTGATTAATAAACGAGGAAATTAATGATTTTATTAACCTGAAAAATATTCTGTAGAAAAGATGAACTATTTTCCTTAATGCCTTCTGCAAAGACTTAACTGAAAACATTAAGATTTACAGTGTCTAGCTGCAAATGAAGTCACAACGAACACTGTAAAACATGGATCAACTACTCGGCTATCTTAGGCTTCTTATTACAGCTTAGGGTAAACTAGGTTTTGAGTTTTTATATATTCTGTACATATACCGTTTCAAGATCCAAAGTTCCTAACTGTGTAAACGTGATCCCCCCTCTTTTTTTTGACAGCATCTTTAACTTGCTTCTCTGACAAGATGAGAGTTATCCTAAGTAAATCCTACCTGGAATCATTTAACTATAACGAGAATAACTTACTACTAAATGACCCAACTTGCAGACCAAAAGTATCAAATGTTGTGGAATTTTCTATCCCTTTTGATGGATGTGGTACAATCAAAGAGGTAAACTGAAACATTGATAACTAGATTCAGTCAAATGCCCAAAACATGTCGTATTAATCAGGCTAATGCTTGCTGGCTGCTTTAACCCCAAATCTCAGTGGCTTAACATATGTTAAACATGTGGGTACACACATGTGCACACACTCAGTCAGGCACAGTGGCCAAATTACGGCAGTAATTTTCAGGGTCACTGGAGGGTGGTTATTCTTCCCCGAGGTTAAAGAATTCTGAAAACTCACTTGGTGACATTTGGAACATCTATGTGCCCTGGGTTTAATAGTCTACCGGTCACACTTGTACAGAAAATGTTTACATCTCCTATTTAGTGAAAATACAGCTGTATTTAAAAAAAAAAAACTTCTTTCACCTGTAAAACAGAAGGTAAAAAAAATTATCCTTATTTTAAATGTGAAAAATATTCCTGCAAGTTTGTAATTTGTTCTACATTCTCTAGAACTCCAACTCAAGATCTCAAACATTTTCGACCTTTAGGCTACAGACCGTAAACTTTTTACTCAGGGCTCAAGACAACAACCTAATTGAAAAGAATGGAGGTTACTCCTGAGAAATCAGTAAGGACAGAAATATATATATTTTTTCCTAAAAAGTGAACACGCCAAACACCGAGAGAGGGCAGTGTACACCTTTTGGAAACTGCCCAGGTAGCCTCAATAATTTAGTGCTATTTATGGAGGGTAATGCGGGAGAAAGATGGGACAGTCGGCTTCCGTAAAGATTACAGCCTTGGAAACCCTGTGGCGGCAGCTCTACTCTGTCCTGTAGGGTGACTATGAATCAGAATCAACTCGACGACAGTGGTTTTTGTTTTGTTTTGTTTTTTAATGGAGGATGATATGTTATAGGGTTTAGAATCTTTATAGGGTTGGGAGTTTGCATTCAAAATTGATTTTTTTTTCTTCAATTGAAAGGTGTGTGTGTGTTTTTTTGCGTTATTTTATTTTGATTTTTATCTTGCTGGGCAATTCCTGGGTGCTTGTGCAGGGCAAATTGTGGGAGGAAGTTGCCCCCCGGCTATTCCCTAAGCTTCAGGAAGAGGCTCTTCTGTGACTCAGGACAGCATCTGGAAATAGCCCTGCAACGTTTGATTAGATTATGATGTAATGTATTATGTATTGTATACAACGTCATTGACTGTGTAATGCACCTATGATGCCATCATATATTATATCCAGCTTTATAATGTAACATAGTTTATTTTAGCTACAATTTATTGAATATTAACTATGTGCCAGGCAATCAAAATTGATTTTAACCTAACTGAAAAAAAAATTCTTTCCAATTCTGTCTTCAAATCTTTCTGATTCGACTAGAATCTCTCATCTCACACTTCAATTCTTTCCCAGAATTCTTCTTAAATAAAACAAAATTAAGGTTTATAGTATTCTGACATGGAAGCTGTTGTCTTATGATTTAAGAAAACTGTCCCTACCTGTAAATGTTATTCACATCTATGCTGTAAAGTTTTGCTAGGATTAAAATATAAAATTTGAATTCCATCTGGTTCTGCAGGCAGAAGACTATTCAATTACTTACACAAATATAGTCACTGTTTCTCCGTCCTCAACTTCTGAAGTGATCACACGTCAGAAACGTCTCCAGATAATTGTGAAGTGTGAAATGGAGAATAACTCTACCATGGAGATAATGTACATAACGGAAGACGACATAATACAAATTCAAAGTGCATTGGGCAGATATAACACAAGCATGGCTTTTTTTGAATCCAGTTCATTTGAAAAACCTGTTCTTGAGTCACCGTACTATGTGGATTTGAACCAAACTCTTTTTGTTCAAGCCAGTCTACATACCTCAGATCCCGATCTGGTAGTGTTTCTTGATACCTGCCAAGCCTCTCCCACTTCTGACCTTGCACCTCCAACCTATGACCTAATCAGGAGTGGGTATGTACTGATGTATGATACTCTTTTCCAAGGACTACTAATGATTTTAAGAAACCCGTATTTGTATGCGTGTGTATAATTTAAGGAGCCCTGGTGACGCAGTGATTAAGTGTTCAGCTGCTAACCGAAAGGTCAGTGGTTTGAATCCACCAGTCTCTGAGAGGGAGAAAGATGTGGCAGTCTGCTTCCATAAAGATTACAACCTTAGAAACCCTATGGGGCATTTCTACTCTGCCCTATAGGGTCGCTATGAGTCAGAATCGACTTAACAGCAATGGGTTTTTGGTTTTGGGGTGTATAATTCATACATACAAAGTTTTTCTAGTACTACAACCATGGAATTTTATTAGGTTTATTTTAGTCATTTTATAAAATAGTTGCTGTGTACTAGTTACAAATTGATTAAGTTAAAACATTTCTATAGCTATAGCCCATATCCACTAGAATTAAGTGTATTTACAAAACATCTGCTAATAGAAAAAAATGTATTCTTTTGTCAAGAAAGCTTTATTTGTGTTTTTGCTTTTTTCACACTTCAGTATTTTCAACAGAAGCTCAGAAGATCAATTCATTGGTGCTCTCTTTAGAACATAAACATAATGTCATTAGTAAAATCTCTGTGGCACTCTTTAAAAAAAAAAAAAAAGAACAAAGTGGGAGGCCTTACACTACCTGATTTTAGAACCTATTATACAGCCTGGTACTGGTACAACAATAGATACATAGACCAATGGAACAGAATTGAGAATCCAGATGTAAATTCATCCACCTGTGAGCAGCTGATATTTGCCAAAGGCCCAAAGTCCGTTAATTGGGGGAAAAGACAGTCCCTTTAACAAATGGTGCTGGCATAACTGGGTATCTATATGCAAAAAAGTGAAACAAGACCCATACCTCATACCAGGCACAAAAACTAATTCAAAATGGATCAAAGACCTAAACATAAAATCTAAAACAATAAAGATCATGAAAGAAAAAATCGGGACAATGCTAAGAGCCCTAATCCACGGCATAAACCCAATACAAAACATTACCAACAATGCACAAGCACCAGAAGAGAAACTAGGTAGCTGGGAGCTCCTAGAAATCAGACACTTATGCTCATCAAAAGACTTCACCAAAAGAGTCAAAAGACAACTTACAGACTGGGAAAAATTTTTTGGCTACGACAAATCTGATCAGCGTCTAATCTCTAACATCTACAAGATACTGCGAAACGTCAACAACAAAAAGAAAAATAACCCAATTAAAAAATGGGCAAAGGATATGATCACGCTCTTCACCAAAGACGACATTCAGGCAGCTAACAGATACATGAGGAAATGCTCAAGATCATTAGCCATTAGAGAAATGCAAGTCAAAACTACAATGAGATGCCATCTCACCGCAGCAAGGCTAGCATTAATCCAAAAAAGACAAAATAATAAATGTTGGCGAGGTTGCGGACAGACTGGAAGACTTATACACTGGTGGTGGGAATGTAAAATGATACAACCACTTTGGAAATCGATTTGGTGTTTCCTTAAAAAGCTAGAAATAGAAGTACCATATGATCCAGCAATCCCATTCCTTGGAATATATCCTAGAGAAATAAGAGCCGTCACACAAATGGATATATGCACACCATGTTCATTGCAGCACTGTTCACAATAGCAAAGAGATGGAAACAACCTAGGTGCCCATCGACAGACAAATGGGTAAACAAATTATGGTATATTCACACAATGGAGTACTACACAACGATAAAGAGCAACGATGAGTCTGTGAAACTTCTCATAACATAGATGAATCTGGAAGGCATTATGCTGAGTGAAATTAGTCAGTCGCAAACGGACAAATATTGTATGAGACCACTATTATAAGAACTCAAGAAAAGGTTTAAAAATAGAAGAAAACATTCTTTGATGGTTATGAGGGTGGGGAGGGTGGGAGAGGGGTATTTACTAACTAGATAATAGATAAGAATTATCTTAGGTGAAGGGAAGGATAGCACACACTGTAGGGAAAGTCAGCACAACTGGGCTAAACCAAAGCTAAGAAGTTTCCTGAATACAACCAAACACTTTGAGAGACAGAGTAGCAGGAGTGGGGATCTGGGGATCATGTTTTCAGGGGACATCTAGGTCAACTGGCGTAACAAAGTTTATTACGAAAATGTTCTGCATCCTACTTTGGTGAGTGGTGTCTGGGGTCTTAAAAGCTAGCGAGCAGCCATCTAAGATACATCAATTGGTCCCAGCCCACCTGGAGCAAAGGAGAATGAAGAACACCAAAGACGCAAGGAAAATACTAGCCCAAGAGACAAAAGGGCCACATAAAGCAGAGACTCCATCAGCCTGAGACCAGAAGAACAAGATGGTGCCCGGCTACCACCAATGACCACCCTGACGGGGAACACAACAGAGAATCCTTGATGGAGCAGGAGAAAAGTGTGGTGTGGAACTCAAATTCTAGTCAAAAGACCAGACTTAATGGTCTGACTGAGACTAGAGGGACCCTGGAAGGCATGGCCCCCAGATTCTCCGTTAGCTTAGAACTGAAACCATTCCTGAAGCCAACTCTTCAGACAAAGATTAGACTGTACTATGGGACAGAAAATGATACTCACGAAGAGAGTGCTTCTTAGCTCAAGTAGATACATGAAACTAAATGACAGCTCCTGTCTGGAGGTGAGATGAGAAGGCAAAAAGGGACAGGAGCTGGTTGAATGGACACGGGAAATCCAGGATGGAAAGGAGGAGTGTGCTGTCACATTATAGGGAGGGCAACAAGGGTCACCTAACAATGTATGTATAAATTTTTGCATGAGAAACTGGCTTGAACTATAAAATTGAAAGTGTAAACTTTCACTTAAAGCACAATTAAAAATGTTCTTTTTTGAAAGGAAACTTTCACTTTTTTTCTAAAAGCTGATGAATTTTAACTACATCAACCATGCTGACACATTAACAGCAAACATATAAAGAAAAGTGTTTGGATTTCAATACGTAAGTATTGATTTTCCAATCAATTCACGTGAACTTGGAAGTTTAGAGCTAGAAGGGAGCTTTGCTGTCATATGCAAGGATCAAATTCATAGTTTTACCCACTGCAGTCTGAGCTAAAGGCATTGTCTTTCTAGAGAGGTTTTTGGATCCACAAATTAGAAGTGCAGAGAATACTTTGTACCCCTCTCTTTTCAATATTGAAAAGACTGAACTTCTGTACATCTTCTAAAGCTGCTCATAAATTCTCTTTCAGATGTATTCACGATGACACTGGTAAAGTTTATCCCTTATCCGGACACTATGGAAGATTTCAGTTTAATGCCTTTAAATTCTTGAGAAGCGTGAGCTCTGTTTATCTCCAGTGTAAAATTTTGATATGCAATAGTAATGATCCTCAGTCTCGCTGCAATCAAGGCTGTGTCTCTAGAAGAAAACGAGACATTTCTTCATACAAATGGAAGACTGATTCAGTCATAGGTCCCATTCGCCTGAAAAGGGATCGAAGTGCAAGTGGAAATTCAGGTAAGAGAGAAGCTTTTTTTGTGATATAAGAACATATTGTAAGGAGCTCCATATCACGGCTCATAAAATAATGTTCAAATACAGCCATTCCTAAGCACATACACTTTAGATTTAGGGGTTTCTAACAGAGGTTTTGGAGTCCCTGGATAGTGCAAATGGTTAATGTGCTCAACTGCTAACCGAAATGTTGGAGGTTTTAGTCTACCCAGAGGCACCTTGGCAAAAGGCCTGGAAGAGAGGCCTTCGAAAAATCAGCCGTTGAAAATCCTAGGGAGCACATTCTACTCTGACACTCATGGGATCGTCATGAGTCAGAATCAAGTCAATGGCAACTGGTTTAATAGAGATTTTACTAAAGCCCTAAGTAAGTTATCAGTTTAAAACCAAACGAAACCCATTGCCGTCGAGTCAATTCCAACTCACAGCAACCCTATAGAACAGAGTAGAACAGCCCCATAGGGTTCCCAAGGCTGTGATCTTTATGGAAGAAGATTGCCACAGCTTCTCTGGCAGAACAGCTAGTGCATTCAAACTGCTGACCTTTTGGTTAGCAGCCTAGTGCTTAACCACTTTAAGTAGGGTTGATTTTGTCCCAGCAGTTGATAATACACAAATCATGTATATATTAAGAGTCTTATTAACTGATAATTAACCATTACCTTTATGGCTTTTGATGTCCTCGTTTCTAAAAGGTTTCCTTACCTTCCTGACTTCTTATTGTAGAAACATAGCAGATAACAGAAACAAAAGCAATGTGCTCTTTTAAAATAAATTATTCTATTTTTGTTGCTGTTGTTGAGAATATACTCAGCAGAACATATACCAGTTCAACAATTTCTACATGTACAATTCGATGACATTGATTATATCCTTTGAGTGGTGCAGCCATTCTCACCCTCCATTTCCTGAGTTGTTCCTCTTCTATTAACATAAGCTCACTGCCCTCTAAGTTTCGTATCTAATCTTTCAAGCTGCTGTTGACAATTTAACCCCATACAGATCTTAAAAGAGCACAAAAAAGCAATGTGCTCTTAACAAGTGAGTCATAAAATGAACTAGCATCCAGCACACTCACGTATTTGGAAAAAAAAGTTTTTTTTAAAACAGGAAAATATTGTAATAACACAAGACAATAATCCTGCTTATTTGAAAAGGATAGGAATCTGAGTTCTGTCAGGTTGCTTTGAAGTGATAAGTACGTGCTCACTAGTTGATGAGCCATTTTCTCCATGGGACTGAAATATCTGGTATTGAATGGATTGAGCTTGAAACTTTTCTTTTTTAGGATAAGCCGCAATTATATAAGAACTGTCTGTAAGAATTTATCTTTAAGTGAAAATGATGCTGGCATAAAGAAGTCCTATGACCCCTGTTTTATTTATTATTATTTGCATGGACTATGAAGGATTACGATTCTGATTTGGAGCAAATTATTTACATGGCCAAAAAAACAGAACAAAAATTTAAATTTGGTAACTTTTATAAAAACATTCACTAAAAAGGCCTGAATGATGCAGCTGTAAATAGTTGTTTGAAATTAGTTGAAAATTTGTAAATGAAAGTCATTATAAGTATTTCATAGGTAATAGAAAAGTATCCTTTTCCTCTTTCAAGGGAATATACTAATTATTGCCCCATTGATCAAATATACTTTGACAACTGTGGGGAGTGGTGGTGGCTGGTGGGTTCTAATTGTCAGCCTTCTGGTTAGCAGCCGAGTGCTTACCCACTGCTCCCCCAGGGCTCCTGTAGGGTATGTAGTGATGTTACAAATTTACTAAAATTTTGTAATGCTAAGAAATACTTTCTTTTAAAATGGTTTTCATCCCGTTTCCTGTTACAGGATTGCAGCAGCAGTTACGTGCAGAAGAATCTCAGAACCAGCCTTTCAACAGTCTGCATCTGTTTTCATTCATGGCCCTTGCTCTGAATGTGGTGATGGTGGCTACCGTGACGGTGAGGCATTACGTAAATCGGAGAACAGACTGCAAGTACCAGAAGCTGCAGAACCATTAACGAAAGGATTCAGCCTTAAGCGAGACACCTTTCTCCTGAATGTCGAAGGAAATGCTACCTTGTGGCTACATATGTTATGACCAAATTAGGAAGGGCCCGATAAAGTGACGTACAGGTCCTCTTGTCGCTGAGCTCAGAGGATGTTTCGTAGAGTACGACACCTTTGCAGAATGACTGAAACGAACGAACATATAAATTACCTTTCATTTTAAAGATCTAAAGTCACCAAAGTGTAAAATGAATTAAGAGCACCCTTTTCATAAGCATAAAGCATATTAAGCAAATGATGTTGTTGTTTATTGGCTCCGACTTAACGCTGATCTTACGTATGACAGAGAAACGCTGCCCAGTCCTGTGCTGTCTTCATGCTTGTGGGTGTGTTTGAGTCTATTGTTCAACCAAGTGTTAAGTGAAAGGGAAAAGGTTGTTTTTGCTTAAGGATAGTCTTCAGAGTTGGATGTATTTGTTTTCTAGATGCAAACATCCTGCCTTTTGAAACATACACAATAGTTATAATTTCTGAAACTGAAGTGTGACAGAATGGACATCTTTGTTCCTGTGCGTTCCTGCTTTAATGCAGGCAGACTCTCAGCAAGTCACACCTTCAACATCTCAGAAAAGGGGTTTGGAAGGAAGAACCTGACTATAAAAGGAGAAACTTCCACATTGTTTCTGGGTTAATGAGAGAAAACATTTCTCTTCCCAGCGGTCAAAAGTAATAGTCCTAACAAGAGTAGCCATTTCTGATGTACACTTCCTGTCTACTGTGCCTGAACAAATATTATTAAAGGCCCTGATGTGAACGAGGTTTACAGGTGCCACTCCCTCTCATCCGGTTCTTTATCTCAGATGAACAATACAACTCTACATTGTCACCTAACAACATACATAGTTTCTGGTTCTAATGAACATCCACAATAGACAACCATATTCCTGAATGCCCAAACACGTTCTCCTTTCTTTTATTTATAAACACGTATTGAGTGTGCAGAGAATATGTAAGGGATTGGATCGAATCTCTACCCTCACGGAACAAATCCTTAGAGGACTGATTGATTTGCAGCTCTAAATCAAAACGATCTTCCCTGTTTAAAAAAAAAAAAAAAAAAATTCCATGTCCGTCTTTCAAGTACTTTCCCAGCCACCACGCTGTTGAGTTTCCTCTTTGTTCATCCACACAACATAATTAAAGTACCGCAAACTTCTTCTCCAACCTAGCATGAAAACACTTACATTTAACTAGAAAGGGGAAATCAAATTAAGTATTGAAAAATAGCACAACTGTCTGGTCACCGGCCCTTCACCCCCCCACCCCCATCAGGAACTGACTGACCGTCTGCCTCTGGCCAGCCAGTGGGCACTCAGAGGGACATCAGGCACAATAGTGTAATGCTATGAGACGTATCAAATGTGTCACACGAGCCCATTGCCGTAGAGTCAATTCCAACTCATAGTGACCATATAGGACAGAGCAGAACTGCCCCACATGGTTTCCAAGCCTTCTAATCTTTATAGAAGCACGCTGCCACATCTTTCTCCCACATCAATGATGGGTTTGAACCACCGACCTTTCGGTTAGCAGCCAAGCTCTTAACCAGTGTCACCAGGGCGCCTTATGTTTTACACGAGAGAGTAAAATTATATTACCATGAATCAACAAAATCCCTCGTAGTATATTAAAATATACATAATGCATTGTTAGTACGCGCGCTGTTATTATTATTTTTTCTTTAGAACAAACTACAGTGACGTGGTCAAAGGTCCCAGATTTGGAGTTGGGTGGTGTGGGTTCTAGTTCTTCCACCAGCCAGGTGTGTTACCTTGGCCAGGTCACCTTCGCACTTTAGATTAGATTAGGGATGGTACCGTTTGCCTGTCGCCCTCTAGAGGTACTGTAGGATTAGATGAGAGAAGTTGTTAGCAGTCAGGGCCTACCCGTGTTCTGTTTACTGCCAGGGAAGCTGCTTGCTCGGACCACACCTGGAACCGACTATCATAGGTCTGATTCCTGGGAAAGAGACTCTGAGACAGAGGTTTGTGTTAGGAGGTTTCCTGGGGGTGAGGGGAGCTGGACTGGGTGAAGGGAGTCCTCAGACTGAGAAGCAGCTGCAGTAAAGACCCCCCCGCAGATCCTCCCTGGAAAGCCTGGAGCTAGGCCTGCCCTCCCGAGATGCCCCACATTGAAGCTCAGGCTCTTATATGACTCTGTTGACCTGCCATTGGATGAGGGCTGTGCAGAGAGGTGCTGTGAACGTGGGCAGCCCTCCTGAGCTGAGGGAAATTCCCCAGGAGCAAAACGGAGCCACCAACACTCCAGTAGCTTGGAGGATGATGACTCCATCCAGAAGGGGATCTGGTGATACTAGAACTGTCACTGCACTCACCTCTTAAGAGCAGGAGTTAGCAGGGAGTTTCTGTGCAGCAGTTATGGGTGATGGTTGCACAACATGATTAATGTAATTGGTATCACTACATTGTACACCTCAAAAATGTTGAGTTAGCAAATGTCATGTTAGATATATATTTACAACAACAACAACAAAAAGAAGCAGAATTTTCAGAATGCTTCCCAAAGCAAAATCCAACTCTATGCGATATTCAAGAGACACTCCTACAAAGTGATTCAGAAAGGGCTAAAAATAAAGGAGGAGGCAATGGAATACCAGGCACTTAGAAGCCAGAGAGGAGGGTTGCCTCCTTACTGCCGGCTGGGGTGGAATCCAGGCTACCCAGTGGCCTCTGCTGCCCCCGAGGGGAATGGGGTGGCCTCATCACTACTCGATGGAAATGAGAGTCCCGGATCTCCAGTGGGCCTCCTCTGACCCCCAGCTAGCATCGCAGGGTGAGAGGGGCACCTGTCCCTGTTGGGTAGGGGTGGAAGTTGGCTCTCCACCTGGTCTCCGCCTGACAGGGAGTGGGGTGGAGGGCAAAGACTGGAGATGATGGGAGTCCCAGTTCCCCACTCTGCCTTCTCTGACACCACCCTGGTAGGCAGGGCAAGTGGTAAAGGGCGGTGGGGGGTGGCAGAAGTCTCAGCTTGCTGGGGGGCTTAGGGGCCAAGTTCTTCCCATGGTGTTTGGCTGGAGTAGGGCAATAATTATCTAAAAGTTTTCTGTTTTGCTAGTTGCCCCTTTCACGGTGCTTTAGCTAGAAATAGGAGGCTTTTCTGGTCTGCTGTTTCCAGATTGCAGGCAATTCTCCCTGCTAAGTGCATTTTGATATACAGATCACGGAGTGTGGGGCAGTGGCTGTGGCTTTCAAACTTCAGTGTTCCCAACAATCATGGAAGTGCTTTTGGAAAGGGCAGCTTCCAGAATCCCATCCCTTGAACCCCAACAAGAGGAAAACTGATTGGAAGTTCACGTGAACCTTTATTTACTTAGTCTTAAAACTTCAGTCCTCGCATGTCAACACTTGTTTACATTAGGGATTTGTTCAAATCCATAAAATGCTAGAGTTTGGAAGCTGCTAGGCTCCCACTTTCACGGCACAACAGATACAGTTAACGGACAGATGAACTTTTGAAAAGGAGAAGCTCTAGCAGCCCAAAGTTATTTGGAAAAACTCCTTTATTTGTCTGGAGCACTTGCATGAAATAAGATGCTAGATGCTAAAATCATTTTTCATGTGACTGATAATAAAGCTCGTCAATGACAGTTAACATTTGATTTGAAGATGCCATCTTCCCCAAATTAACTAGTAATCACATTCCATCAATTTCTACTGTGCATAAGCAGGGAATGTCATCCAAATAAACATCACTATCATACTTCGCCAAGGGCAGGTCAGTGAAGGGCTTGTTTGTGATGGTTGGCTCACTGGTCAGACTTTCATCTCGGCACTTCATGGTCGGCTCCCAGACTCCTCAGACACTGCCCTCCTCCCCTGGGGACTTGACGACACCATATTCTCATCTGGTACGTGCTACTTACTGACAAAGGCCAGAAGAATTTCTTGGAGATGGGGACTCATACATATATATATAGTACTTTAGATGAAGGTTTACAGAACAAATATTTTCTTGTTAAACAGTACACATATTGTTCTATGACAATGGTTAACAACCCCACAACATGTGAACACTGTCCCTTCTCGACCCTGGGTTCCCTATTATCAGCTTTCGTGTCCCCTCCTGCCTTCTAGTCCTTGTCCCTGGACTGCTGTGCTCATTAGTCTTGTTTTGTTTTATGGGGCTGTGTAATCGTTGGCTGAAGGGGGAACCTTGGGAGTGACTTCATTACGGAGCTGAAAGGGTGTCCAGGGGCCACCATACTCTTGGGGTTTCTCTAGTCTCTGTCAGACCAGTAAGTCTGATCTTTTTTTGTGGGTTAGAATTTTATTCTACATTTTTCTTCAGCTCTGTCTGGGACCCTCTCTTGTGATCGGGGACTCATATTTTAAACATACATATATATATAAAACCATTGCCGTCTAATTGATTCTGACTCATATCGACCCTCTAGGACAGAGTAGAACTGCCCCATAGGGTCTCCAAGGCTGGAATCTTCACAGAAGCAGACGGCCGCATCTTTCTCCCATGGAGCAGCTGGTGGGTTTGAACTGAGTTGGAATTGACTCAATGGCACACAACAACAATTTTAAATTTGACTACTGAATATTTCCTGGCATGCCAAAAGAAAAAAAAATTATGCTCAAGTCTGTTTCTTTAAAGATAACTTTGAAGGTAGCGACTCTAGTACTGGCTGATATCTGCTAAGGTAACAGAGAAATTAGATAAAGTGGATGCTGACCTCCTCTTCTGGGGAGACGTGGGAATATGTCAGTCCTTCTTGTGTACTTTTCAGGTGTTGTGTGTACTTTGCAGGTTTCCTGTAACGCTTTGAGGATCTGGGAAACAGACTGAGAAAATGACCATGTGAGCAACTGGCAGCTCAGCGCGCCGACACCCATGGTTCCTCAACCGTGTTTTAAAACCAATTGCCATCCAGTTGGGTCTGACTCTTGGAGACCCCATGTGTGTCAGAGCAGAACCATGCTCCATAGGGATTTCAATAGCTGCTTTTTCAGAAGCAGATCATCAGGCATTTCTTCTGAGGAGCCTCTGGGTGGACTTGAACCTCCAACCTTTTGGTTGGCAGCCGAGTGCTTTGTTTGCACCACCAAGGGACTCTTGACTGCATTTTAGACTTTCTCATTTGCAGGCTGTAACCCAAACTCAACAAAGCCAGGCCCAGTTTGATGCCTTTGAAACAAACAATTAAAGCACTGTTTTTGATGAGTAAATGATCTGTTTGATTCAAATGACCAGTTATTTAGAAGCATATTTTAGGGAAAAAAAAAAAAAAAGACCAATGGCATCCTGACAGACAGTTTATTTTTCACAAAACTTTTGGTAAGGCCTGAAGATAAATGCTTACACCACGAGAGGGACAGCAATAAAGAGATCCACCTACCAGAATCTGAACACTAAGGTGTCAAATTAAAACAACAACAACAATTTTAAAACGGCAGTGTGTCATAGGGAGATAACCCTGATCTTTATAACGTTTGGTACACTTCAAGACAATGATCACATCCTTGATAGTGAAGAGTTAGAACATTCGGCATTTCTAGCCTGAAAGGAAAGTAATTGTCTTAGAAGTTTAGTATTCAGACAAGATTTATTTATTAACAAACCTGAGAGAAGAAACCCCTCTAGTAGTTTCTTTTACTTGTTTCTACATGGATAACTTCTGATTTGTCAAACTTACTACTTCACTGAAGAGAAATAGACTTTACCTTCTAATTTTAAACGGATTGACATGAAGTTTGGAGACATCACACTGGGGTCTTGCTCTGACCAGTTCCTTTGTGGATCTCCAGCGGTCCCACCATGTGGAAATGCTCAGTCTGCCCTTCCTTGGCCACCAAGGGGCTTGTGCCTCTCTTACTCCTCCGTGCACAGCCGGGGGCACAGCGGGAGGAGTAGTCGCCTACTTTGCACACGGCGATCTTACACTGCAGATAGACCACATCGTAGCTGTTGAGAAAGCTAAAGGCGTTGAACTTGAACTGGGCTACATTCTTCTGGCGGGAGTGGAGGTTGGTATAGGTATTGTCTTTGATGCAGCTGAAGGGAAGAAAAACCCCAGGCCAAAGATTAAATTAAAGCATGGCATGAAGTCACTTTGACTCAAAGAATCAGGCTTGGATTCAGACCTCTGGATTCCAAATGGAGTTCTCCCATCCAGTATTCCTTTTATAAAGAAACTTTAGAGGGAAATGTATAGCATTAAATGCATATATTAGAAAAGAAGAGATATCTAAAATCAATAACCCAAGCTTCCAATCTAGGAAACTAGAGAAAGAAGAGCAAATTCATCCTAAAGCAAGCAGAAGAAGGCATGGTTGTTAAATTCCGGCACCAAGCTGAGCCGTTTTCCTTAATTCATCTGTAAGGAGGATTGAAAGGGAAGAGCTTTCTCACCCTGTGACTCACTGCTATTTAGCGCCACATCTGTGTACCGCCCAGAGCCATGGCTCTTACCACCGGTGGAAGGTGCTGCGTCCTGGCCCTCCTCTGGCTCCGGGAAACAAGCTCTCACCAGGCTGCTTCTCGTGAGCTTTAGGCTGCTATGGCTCCCCGCACTCTGAAGTCACCATTGGTTTTGTTGTTTTTATGTCGGTTTCCAATTACCCATTCGTAAGCATTTAGCCCATTAGGGGACAATGGAGCTATAAAGTCAAACAATTTGCCAAAGTTCTGGCCTGGCAAATCCTTTAGTTAACCAGAATAAATCTCACCACTATAACTAAGAGCTTGGCCTGGGCTAACCCACCAGCCCATCACTGTAGGCCAAAAGCACAGAGGGCCTGAACCATGAATGAGGAGTCTAGGAAAACCATAAAACGAGCGGGGAAGGGAGGCTTGGACTGAAAGGGTGCGCTGGGACAGCAGAGTCTGGGCACCAAGGCCAATGTCTAGAACTCTTCGGGGATTCAAGGGAGGTTGTCCAGACTGCCTGTAATGATTTGGGATCAGAGGTGTGGGGGGTGAGGGTCCCAACTCTGCCTCTGGGACGTGGTGAGGATTCTTTTGCACAATGCTGTGGTTTAAAACTACCACTTGACAAGCCACAGACTCCCTTAAGGAACGCCACATGAATCTGATAGGTAACCCGGGAGAGATTTTCGTTCTCCTTACCCCTGCTGGATCAACTCGTACTTGACAGTTGTAAAATCCTGGGGATCTGGAGAAGCCACGCAGGTGTCCACAAAGAGCATCAGGTTGGGATCGTGGCTATGGAGAGTGGCTTGGAGGAAGACCTCTTGCCTCTGGCTGGCATAGTGCGGCTTCATGCTTCCCATAGGATGGGATGTGGGTGACTCGAGGAATGTTATGGACACATCATAGCCAACTCCCTCGCTCAAGATGTCAGCCCCATGAACACCTGCGCCCGCTGAGGGGCGCTCCACCCTGCAGGTGAGCTTGAGCTGAGGCACCTTGTGCCGCACAATGACTCGTCCAGGGTGGCCTTGTATTCGGCCTCTAATGGAGTTGGAGTAGCTGAAGGAGCCAAGGCTTTCCTGTGAGGACAAGAGGAGAGTTGGTGGCCAGAGCTTCTGGCTTCCTGACAAGCACTTCCTGTATAAGCAGAGACTGCTCCTTCACCTTCCTTACTTGGGGCAAATTTACTGACTTGCTGGAGGGCAGGAGCCCTGGGCCTGACCTCTGTGGTCCTTAACCATGAATGGGGTGATGACTTGTCCTCTCCTGGAGTCCAGGGTGCAGGCAGGGAGCCCCAGGTGTGTGAGGGCCAAGCTGGGGTGGCGTGAGGGGCGTGGGAGACCCACCCTGGCTGTGGGTCTCACCGGCTGGGAGCTCCCTCTCTGCCTAACTCCTTCTACACATTCAATTCCCTTGGGCATATTTATTTTCTTAACTTCAATGTCATCGTTTTGTGAAATAAGCAGGTGGTTAAGGAAAATTAAATAGAGATATGTATTTCAATGCACGTAAATATCGAGATATTTGCTTTCCAGATTGCAAAATATAGCTAGCCAACTGGTTAGAAACACAGCAGACAAGCATACAGTCTGTTCCCTCCTGTGCCCAGTGCCATAACTTGTACTTGGTTGTTGTGGTTGTTGGGTGCCGTCGAGTCAGTTCTGACTCATAGCAACCCCATGCACAACAGAACGAAACACTGCCCAGTCCTGCACCATGCTCACAATCATTGTTACGTTCGAGCACATTGTTGCAGCCACTGTGTCAATCCATCCCCTCGAGGGTCTTCCTCTTTTTCACTGACCCTCTACTTTACCAAGCGTGATGTCCTTCTTCAGGGACTGCTCTCTCCTGATAACGTGTCCTGATAACTTCGTCTCACTCTCCTCATTTCTAAGGAAGTGTACTTGGTTGGGGTGTACTAATGTTGACTAAAGAAACATAATGTGAAAAATGCTTTGGTTTTGGAGGTAAGAGAATATCATCCATCCATCCGTCCATCCATTCTTCAGTCCATCAATGCTCAACACTTGTTACTGTGACAAAGGCTTCAATGTGTATCCCGAAAAGAAGGAAAGAAAGTTTCAGACAAACGAGCAAGCTGCTCCAGGTCTCATCAAACTCACAAATGAAGTCCTGGCTCACATGTTTCCTCTGTTTCTATCCAGATTTTTAACAGGTGGTTGAATTTTCCAAACCCTTCTCCTTGGCCTCCATCCATGGGAAGGTGCCACCACCTTGTCAGTTTCTTACCTGCCTGACGGTGCCACAGTGGCCGTAGGGAATGTTGAAGATCAGATAGCGCCCCATGACTTGAGGGCGACACAGCTTATCATTTAAGTGGAGGTCCCAGGAGGAGTAGCCCAGCCTCCGGAGATAGCTTCGGTCAATGATGGCTTGGAAGAGGTTAGGCAGGCAGGAGAGCTGGGCTGCAGAAGGAGGAGAATGGTGAGTCCCTCACAAAGGGACCCTGGCCCCCTGGACATGTAGGTCAGGGGTGTGGGTATATGTTACTTTATAAAAGTACAAGGGACAGTGCCCTAGCTTGGGCTGGCTCTGCTGTCATCATCCCCACCCCTGACTTGACATTCATTGACTTTATTTATTCCCTCCCTTTTCCACAAAGGCTTTGGAGGGAACACTATAACCACAACACACATCCCAAGGGCAGAAGTTAGAGCCTCATCTAAGGAGTTAAAGCGCAGCTCATTTCATATGTTGAAAACACCTGAGCCTGGGCCTTTACAAGGTAAGTTGGAAAAGCAAAGGAGGAGGGAGCATGGGTGCATAGGGGTCTCTTCTCCAACCTCCTAAAGCCCAGTGAGTGGGTGGAACACTAGAGATCTCAATGGAAACACAGACAGCTGCTCTCTCAGCTCCCCCTTTCAGCAGCCTCAGACCCTAGGAGGGGAGAAGAATTTACCATTGTCCTTGGGTACAACAAAGTCAGCCGGACCTGGTGAGGGAGAAAGATGAAGAGCAAACGTGAGCGGTGCTGAGACACTGGAAGATGCTGGTGTAGCCACCAGGAAACATGAAGGGTAAGCAGGCTCCCTTGATTCAGCTTTGAAACCAGAGTATAATGGCATGAGAATACTCGAGGGCAATGAAAAGAAAAGAGGGTCCTGGGCCTTCTGGTGGAACTGGAGGGAAGGATGGTGAATTATGCAAAGTAGTGTTGACAATACAGGTATCATCAGCACCAAGATTTATTGGCGCAAGAGGACAGCAAATACAGGGCTTTGCAGGTCCAAATACCATCACATGAACTCTGGCTGGTGTTTCTTATGGTGCACATGGCACTCTTGGCATTTAAGGCTGGGAAGAGGCAGTTTTTGGCTATCAAAGGCTTTCCCAGCCCAGAAGCCAGTCAGGGCAGTAACTCAGAGCCAAGGCCCAGCCCAGGAAGCATGGCTGGTTGGATTCTCTCAACCTCTTCAGATGCCGCCGGGCCCATTGTATTGGTCCTTTGGACACCTGTTCCTGATGAAAAGGAAGCCCCTTGTGTACATCTCAAGAATGGAAAATGAATTACCATTCAGAATGGGTCCCCCGATGGCACCCGGGATGGCTGGAACTGCAGACAGACACAGTAAAGGGAGAATCTGGGAGGTAAGGACCCCAGGAACCCAAGTGGAGACTCATAGACTTGGCTCTGTGTGATTAATGTCTCCCTTACTGAGGGCTCTGACAGCTTTTCTATTTGAGCCCTATTTCTATGTGAAACAAAAGTTACTCCCGTTTAAAGGCAAAAGCGATGATAGCAATGCCTTTAACTGTAAAAAACTAAGAATGGAACAGACAAGGTGACCGCTGATTTGCTCACCAAATCTTAGAATTTTGCAACCCCTTGAGACTTACCGTGGGTAAATGTAAGGAAGTTCAACTCTACACAGAAGGTGGTCACCTATGGAACTCCGAGCGTCAAGACAGATATAGGCTAACAATACAAAATATTCCAGGAAACGGATAGGCCAAGATGAAAGGGCTACGAGGGAACCCAGGCTATAATAGGGTGTCTTTCTGACTCCCGAGGGCTTGGTCAAGGTGAAGGACAGTGTCCACACAGAGTTGTGTCCTTGATGCCCTTATCAGAGATTGAAAAGTGGACTGGACAAATTGTAGTCTGACAGCAGCAACTTCTATCTCCTTAATCATTTTATTACACTGTTACTCCATCCTTTGACCTCATAATCCTTTAGCTATATTTCAGAACAAAAAGACTAAAATTGTGCTGTATTGGAATTAGACAAAACTGATTAATAAAAGCCGAAGCGTATATAATTAAAACATTTACCACAAAGCTTCTATAACACCAGTAGTAAACCAGCTGCTGTCAAGTCCATCAAGTCAACTTGGACGCACGGCCAACCCATGTGCATCAGAGCAGAACTGTGCTCCGTGGGGTTCTCAGTGGTTGATTTTTCAGAAGTAGGTCTCTAGTCCTTTCTTCTGAGGTGCCTCTGGGTGAACTCCAACCTCTAACCTTTCCTTAGCACCTGAGCACTGTTAACCACCCAGGAACACTTTATACAACACACACACACACACACAAAAAAAAATCAAACCCATTGCCATCGAGTGGATTCCGACTTATAGAGACCCTACAGGACAGAGTAGAACTGTCCCATAGGGTTTCCAAGGAGCACCTGGTGGATTCAAACTGCCGATCTTTTTAGTTAGCAGCCTGACACTTAACCACTGCACCACCAGGGCTCCTTATACAACACATAGGCCCTAAATTGTTTCTTGTTATCCTTGGATCTGTGGACCCGGCCAAATCCGATATTCCTTGGGGCTGTGAATTTTGACCTTGGAATGCATGGAGAGGAAGGAAGGCCTCACGCAGTGGGTGGTCCCCCGCATGATGATGAGGAGGGGGGTATGTGGCAGCGAGCTCCGTACCTTTGCACACCACGCCTGCGTCCTCGCTGTGACGGCAGTTGTGGTGAGCCCAGCCCAAGTGGGCACAATGCTCCAGCGCATCCTCGTTGCCCACGCAGTGCACATCGTCCAGCAGGATGGGCCCCAAACCTGGGCCGAAGTGGCCGTGCCCCAGGGCATGCAGCGCATGGCCACATCCCAGAAGGCGGCACACGACCCGGGCGTTCTTGATGTTCCAGTGGTCATCACACACCGTGCCCCACATGCCGTGGTGCCGAACCTCTACGCGGCCCTGGCACCGGCTCCACCCACCCGCCAGGCGCAGAGGCAGGTCTGAGGAAGGTAAGAGAAGGATTCAGGTGAGAAGAAACTCCTTGGCTAGGTTTCTACCATCCATGGCATTTCAGCATCGTTTGTTATTTGCAATAGAAGAAACTAACACTAGAAGGCATTCCATGAGAGAGTGCTCTGAATGGAAAGCGACCTGATGGTATCCAACAGCAACAACATGTGAGGAGATGTCTGCAGGGGATATCTGAGCAAGTGTCTTCTGAGTAAGAGACCAGAGAGACTATGTTACCAAGGAGCAAACAGGATGTGAAAAACCACTCCTCATCATGGGCACACAGCAAGCTAGGATGCTCAGGGACACCATGGGCCATTAGAGGGTAATGTGTGTGAGTGGAGTTCAAGGGCTGGAGGTCAGTCGATGAGGGGCAGAATGAGCCAAGGGCTGAGCAACATCTCAGCGTGTCTATGGCACACAGGAGCTGGGGTCATACGAAGGGAGGACCGTTCGTATCAGTGGAACATGGACGAGACCTAGGAAGGTGGAGGAACAGAATTACCTGAGCATGTGATGATCCCCGACCCCAAACACAGACTGGCTAGGGGGACTTTGCCTTGACTACTCGCTGTGTTGGGAATATTCTTTCCCTAGGTGTTTGCAGGCTAATTCCCTCACCTCCTTCACATCTTTGTTCAGATGTCACCGTCTCCGTGACGCTTATTCTGATACCCAGATTAAAATCGCACCCCCATCAGCTCTTTCAATCCTCCTTTCCTGGTCTACTTTTTATTTTTTCCATAGCGCCAATCACCTCTTAAACACCATAAACTTTGCTTATTATGTTTATTGTTTATTGCCTGTATCCTCTCTGGAATACAGAGAAGTTTAGGTGCTCAATCAACATTTAGTGAGTGACTAAAAGTATTAAGAAAATAGATTCAATGGGAGAGTAAATGGTGGGATCATACCTTCCCTCCCAGCCCCACCTCAGGAAAGAGAGTCCAGCGGGGTGCGTGTAAGGGCCCATGAAGAGGAATGGCGGCAGGAGGGAGATGCTGTGAGTGGGAGAGGTGAAACAGCTAGGTCAGAAGGCCATGTAGTGGCAGAAGCTACGTCTCTGGGAGCACAGCACCCTGACAAATCCCGGCTTGTGGCAGAGGCATTGGCACCCACAAGACAGAGGCCACCTGTACACCTATATGCTCATACTGACTCCCTGAGAAGAACGTTAATATGGGGTAGATGCTGTTTTAGAGTTCTGAGACATTTCTGTAAATAATATACACCGGCCCACAGAGGTGTGTGGGTGCCCGCACACATCTGGGTCTGCACATACATGTCTAGAAGCTCATGGAATTTTTCTGTAAAGGAGAAGAAATTTGATTGTAAGAGAAATATGCACTTTATGGTATTAATAGAGATACAGTAATGTTAGTGCTTAGAAACAAACAAAAATTACCATTTAAAGGGGCCATTTCTGCACCAACTGAAATTGTACCTGTGAAAAAAGAGAAAAAAAATTAAGCTTTAAAAAACACGTACCCGCTAGTGGTGGTGGAATGATGTGGAAAAGGATGGGGTAACGGTTGTACAACTTGATGAATGTAATTAATGCACTGAATTGTACATGTAAAAATGATTGAATTGGAAAATGTCTTGTTATATGTATATTTTCCACAATAAAAAACGCATACCCTCGAAGTCTCTTACTTATAGTCAAAGCTGATAAAGAATCAAGCATTTTCTCTAATTTCAGACACCGATGCTTTTGTTTATGCTTCTACTTTGGTTTGGATATAGAAATACTGTCCATAAAGTTTTATTTCTTGGCATCGAAATTTGACAAGTGATGGTGTATCTTGCTGATTATCCAAATATAAAAGAATTTGTTAAATTATCAGAAAAAAAGCTTTATGAATATGCTGAGGTTTTGTAAGGAAGAATAAAAAAGTGTTAAGGTTTGTAGACACCAGTTTTACAGGGGCTGAAAAAGAAAATCAAGTCATCAAGAAATATTTCCAGATAAGAGAAAGACCACATCTAAAAGTGTGATTACATATTAAAAATATACAGAGGAAGGTAAGGTAGGAAATTTAACAATGGATTAATGATAGAGTATCGTGGTATAAATTATTATGAAATTGAGTGTTAATCTAGCAGCAGGTACATGATCATTACCAGGTAACGCTGTCACTTTTGTTGGAAGTGGATCTGTGGCTGCAAAACAAAAAAACAATAAACCTGTAAAAACTCATTGCTGTCAAGTCGATTCCAACTCATGGCAAGCCCATGTGTTACACTATCTTATTTCTACCCCAGTTATTTATCTGATCCTGGGCAAAACTTTTACTTTCTAAGTATTTATTTCCTCTGTAAAAACAGAGACTATAGTGTAATCTATTCCAGAGGGTGGTGTGAGATTCCATAAGGTCATGTATAAGGTGCCCATACTGAGCAAATGCTATACAGACGTTAGTTACTGTCCCACCACCATAACTACCACTGCCATTATCACCACCTTTTTCTTCTTGTTGTTCTCTTCCTCCTCCTGCTCCTTCTTCTTCCTCCTCCTCCTCCTCTTCTTCTTGTTCTTGTCCTTCTTCCTTTTCTTCTTCTTCCTTCACCTCCTCCTCCTCCGCCTCCTCTTCTTGTTTTTGTTGTTCTTGTCCCTGTCCCTCTCCCTCTTCTTCTTCCTTCTCCTCCTTCTCTTCTTCTTCTTGTTCTTGTCCTTGTCTGTCTCCTTCTTCTTCTTTTTCTTCTTCCTTCTCCTCCTCCTCTTCTTCTTCTTTTTGTTGTTCTTGACCTTGTCCTTCTTCTTCCTCTTCCTCATCTTCCTCTTGTTGTCCTTGTCCTTCTCCTTCCTCTTCTTCTTCCTTCTTCTCCTTCTTTTCTTGTTTTTGTTCTTGTCCTTCTCCTTCTTCTTCCTCCTCCTCCTCTTCTTGTTGTTCTTGTCCTTCTTCTTCTTCCTTCTGCTCCTCCTCTTCTTCTTGTTGTTCTTGTCCTTGTCCTTCTTCTTCCTTCTCCTCCTCCTCCTCCTCTTCTTGTTGTTCTTGTCCTTGTCCTTCTTCCTCTTCTCCCTTCTCTTCCTGGTCTTCTTGTTGTTTTTGTTGTTCTTGTCCTTGTCCTTCTTCTTCTTCCTTCTCCTCCTGCTCTTCTTCTTGTTCTTGTCCTTCTCCTTCTTCTTCTCCTCCTCCCCCTTCTCTTGTTCCTTCCCCTCCTCCTCCATCTTCCTCCTCCTCATCTCTAAGATGGTTGTCATCCTCTCCTGGGGAAACAAGAAGTGTTTACCCTTGGTATGTAAGTCCTTTCTGGGCTGGGAGTTTCTTCAAAAGTCACCAGGGTTACTGCAAGGGGCAGAGAGCATACCTGGAGAAGAAGCTTCTTCATCTGAAGTGGGAGTTGTATCTGCAAATAAAGAAGAACCAAACTCATATGTCAGTGGAAATAAAATGCAATATTTTGGTTTGACCAACAGAGTGGATGAAGTAGTCTTTAAGAAATTAGTGGCTGAAATAGAAGAGCAAAAGGGTAGAACCAACACTACAGCAACCTGGTTCTAGTGTGTACATTTATTTCAATGCGCTGGCTGGATCAAAGCTTCATTGAAGGCAACACACACTCCTCCAGGCAGGTGGAGGTGTGGACCCCCAGCCTGACTTTTTATGTGCACATCTGATCAAGTCCAGAGCCACAAGCAGACTCGGTCCCTAGTGGAGGGGCCACTTCTGTGTCTACAGATGAACAAAGAGAACACGGAGCTTAATTTCTAGTGAAAAGGACACTGAGTTTTCCATTTACATTGGGGCTTATACTGTAGATAAAATGTTCACTTGTCACATAGAAAGAGGGAAAGTTGATCATATTTAACTTAAGAAATCTGGCAGGCAGAAAACACTACCTGAGGGAGTGTCCATTTCTGCAGAGTCTGAAGATGCATCTGTGTGTAAACAGAGAGAACAGGACTGAATAACAAGTGGAAGGACGCTCGAACGTGTCATTTTTCGTTGAGGTTTAGTTTGTGGTCAAAATGGCCATTATATAGGCTTATTTTCTAAATGTGTTTGTTGTTGTTAGTTGCTGTCGGGTCGATTCTGATTCATGGCCATCCTATGTGAGCAGAGTAGAACAGCTCCATAGGGTTTCAAGGCTGTGGCCTTTCAGAAGGAGATTGCCAGTCTGTCTTCTGAGACACCTCTGGGTGAGTTTGAACAGCCAACCTTTTGGCTAGTAGTCGAACACTTAACCATTTGTGCCACCCAAGGGAATTTGATCACATTAAACAGCACAGTGTGAGAATCTTTACCAGATGGCGAGGTCACTTCTGCTGAGGATGAAGAGGTATCTACAGATAAAGGGAAGAAGAAACGTAAATACTAGTGAACAAGACTCCTAGGTTTCTGTTTCTACTGAGACTTATGTTAGGACAAAATTTTCATGAAACAGCCTAGTTTGCCAAATAGAATTCCAAGAAGGGACACTTAATGGGACAGCACAGAGCATTTTACCTGGTGCAGAGGGCACAGTTGTTGACCTTGAAGCTGAAGCTGAATAAAAATAAAAACGGTTGCAATAAGACAGCTGCATTAGGCACGTTTCTAGAAGGTGCAGGAGACACAAAGGTGGCCATTGTAGATCAGTGGGACTGGCCAGGCATCATGTCCTGCCATCCAGACAAGGCACCCTCCAGTGTCTCCAAGCCTCCCTACCCTCCTCAGGCTCCATTCCTCTTGCCCCATCCTTACTTCTCCCCTTAGAGGTGGAGCGGATTACATGTTCGGAGGGCAACAGTCCAAGTCTTTCCACTGTGTGGGGCTAATCTCTCAAAGATTCTACGAATGGGGGATTTGCTTCCCCCTGTCTCCTTCCTTTCCCCTCAAACTGGTGGGAGGCGGTGGAATGAAGACTGAAATCTTCCCTAGGTGGGCTGTTCCAAGATCTAGACTGAGGGGCTAACAGGCCCACTTGGCTCTCGTACTGTTGTCCTCCAATCCAGCTTTATAAGTAACAAAGGCCATATTTTGGTGCTCCATCTGCTGACTCTGATGTTTTATTTCTCCATTAGTATTAATAGAGATAGAATAATTTTAGTGCTTAGAGAAAACCAAAAATTGTCAGGTAAAGGGGCCATTTCTGCACCAACTGGAACAGGGAAGAACATCCTCTTTATTGGCCTCACTCAACACTCTGTACGTAAAGTTCTTGAACCCAGAGTCACACTAGGAACTCCTCAGATAATTCTAAGCATCATTCTCTAGAAACTACTCCACCAGAAGTGAGTTACTTGTTATCTCAGTCAGCTCTGCACCCTCACTGCCTTGGTCCAGAGCTCGGTGAGTGGTCAGCTTCCACCTGTTTGAACATCTAAGGATGCTAATATCTAATGCTGCTTGAATATCTAAGAAGGGTCAGTTAAAGCCATTCAAGTAACACCCACTTGGTGACTGGTCTCCAGGAAAAGCTCCATGGACTAGAGTAGGTGATTACGTTAGACCACCAGGCACTCCAGCAAATGATTAATTCCTCATTGATTTTGTGGACTTGACCATCTGTTTGGCTGAACAGTTGAACTAATTTTCCCCTTGGCCTGTGTGTTTATCTGTATTTCCCAGAATTCATTTACTGTTGCGGGACCCAGAGATGGCCTTTATGAATCAGCTCAATATAAAGGTATTAAAAAATCTCAAGACAAAAGATTATTAAAGAATCAAAGAATTTTACCAGGACATAAACAGTGGCTTAATGAGATCACTGGAAAACAAAATAAAATAATTTATAGCAAGCAAGATGTAACCCAAGACGACATTAAAATTACCTATTAAACGGGTTACAACAATATTCAAAGATGCTGGAAATTAGAAAAGGTAATTGATTAAAACCTACCAAATGACACACAAGAAATGTTTTATTGGTAACTTGTTTTCTTCTCTCTGGAGCACAGACACCATGGTCTTCATTTATTTAATCAACAAATATTGATTGATCATCTACCCTGTGCCAATCACTGTGCTCAGTACTGGGGTAAAACAGTCAACAAAATTAGGCACGATACCTGCTCTTAAAGAGTGGACCGTCTGTGGGAAGGACAGATATGATCAAATGATCACACAATAAATGTAAAATTGCAGCTGTGACAGTGCTGCGTAGGAGGGATATGTGATGTGCGGAGAACCTACAGTAAGGTGATCCCACTTGGCCAGGGAGGGGCCCTCTCCATCCTGTTGACTCTCCCCCTACCACCTTCTGCCTGGCACAGGGTGTTGTCTGGACTAGGCGCTCTGGTCAAAGACAATGACGACTTGATACCACACTGCCCACAGCTCTTCCAGGCTTGGTCCCACCCCATGGCATGAGAATAGCCATCTTGCTCTCCCATTTGCCTGCATTTGCAGTGCCATGGGCAGCGGACATTACCGGATGAGGGTGTCACTTCTGCCAAAGTAGATGTTATGCCTGGATATGAAACACAAAAGGAATGTTGGTCAATTTTTAAATTTTGTTTCTGGTTACACACAATTCTGTCTTTCCTATGGGCTCGTTTACTAGGCTTTGTTGTTGAAAAAATTCAAGCATGAAGACTAAGTATTTCCCGCCCCCTGAAAAAAAGTTTAGGTACCCAAATTAAAAACACATAAACTGTTATAAATTAAAACACTCTCAGAATGAAACATGTTTCTCTGCCCTTTTAAGCAAAAGATAAAGGACATATTTTAACCTACATAATTCTGGCTCATTATGAAGAATATCATTGTTGTTCAGGGTTGTAATACAGTGATGTCTCAAAGGACATTGAGGTAAGTGGGCATTTTTGCTCCATGTCAGCTCATTTAGAAAGTTCGGTGACATTTTACATTTCTTTCTTTTTTTTTTTTGAGCTCTCTGTGGCTGTTAGGCTATCTGCTACATTTCCTGTCTTAAAATCCGGTACTTGTATCAGGCTCCCCGCTTCCAGGCTTTGAGCCCCCTCCCCAATTTATCTCTTCTAATATACAGTCAGTAGGGAGTGGTGCTGTGGTTAAAGCCCTGGGCTGCTAACCGAAAGATCAGTGGTTCGGACTTCTCAGCTGCTCTGTGGGAGAGAGATGTGGCCGTCTGCTTCTGTAAATATTTACAGCCTTGGAAAGGCTATGGGGCAGTTCTACTCTGTCCTATAGGGTTGCTATGAGTCAGAATCGACTTGGTGGCAATGGGCTTGGGTTTTGGTTTAGGGAGACCAGATAGCCAATTGTTACATGTGTGTACAAGGTATGAACAACAGGCTTCCAACAAACAGGCTCTGTGAATACTCCCCATGTGTGTTTGAGCACTTGAGCTTGAACACTGGGGCTTCACTTTGGCTGGGTAGAGGCCCTCTTTGTCTACTTCTGGGTTCTAGTCTATTTTCCAAGGGATTACTTCAGCTAGCAAGTGACTCCTGGATAAGTGGGGGTATAACCATGCTCTCTCAGGAGAATTTCAACACAGCAATATCTCTTAGATAGGCAGTGAGGGGACAAGTCAGCAGAAAACTTATTACCAGTTGGAAGGACCAAATCTGTGGCCGAAAGAGAGGTAGGAACTGTCAAAACAAGTAAAAGTTAAAGAAAATTGTAATGAAATACCATCCTTGTCAATAGACCTCATTGGTAAAAAATTTAAAAAAAACACCCCATTTACAAATTATGTCCCAGCTGTGTCCATACGTAATTATCCTCTGTCCCTATTCCATTCTCCTATCCTCTGTTTCACTGGTTTTAGGGAAATAATTAATGAGGAGCAATGGGGTTGGAACTCAAGAGACCTCAGTTCTAGTTTCTCCTGTAACTGGGCTTGTGACTTTGGACAAGTCCCTTTGTTCTCTGAGCTTTCGTTGCTGCATCTGAAGGGCTGGTCCATGGACCAGCAGCATCTCTGTCACCTTGTTAGAAATGCAGAATATCAGGACCCACCCCAGGCCTGCTGAAGCAGAAGCTTCATTTGAACGAGATTGCCAGGTGATTTGTGTGCCCATTAAAGTTTTAGAACCACCAAGCCTCACAGATGGAGATGCCTACAGACCCAGAAACAGTGGCATGGCTGGGTGGAAGCCGGAGACCATGTGCCCCATATATGGGGGGCAGCCCTTTCCAGCTCAGCCCAGCACTTGGTGCTCTGCCGAATTCACGCTACTGGTTTCTACTCTCTGATTTTTCAATCGACACTGGAAGTCTGAACTTTTATAGGAAGTCTCCCATTTTTAAAAATGTGGGATTAAAAAAAAATTAACACTCATAAGCAAAACTGTATTGTCTGAATCAAAACCCATCAGTAGGTCAAAATCAGCCCATGAGCTGCCTGTTTGTGACTGCTGGTCTGAGAAACCTCTGAGGTTTCTTCCAACTCTTGAAAAATGTTACACTGTGACAAGGTTACAAGGTGCCATATCTAACTTGTCCTTGCCTAAAAGACCTGGTGGCTGATTCTCACAGATCCCACCACAAAGAGAGAAATCTGTTTCATTGTCTGATCTTCCTCAGAGCTCAGTTTCTACTAAACCTGGAAGAAGGCTCTGAGATTTTCGAGATATGAACCACTGGCTACTTTCATAACGGTTTACTGTTCAGAGAAAACCTGAGGTTGAATAGGCTTGAGTTGAGATGGTATTTATCCAACTTATTTATCCAAGTCAAGACTGCTCTAGGATGATCCCCAAAATGTCCAGAAGGAAGTTTACAAAAGGACACACGGGTTGCTTACGTTAGACAGTCAGGCCCAGTCTTGGCAGGCGACACGATATGCAGGGAACTCAGGAACGTGACTACGAAGCTCCCATTGCTGTGTGCTTACACAAGGCTGTACCACCCAGTCTCCAGGACAAGCTTCTAAGGTGGCTCTTTTCATCCTCCTGTGCTACTGATGGAGCCCCGGTGGCACAGTGGTTAAGAGGTCAGCTGCTAGCCAAAAGGTCAGCAGTTTGAATCCACTAGCCGCTCCTTGGAAACCCTATGGGGCAGTTCTACTCTGTCCTATAGGGTCGCTATGAGTCAGAATCGACTCGACGGCAACGGGTTTGGTTTTCTTTTTTTTTTTGGTGTTATTGATGAAGAAACAGAAGCTTCGAGAGCTAAAAGGACTTGCCTGTGGTTGCCCAAATGGTTAAGGCTGTAGCCAGAACTTGATCCCAGGTTCTCTGACTCCAAATTCTGTGATGCTGCATTTATACTCGAAAAGATTTCAATGGTCAAAGAACTCTGAGAAACACTGGGGTAAAGCACTTGTAAAATGGTCCCTCAGAGCCTTTACTTTGCTAATAGGCTGTGAATCTTCAAGAGATGAAGATGGTATTTCCCCAACTTGTTTAACCATGCAGTCTTTTTTAAAACTTAGTTTATCACTGGGTTAGTGTACTGCACTGTGAAACACACTTAGGAGACGTGGTGCTCTATCATTTTACGGAAATTGTATCGTTTTCCTGAGATGTCTGAAATCCTGTGACTGTTAAAAAACCCAGCTCACTGAATACTCAAATGTATGGATGCTAAGGAGAACGTGAGTGAAGCTCATGTCGTTATAAATTGATTTCAGGGATCAAGGAGGAAGGGAACAAACTTGGTGTCCTATACATGGAAGGTGTGTGATGAATATCTGTTCAATTTACCATTTCAATCAATGAATTTGTGAGCACCTTGTATTAGTTTGATATAGGCTTGATATTTAGCTTCATATGAAGTATAGACGCGAATCCTAACCACAGGAAAGGCAATCTATAACATAACTGATTTACAGAAAGCAAGGAAGAAAACAAAATTACCAAGTGAAGTGGTCACTTCTGAGGCTGAGGCTGAAATTATAAAACAAAAAAAAACAAGACAGAATAAGATAAAATCCAAACAAAAATCCCACCCACAAGCTAATTTACAAGATAAGCCTTTTTTAAAAAAATTATGCCTCAAATACATTAAAATTAGATACAAAATGACTTCTGAAATGTAAAATTAAAAATAAGAAAGCTTTCCTGGGAAGAGACTGAAATAGAGACAGGAAGACAGGAAGTGGGAAACGTTACTTGGTTGTGAGGACAATATTATCTCCCAGGGAATGATTAGGAAGGCTATTGCACTGATATAATGAAGAGGAAACATTTTCCAGTGTGGCAAAGTACTAGGAACCTTCCTGATCCTACAAGACTAGATTTCTAAGACTGATTTCTCATCTTCACCAAACTAGTTTGATAACACCATATCAAGTTGCCTGAACTCTAAAGCTCTAGAAAGTCGTTACTTAACATAATAAAGCATATTTTGACTCCTGATTCAATATTCATTTACCTTTTTTAAAAAAAATAATATTTTATTGTGTTTTCGGTAGAAGTTTACATAGCAAATTAGGTTCCCATTTGACAATTTCTATACAAATTGTTCAGTGACATTAGTTACACTTTTCACAATGGGTCAACATTCTTTTTCGTTGCGTTCTGGTTGTTCATTAATATCCATTTCCCTTTATTAATGGTCCATCATAGCTGAAAAGCACAAATGATTCTGAGCCCTCCCACTGGAATGTAAGCGTTATGAGGGCAGGGTTTTTGTCTGTTTCCTTCACTGCTGCATCCTGAGCACTTCGATTTGTGCCTGGCAGATATGAAGTGCTCAGTAAATACCTGTCGAGTGATGGATGAATGTGACGGGATGAATGAATAAGACCCTACTATTCTAGTCTTTGCTCCATAGAACTGAAGATAAGCTGGGCTGTGGACATTTCCACTGCACCTGATGTCCTTTTCTTTTCTACTTTCTGGCAAGAGAAAGAAGAAAAGACTAGATAATGCACAAACAAAACCCTATAATTTTTTTTTCCACTGGACAGTTTCAATATGGAATGCAGGCCACACGATGGCTTTTGAAAGAAACCATACAGATTTGTAGAAGACACATACGCTTAAAAACTACTGACGTCCATTTTTTTTTGGGTGTCATTTCTCGTGTTGTTTCCCTAAGAATTCAAAGCCATTCAGGTGAGCATTTGGTGTTCAGACTTCACATTTCTAACCTAGGTCTCACGAAGAACATAGTACAGTTCTCCAAACAAAATTAATTTCACTTTACTTAAATTAGGGGCCCTGATGACGCAGTGGTTAAGAGCCCTGCTGCTAACCAAAAGGTCAGCAGTTCGAATCCACCAGTTGCTCCTTGGAAACCCTATGGGGCAGTTCTCCTCTGTCCTACAGGGTCGCTATGAGTCGGAATCGACTCAACGACAACAAGTTTGGTTTTTTGGTTTTTACTTAAATTAAAAAAAACAAAACCAAATATTTCATGGGGGATGACAGGTGGTTGGGGGCTGGAAAACCAAGCAGAGGAAGATATGTCATCATTTCTGCAAGAAGGTAAGGAATTGGCCAAGTGAAACTGACCCTCGAACCAAAGGCAAATGAAGTTGAGTTTCAGATTCTGAGCCCCCAGAGAGGAGGGCTTGTTCATGGGGTCCCTTCTGAGAAGGGCTCACAAGAGCACTATGTGGAGGACCTTACCACAGGCCTGATGATGCTAATGAGGGTGGGTGGGGCTGGGGGACTGTGGGAGACTCTGCTCAGAACTTACTTAGGAGCATCATGGCATGAAAAAGTTATCCTTATCTGTCTGTCTGTCTATCTGTCTTTATTTTAGCAGAGTTGGCTGTCTCCTCGAAAAGGCCCGTAAGCTAGAAGACTCCACCATATTATTAGCTCGCCTTTAAAAGCATAGCTTTTACTCCATAGGGAAGCTTTTGTAGGACAGGACGAGGGCCATGACAGTAATGTTTGCTACCCTTCCTCTGGCCATAGATGGTGGGACTCCAGCCTCAGAAAACCAGTTACAAAATCTAAGAATGGGAAAAGTACCTATTGGGTGGAAGAGATGTGGGTATTCCCCAGGAACTGAAAAAAAGAAAAATAGTCACTATAGAGACATTCCAAACAATCACGGTGAAATTTCATTCTCTTCTCAAATACCATCTAAATCACATACATGAGTGAGTCTGCCTCTAAACTACTCCTTCTGGTGTCTAATCAAATAGTTGCCTTTTAAAATGTGAAAGTATCTCATGAATGTGTTTCCATTATTCTGATTAAGAATAAGAAATCAGATTCATGTTGGGGTTGTGATGAGACATCCCCACTAGGCCCTGGACACCTTATCTGCATCGTGGGGCTCAGAGGAGGCTACAGGTGGAGGAACAGCTCTTGCCACAAGGTCCACCTGCCCCAGCCCTTCCTCGTCCTCCCTGCTGCCACTGCCTCTGATGTGTGAGTCACCACTTTGGGTCAAGAACTGGTGTCTCTGAGTCCTGCTGAGCTGCAGCACTCTAATTTGGAAGGATGACACACCCACCTGTTAACACCCAGACCACCTTTCCCTGAGGGTATAGGAAACAGCCCTGGGTCTTCACCTTCTGGAAGGGTGGAAGGGGCTGGAGCTCAGGGCACTCTCAAAGGAAGTTAAAGCTGGGAAGAGACTCATGGGGTGGGGGTGGTCCCTGCACTAGACGGCTAGTGACCACTCAGCAAATAAGATGGACATGAACTCACAGGTGCCTGGATGTCCAGTAGCTTCGGAATCTGCAGACATAAAGGAAGCAGTAGTTTGGCTTAATAATAGAAACCTGGATGATAAAGTGTTTTAAAGATTGTTGACGCAGTTCAAATGTGATGCAAAAACACTGGGTATAAATAATTATTCTTAACCATCTAGGGCCCGCCCCTCTGGGTTTATACAGTCAGCTATGGTTTGTATCACTTGGCTAAAAACTCTGAGGCAGTGATTCTTTTTTTCCTTGACATCTTTCTTTTAAATATTTTGTTGTGTTTTTGGCGAAAGTTTACACAGCAAATTAGGCTCTCCTTTGACAATTTCTACACATGTTGTTCAGCGACGTTGGTTACATTCTTCACAATATATCAGCATTCTCACTATTTCCATTAATCTAGCTTCCCTGGCCGCCCCCCGCCTTCTCATCTTTGGTCTGAGGTAAATGTTTACCATTTGGTTTCATTTAGATGATCATTTTGAGGAACACAGTACTCATAGGCGATAGTATTTATTTTATGGGCCAATCTGTCATTTGGTTGAAAGGTAACCTCTGGGAGTGGTTTGAGTTCCAAGTTTAAAGAATATCTCAGGGCGATAGCTTTGGGGGTTCATCTAGTCTCTCCTGGTCCAGTAAGTCTGGCCTTCTTTTAGGAATTTGAGTTTTGTTCTACATTTTTCTTCCATTCTATCTGGTACCATCTATTGAGTTCCTGGTCGGAACAGTCGGTAGTAGTATCCAGGCACTATCTAGTTCTTTTGGTCTCGAGGCAGGTGATTTCATTGTTCGTGTGGACTATTGGTTCTGTAGACTAGTTTCTTCTTTGAGTCTTTGGTTTCCTTCTTTCTCTTTAGCTCCGGATGAATAGAGACCAATAGTTGTATCTTAAATGGCT
>NW_004443967.1:12844093-12845304 GCF_000243295.1 Trichechus manatus latirostris | reverse complement strand
GGTAATGCTGGAGTGTTTCTGAGCTAAAACTCTACATAGGAAAGGCAAGTAAAGATAGAAAAAAGATTACCTGTTGATGTGGGCACCTCTGTTGGCTTTGGAAAAGATGCTGTGGACAGATAGAAACCAAAAGAAGAAAATTATACACCCTCATGGTTAAGTGTCAAGCTCTCAGTCAACTGACAGTGGGTTGTTCACCCTGTGGATTATCTATACACTTTTTCTGATTCTCAGATTCCTTTCCCTTATCCTTTCTTTGTGAGGGTGCTCCTTCTGTCACCCAGCTGGTGCGTGCGCGGGGAATTTAAGCCAATGGTTACAAGCTCAGGAGAGGCAGAGCATGTGGTTCACAGACAGCATCCTTTGGAGACCACTTGCTGTTCAATATCACCAACTGTGGGCCTCCTTGGATGGTTTGGGTTCATTTCTCTTTTTCCCACCTCTTCTCTGCATAGTGTATTTCACTGACAAAGACCCTACTGTGGAAAAGCCATTGGCCTAATTTGAAATGTGACATCGATTGGGCCAATCACAGAGTCAGAGAAAGACTAGAGAGTGATGCTTTCAGCGTCTTCATTCTACACAAGTCTGCCAAGTAGAGCACGGGACACAGAGGTAAGCCCTGCAGTGCCCTGGCCTCGGAGGAGCTGGGGTGAGAAGATAATGGCCGACATCTAAACAGTGGGCCCCACACAGCCAGCACTGCCCTCACCACTCTACATAGAGAAATCCATCGAACCCCAACACAGCTTAGGAGGTAAATGCTACCATCCTCCTCATCCTCATGCAGAGGAGGACACTGAGGCAGCAGTGGTTCTGGATTGTTCAAGGACCCACAGTGAGTAAATGATAAGCCAGGATGACAAATCCTGGGCATTTGACCCCTAAATCACTGCCCAGGGTGACTTTGCCAAGCCAAGTCACAGTTAATCAATTAAGAACAGCTGAGAACTACCTGCAGCTGGGTAACTCTCAGCAGCTGATGGTGTTGGGTAAGGCAGAGTGGCTACGAAGACATTAATGAAAAAGAGTGGGTGGCTCATCTCCCTTCATTGCTCTTAAACCTGAGAGGTCGGCTTGCTTATCTGAGTCAGAAAGGGACAATGTCTCGTTCTGGGGAGAAACCGCTCACAATCTGGGCACTTGCTTAAGAATGGCCCTGAGTGACCATGGTTACAGCCACTGGACATCCTGGATCAATGGGTTCATCT
>NW_004443967.1:12841320-12842442 GCF_000243295.1 Trichechus manatus latirostris | reverse complement strand
CTCAAAAACAGTGCAAGTCAAGGGCCCTGATCCAGAACAGTGTGACCCACGTGGGCATGTCATTTCCGCCACAGTGGTAAATGTTCAACCAGTTTCTCCGAATCATAGCTTGGGAGTAAACTGAGGAAGTGAGAGACCACTTTACCCCCTTCCAGCCCCTAGTGTCCACCTGACTGAGTCTGCCTTCCGACCCAGCCATCACTGCCAAGTCGGGGCTAAAACGATCGAAGGACCTACCAGTATCGTTTTCATCTTGCACGAGAGACTCGTAGGATGCGTAAAAGCCGATGCTGGTGATGATCGCGTCGCTGTGGAACACCACCGTCATGTGGTTTGAGGAAGAGGTAAATATTGGGGTTGTACCAGAGCAGAACCTCCCCAGCGAGAAAGATTCACTTTGTGGGCCATCAAAGACTTCAATGAAGTCATATGGACAGCCGTAGAAATTTTCCATTCTGTAGAGTGAAATGATATTATTCAGACTCAATCCACTGGGCTTTCCCCCTGCTCTCCCACAGTAAACGTTGCCCAGATTGGTTCAGGAAGCCCTCTGAAAAAGCTACCTGAAGCCTACATCTCTTCGTATGGGTCAGAGGAAATGATATCTATTTACATGGGTAGTATGTATCCTCTTATTTCTAAAAATCTTTTGATTTTTAAAGTTTTAATTCGACTGTAGTTTCTTTTTTTTGACTGTGGTAGTATATTTATTCCAATGGATTCTGGTCTTTTTTTTTTAAATAATATTTTTGTGTGTTTTTGGTGAAGGTTTACACAGCAGTTTAGGCTTCCATTCAACAATTTCTACACAAATCGTTCAGTGACATTGGTTACATTCTTCACAACGCATGAATATTCTCATTATTTCTGCTGTGGTTGTTCTGTTTCCACTAATCTAGTTTTCCTATCCCCTTACATTCTCGTCTTTGTTTTAAAGAAATTGTTGACCATTTGGTCCCATATAGGTGAATTTTTTTGTTCGTTTGTTTATTGTCGTAGTTTAAATGAAGTTTACATTTCAAGTTAGTCTCCCATACAAAAATTTATACATACACTGTTATGTACCCCTAATTGCTCTCCCTGTACTGTGACAGCACACTCCTCCTTTCCACCCCTGATTCC
>NW_004443967.1:12838308-12839547 GCF_000243295.1 Trichechus manatus latirostris | reverse complement strand
ACATTTGCACACCAAGTGTGTGGATGGTGCAGTACACCCCTTGTTGAGTGCTGTTGCTGGGATTGCTCTTTACTGCTTCCTCCAGGACCTGGTTGCCTGACCATCACCACAAGCAGTTAACCCCCGTTTTCACAGTAGATGCTCTCGGCCCCAGTGCCCGAGAGATTGTATTTCTGATGAATCTAAATCTCCCTCCCTCCTACCTCTCTCCCTGCCCTCTGCTGTCCCCAACCCCACCACTTTGTCAATGGGTTGTGTTGCTCCTGTTCATTTGCAACAGAGAATTTAATTGAACTGTACCCCAACCCCAGGAGTAAAGATTAGCCAGGACTCATACACACCAGGGACCTGGCAACTCACTGAAATGTCTGGAAAAGCAATTACCTGTTGGTCCTACTTTTGAGTTCCCATCGACACCTATTCAAAGACAGAAGAGAGATGGATTGAGTAAGGCAGTCACATAATTCATCAAAAAAAAAAAAAAAAAAAATCAGGAACTTGTTTTCCCATAGTCAAAAATAGTCTTTTCTGGGCAGTTGGGAAAGTTGGATCAATAACAACCAAAATCTGTTGCCATCCAGTCAATTCTGACTCATAGTGACCCTACAGGACACAGTAGAACTGCTCCATAGGGTTTCCCAGGAGCAGCTGGTGGATTTGAACTGCCGACCTTTTGGTTGGCAGCTGAGCTCTTAACCATTGTGCCATCAGGGCTCCTCAATAACCACCAGTGTTGATTAAAAGGTTGGCAGCCTACCTGAGTGCCCCTTGTCTCCCAGTGACTCAAATGACACATGGTATAGTTATTTATTGAGATCAGTTACTGGGCTGACCAAGGTTTAGTAACGGAAGAGGAATAGTCAGAGTTGAACGGTCTTTGACGACGCATCACAGAGAGACAGTACTTGCTGTGTATGTGTGTAACCTTTGGCATGCCTTTGTTACTTTATCAACGAAATGAGGATGCTAAGTATCTGTACCACTTATCTGTCGGTTTGTCATACTGTGGCAGTTTGCATGTTGATATGATGTTGGAAGCTATGCCGCCGGTATTTCAAATACCAGCAGGGTCACCCGTGGTAGACAGGTTTCAATAGAGTTTCCAGACTGAGACAGACTAGTAAGAAAGGCCTGACAATCTACTTTCTAAAACTAGCTAATGAAAACCCTACGGATTACAGCAGAATATTGTCTGATAAAGTGCCGGAAGGTTGGAAGGCGCTACACAGCAGCCGCAAC
>NW_004443967.1:12835971-12836850 GCF_000243295.1 Trichechus manatus latirostris | reverse complement strand
GTTTGTATCGAATTCTGTGGATGTCTATATTGAACTTTGGGCTGGGAGTTGCAGTTTAAAGATAGCTTTTTTTTTTTTCCAGGATTTTTCTTTTGTTATTTTTCTATTGATTTATCCTATCACATTTTCCCTTCCTTTGGAAAAGAAGGGGGTCTCGACCTGGGTCCTCCAATTACACCTACAGCCAATGCAAGACATGAGACTTGAACCATCTGCTTCTTCAGCCCAGATGTTTTGGTGGAGGAATGTGACAGTGAGTGGCTGTGCAGGGGTGAGGGATGGGGGCTTTTAGTGTCAGGGTGGATGTCATTAATGGAGGTGGACTCTGCAGGTAGAGCTGGAAAAGCCTTCTCTTAAAGAGAAAGAACACAAATCAGATGTAACTTTTCTCCAAGGTATGTGTTAGGATACCTACCACTGTCCCTTTCATCTTGCTGAATGGCATGGTACACAGCATAAAACCCTGTGTTGGTGATCATGGCGTCACTTCTGAACACTGCAGTCATGACGTTTGAAGAGGAGAGGAATGTGAGCTTGGCCCCAGCACAAAACCTGCCCATGGAGAGTGAGGCAACTTGCTGGCCATCGAACACTTCAATGTAGTCATAAGGGCACCCATAGATGTCCTCTAATCTGAGGAGGTAAAGCCAAAGTTAATCTCCCCAAAGCAATGTGCAGAAACGTTTCAAATGAAACTCATTATTTGCATAGCATCCAGCCAGAAACTGCACTCATCCCTGCCATCTCTTCTTCCAACCACACATCCCGACCACCCACCAAGTCCAGGTGATTTTACCTCTTAAATATGTCTTGAATCTGCCTTTCTCTCCTTCCCTACTGGGGACGGCCCCAGCTGAGTCTTTCATCATCTCTCACCTG
>NW_004443967.1:12831111-12832655 GCF_000243295.1 Trichechus manatus latirostris | reverse complement strand
CAAGCAATGGCTTGCTGAATTAACGCTTACAGTGGGATACTATATACACACGCTCTGGGTCTGGTTTGAATCTTGAGTTTGGGAGGTCACCAGAAGAGCTACCCATTCTCTACCCCTGCTGTGTTGGTTCAGGCCAGGAGGCCCAGAGAACAGCCTCAAATGGTTTCACTTCCCACCACCAGTCTACTCTTGACCTACTGGGAGAGTTTAGCATTTAACGCCAGCTTTGCTTTCCTGCATGCTTTCATTTTCTAATCCATGTCCCTAAGAGGCAAACACTTCCACCTTCTCTCCTCTCTATCTCAGCCCTCTTCTCCTCCTTCCCTTCCTGCCCTTCCTTGCTCTGTCATCCAGAGAGGAGTTTGGAACGTGATTTCATTTGGGAAATGTGGCTCTTAGCTCATTGTCTGAGCCACTGGCTCTCAATCTTGGTTGCACACTGGAGTCACTGGGTGGGGGGACTTTAAGATGACTGATGCCTGCATGCTTCATGCTCTCCCCAGAGTTTCTGCTGTGATTGATCTGGGGTGCAGCCTGGACTCTGGGAATTTTAAAAGCTCTGCCGGTGATTCTAGTGCATAGCAGCAAGTGACATCACTAGTCCAGGCCCCTGTCCACCAGTGCGCAGGACTGGGCAGAGGGCAGATTTCTTGCTAACTTTGCAGAGATGATGGGAAATCACAGGGTCAGGCCTACCTGAGAGTATGGGGGTCACATCTGGAGCCCAGTCTCCAGCATCTGCATGTATGAAAAAATATATATATTAGAATATTGGAATTGAACTCTATGAGGTGAGAAGTGGTGGGTTTCTAGAGTGGACAGGTCTAGAGTTCACAGGCTTCATGCCATATAAGCAAGAACGATGGTATGTTTGCATTCTGGACAAGCAGCCCCAGACCTGGGAGAGGGGCAGAGAATAGGTAGTCAATGGGTGGCCCTGTTGTGCTCGTCCTCAAAATGGACTCAGGCTTTCCGTGTTCTCTGTCTACCTGGCTGAAGGGACTTTCATGTGTTGGGCCACCATCCTTAGCTTCCCTGGCCTTGAACTGTACATGGTCTCCATCCAACACTAAGACACCAGTGGCTGAAATATCAGAGATCCTATCGTGGGAGAAGAGGTTACCCGAGCAGATGACGCCAGCGTCCTCGTGGTGGCCACAGTTGTGGTCTGACCAGGCAGAGCTGGGGCACTGGCCAAGGTGGTTCTCACTTCCTGAACACTGAATCTTGTCCAGGAAGATGTCTCCAGAGCCTCGGCCAAAGTGGGCCTTGCCAGGGGCAGCGACAGCCCGTCCATACCCGAGCTGGTGGCATACAACTTTGGCTTTGCTCAGAACCCACAGGTCATCACACACAGTGCCCCAGGCCCCTTGGTGGAGGACCTCCACACGGCCTGAGCACCAACTGGAGCCACCCACCAGTCGTAGCACCGGCCCATCTTCTAAACAGAGCAGAATTTTATTTTTGAGTTTGGGGAGTGTGATAGTTAATGTTGTGTGTCAGCTTGGCTAGGCCATGATTCTCAGTGGTTTGACAGTTATTAT
>NW_004443967.1:12829058-12830718 GCF_000243295.1 Trichechus manatus latirostris | reverse complement strand
ACCTGATGCACGGCTTTGGGACTTGCCAGCCTCCATAACTGCGTGAGCCATTTTCTTGAAATAAATCTGTCTATATATATTTATATATATGCTTCACTGGTTTTGCCCCTCTAGAGAACCCAGCCTAAGACAGGGAATTTTAAGTAGAAAGTGATTTCCAGCTCCCAGGTTTGTGGCTAAGGCCAACACAAAAGCAAAGACTTAAAGCTGTCTTGATTCCATAACAGGTTGGGCTCAAGGGCTTTAGAGTGGGATTGAGGTGGGTTTGAATCCTGGCTTACTTCTTCCTAGTTGTGTAATCTCAGACAAGTTACTTCATCTCCCTGGGCCTCAGTTTCCTCATCTTTGAAGGCTGTGGTACGAATCACACCTCTCAGCACCCAGCATATCCTTGGTTACTGCAGATCTTGCAGATTTTTCTCTGGGTTACGATGCTGGGTTTCTGGGGAAGTGGGTTCCAAGCTGTTTTTCTGGATGTATCCACTGTACTTGGCAAAGTGTAGATGTAAACCCCTGAAAGGCACGTGGGCCACAGGCTGGCTGTGACTCCATAGAGCCAAAGGGAATGGCTATTTCTGGGATGATGGGCTGTGGCCATTTGGAATTGCCTGTTATCTCTTAGAAACACCCCAGGGATGGCCCTTCCTTACTGTGCCCACAGGCTCTGCCACGCTGGCCTTCTTTCTGTTTCTCTAACTCTCATGCCCAACTCTTTCCCCTGAGGGCCTTTGCATCTGTGGTTCTCTCTGCCTGCGGTGCCCCTTCATTGCTCAGCTTGTGTACCTCCTCAGAGAGGCCGTGCATTCCCTTCCGACCCACAGCAGCACCCCCTCCACCCCAGCACCCTCAACTGTGCCACCAAGACATTTATTCCCGGCCGTTATCACTACCCCGACTTCATTTTGCTTATTGATTTGTTTCTTTTGTCTTGACTTCTCTCCTTCCTCCCCAAGTAAATGTAAACTCCATGAGGGCAGGGAGCTGTCCTGCTTGCCCTAAGTCCCCAGAACTTAGAACTGGCCTGGCACATAGTAGGACCACAGCAAATATTGCTGCATGATTGAATGATGGTTTTAAGGCAATGCGTGCTCTGGATTTCAAACATTGGCACTTGCTGTGCCTGTGCTTGCCCAGGGCAGGGTCTCAAGCACACTTTAAGGAATTCCCTTACTCAGAAAAAAAATCACCTCCTAAACTGCAGCCAGGGGCTTACTACCTGGTTTCTGGGTGGGCTACTAGAGTTACTGGTGTTCAGAAGTCCCATGATCAGCAGGCAGTGTGGTGGCAGGTGCAGATTGAGCCTGGCTCTGTAATGACTGCTTTTAAGGCCATGCCTGAAGGAGTCCTTGGCCTCTCACTTGGGTGGGTCTAGGGTCCAGTGCATGTAAGGTATGCAATGGGCCAGCTGGTGGAGGGAAGTGGATTCTCACAGGAGAGTTTCCCCTCCAGCTTTCAGAACTCTGGACAGTTCCCAAGTGGCTGGTGGTGGCAGATAAGCCACCTGACCCTTCATGTTGTTGAGTGCCATCAAGTTGATTCCAACTCATAGTGACCGTGTAGGACAGGGGAGAACTGCCCCAGAGGGTTTCCAAGTCTGTAATCTTTACAGGAGCAGCTCACCAGGTCTTTTCTCCCATGGAGTGGATGGTGAATTTGAACC
>NW_004443967.1:12826350-12827967 GCF_000243295.1 Trichechus manatus latirostris | reverse complement strand
AATATATAAGATATGAATTAATGTCTCAAATGACTTATTTTCAGGACTCTTATTTTCTTTGCCTAAGGAATGTGTGAGGTTTATGGTTACAACTTTATGACAGCAGTATTAAAATTACAATGGTTTTGGCTGATCACAACCTACGTGGAATATTAGGAGATACTAATGTATGCTGCTGCAAAGAAATTGTTAACAGCCAAATCACCCCAGATGGTCAGCAGACAAGAGATATCATGCCAGATTTTCCTACCTCCATATTTCACAGGAAGCCCTGGTAGTGTAGTGGTTAAGTGCTATGGCTGCTAATCAAAACGTTGGCCAGCTGCTCCTTGGAAACACTACGGGGCAGATCTACTCTGTCCTACAGGGTCGTTATGAGTCGGAATCAACTCGACGGCAATGGGTTTGGTTCTGGGTTGTATATTTCACAATGCTTTCTATCCCCAAGTTTTTTAGGGAGAAAAATACTTGATGTTAGAATTAAACAAAAAAAAAAGCAGCAGATAGAATGGTATTTGCATTTTGGCAATTATTCATAAGGGATGTCTGTGTGTGGGAGGTCCCTGGGTGGTGCAAACGGTTTGCGCTTGACTAGTAACCTAAAGGTTGACAGTTCATACCCACTCAGTGGCACTGTGGAAGAAAGGCCTGGTAATCTGCTTCCCTAAATATTATAGCCAAGAAAACCTTATGGAGCAGTTCTGCTCTATAACACATGAGGTCGCCTTGAGTCGGAATCAGCTCTATGGTAACAGGTTTGGTTTTGAGTTTTTGGTCTGTGAGTGGTACTTTTGAGGGATAGATGACTCAACACAATAGACTTTGGAGGTGTGGGTTCAAGGTTCTCATCTCATGGGCTAATTGTGTCCTTAGGGTTTTAATATTAACAAAGATAATATGTTTCTAGGACCTTCTTCGGCTTTGGGCGTGTCTGACTTCATGGCCCTGGCATAGTCATGACTGAGCAACAACTCAGTGCGTGTCATAGCTGTATCATCACAGCATACTGCAGTGCTGCTGCATTTGTAACATGATGTCTGTCCTCTGCCAGAAGAAGATGGGCATTGGGCAGGCGTCCTTCACAGGGTCACATACTGGTGAAGAGCTGGGGCTTTGCCAACAGTCAGACCTAGACGATCTAGCCTTAGGCAAGTTAGTTCACTTCCCTCAGCCTCAGTTTCTTAATCTCTTAAATGCGGACGACCAGGGCATCTCTCTCAAAGGCTGTAGTGACCCTGAAATAGAACAATGTGTACAAAGTGTATAGTACAGAGCCTGGCTACATGGTCAGTGCTAAAAAATGCCAGCTATTGTTTTATGTCATGAAGATAAAAAATGGTGGTAAGTGTGGAAAAGATAAGGAAAAAGGAAAGCCTAAGAGGGAAAATATTGGTACCCAGTGTACCAATGCAAAGCTAGTAAGGAGGATTTGTGTGAATGGTAAGGAAGAAAAATCAAAAGAAAAATTATAAAAATAAGGTTAAATCAAATATGTTAAGAAAAAGAAAACCCAGGAATTGAACTTTTCAGCCTAGAAGTTACTCATTGCATAGCATGATAAAATTCACCCAAACCACCACTTGGAAAGTCTGTAGAATTTTGTGTTCTTCTCATCTT
>NW_004443967.1:12823002-12824141 GCF_000243295.1 Trichechus manatus latirostris | reverse complement strand
TTTCCTCCAGAACACCCAGACACATCAAATCCTTCTCTAGGCAAACACTCAAGAGAGATGCTTCTGCCAATGGGTGACTTGTGTGCGTTCTCTGAGGCTGTGTGGGGACAGCCAGGTGCATTCAAAGGGCCAGAGATGGGGTTTGTAAACTCCAGTTCTGCTGCTTTTTAATTGAGTTATCCTGAGCATGCTGCTTGCCCTCCCTAATGCTCAACCATGAGGATTACATACATTAATCTATGCAGGATTGCTAGCATCAGGCCTGCCGTGGAGCAGGCCCTCGGAATTTTCATTACAATGAAACAAAATGCCTTTTCATTCACCTCCAGCATCATTTCAGCAACATTTACACTGCATATGTTGGTTGGATTTTTCTAACCTTTGGTTTTTACTACTGATAAATGTCATTCAATCATTAAATTATCAGCTCTTTGAAAACTGGCAAAAATCATAAGCTCCCAAACAGCATGTGCTTTGGAGCTACACCGATTAGTGTCCAGCCTTGGTCCCACAATTTACTTGCTGAGTGGTCTGGGGAAGGTTACTTAACCCTTCTGAGTCTCAAATTTCTCTTCTGTAAAATACGTAGTATAGTATTTTTTTTTTTTTTTTTGGTAGGATTGTCCTGAGGATTAGCAATAATCTGGGCAAAATGCCTCTCCATCTTTGCTCTGCTTTCACCTGGTCTTTGCGTAGCTAGGGCCAGAGAACGGGTGTGGTAAATGAGATTGGAAGGCAGTGTAGTGTGGTAGCCAAGAGCACCGACAGACTGGCTAGCCCTGGATATGTTGCTAACTTTCTATGTCTCAATTTACCTATCTGGAAAATGGGAATAACCTAAGTATCTACCTCAAGGGGTTGTTGTCAGAGTTAAATGAGTTAAACATGCGAAGGGCTCAAGCAATGCCTGCTTCTTAGCATTTGTAAGTAGTTGTTATCATCGTCATCATCATCATCATTACTATTAAAGAGTTGCCTGGACCAGGAAAAAATGTGGACATACCTGGAGGTGTGGGAGGAGGCAGGTCTTCAGCATCTGAATGCATAAAGAAAGCACTAGGTTACCCTCTTCAGTGACTCCAAAGTGTGGGGAAGTTGGGGTGACAAGGATGTGGGTGGGGTGAAGGGCAGAGGACCAC
>NW_004443967.1:12818960-12820749 GCF_000243295.1 Trichechus manatus latirostris | reverse complement strand
GGTCCACACATCACCAGGTGCCACAAAGCAAACACAAACATGAATGTGCCAAAAAACAAAACAATGGCTTTAAATATGTGCCTCAAATTAAATGTCACAGATGGCAGGTACTGAGAAACGGTTGAGCTGCTTCCCACAATGGGCAACTCTATGTCATGAGCACCACTTTGTGACAGTTAAGCCTACTGATTCTTTCAAGCCACGCCATGCATGACAGCTGTTAGTTTACCAAAAGGCATCTCATAATATTGGAAAGTGTTATTAATAGACATTGCAGAGATGACTAACTTATTCCAAGCTAATTGCTTATACATGAGTAAATCTAAAATATTTTTTTAACTGTCACAAGGCAATTAAAATCAGTCATTTTAATTCACTGATTTGCTTGGTGGTGTGATTGAGTGAGGAAAATGGTAGTAAAAATTACCGAATATGCAGCCTCTACTCTTTCTCAGGTACTGTGTAGTGCTTTACAAAGATACATCTAACCCTCATGGCAATTCTGCAGAAAAGCAATTAGTCTCCTAATTTTGCTAATACAGACACTGAGGCTCCAAGAGTTTAACTGTTGCCCAGCTAGCACCGGCTCTGAGGTGCACCTCAGGTTGGTCTGGCTCAGAATCTGTCCTAGTTTTGCTATCCAAGCTCCCCCTTTAAATGAAAGATCTTTATATAAACTCCTTAAAAATGCCCATAAGAAAACATGTTCCTTATACATGTCTATATCCAGTAAAGCACATATTCCCTTGGTAATTCTTACTACCAAGTTAAAAGATTTTATTCTGAGAGGTTAGCAGTTAAAACCTTGAGTATTTAACCAAGTTAGAATAGATAAGGCACAAATTGAATGCTACATGTTTGAGGATCCTGTCTTTGTCCCTGGGTGACTCTGAACACTAGAAGGTGGTCTTCAGCACTCTGGGACTGGAGGTGACTGTCTGAGAGGGGAGGTTACCTAAGCAGATGACACCGGCATCCTCGTGGTGGCTGCAGTTGTGCTCCCACCAGCTCGAGTGGGTGCACTGGCCCAGGTAGTGCTCCACCCCAGCACACTGGAGGTTGTCCAGAAGGATGTACCCTGAGCCTGGGCCGAAGTGAGCCTTCCCAAGGGCAGACACGGCCCGGCCGCACTCCAGCTGGCGGCACACAACTTCAGCTTCGTTCAGGTCCCACAGGTCATCACACACAGTGCCCCAGGCCCCTTGGTGGAGGACTTCCACACGACCCAAGCACCGACCGGAGCCACCCACCAGTCGCAGCTCTGGCCAGTCTCCTGGGGACAGAAACCTGGTAACTGTTGTCCTCTGGGGGTACTGCCCCCACCCCACCACTACTATGAGGGATGGAGGACCTGGTAAAGGAGTCAGTCAATTAGGCAAGCTCTTACGTAGAAGCTGATACATCATTAGGATTGCCAAAAGAATATTTAGCCTAAAAACATCATTTAACTAAGTATCTCTTTTGCCAGAGACATGTGCCAATCTGTTTTGGCTAAAGGCAGAAAAACATTATAAATAATTTGTACAGTGATTTGGAACTTTACGAAGAAGCTTGTGTGTGTGTCTGTGTGTGTTTGTATACTCACCCTTATAATAAGGGCTCAGGAAGGTAAGCAAGAGAGTATCAGTATACCAATATTATCTATGAGGCACTGAATGTTGGAGAAGCAAAGCGACTCACCCCAAATCCCACAGCTGGTGAGTAACAAATCTAAACTCAAGCTCCTGACTCCAAAGTTCATTGCTTTTTCCCTGCTATTCTATCTCACTGCCTCCAAAATGGCTCTGAC
>NW_004443967.1:12797520-12807397 GCF_000243295.1 Trichechus manatus latirostris | reverse complement strand
TACTGTGGTAATGAGGGCCTACACTGCCGAAATGGGCACACACAAGTCTCTGCAGGGGGGAAAGGCTCTCATAGTCCATGGACCCCTAATGCCTCTGCCTAGGCAAAGTAGCTGTGCCTACCCTGAGTTCCTGGTTTAGGGGGTGCTGGCAGATTATTTTTTACCCTGTTTGTTAATTTGTTCCCTCTCCAAGGCTGGGAGAATAGCTCAGGGTGCATGACGGGTCCTACCTCTAGCCCAGGGGACTTGGAAATCTCTGAAGCAATCCTTGACCTAGTGCAGACAGGGAGCAGGGAGGTAAATGGGACAGAGGTTTTTCGCAAAGAGGGGTGTTTTTGATCTGCATGGTAGGCCAGAAGCAAGTACTTACCTTTTGCCAATCGAGGGCTGCTTCTCACTGATTCTGGATGGTCAAGTACACTCTCTGCCACTGGGTCTCTCCCAATCTGGAAAACACCTCCTGAGGCCACAGCTTCCCTCACTGTGCACCAGGAGGTGATCCAGCCTAAAGAGCTCTGGCTCCTGCCGGGTCAGGTCTGGCAACTCCTCACTGCTTCTGAACCATCTCTCCCTACACCTGCCACTCAGGCCAATTCTTCAACTTTGCCTTTGATGTTCCAGGCTCCTAGGTTTTCATATATAATCGATTCTCTTGTTTTTTTGGATCGTTATTGTAAAAGGGACTACTCTGCCATCTTGGCCCTGTCTCCCTGATGTTTTTAATAATTATGGCCTATGTTGCCCTCTTCCTTTTCTGATTACTTCTGTTGAGCTGCATTTGTGTGTTAATTTACTGTATTCTAGTGTGTTATATTGTTCTATGTGTTTGTGTTAATTTAGTATATCCTAAATGTCCTATAATTGCATCACACATATTTGTCTTGGGTCTCCCTCTAGGTTGTGCACAAGCCCCTCTAAGGCCGGGACCACAGGCAGTTTGAATCCACCAAGTAGTACTGTGGAAGAAAGGCCTGGCAATCAGCTGCCATTAAGATTACAGCCAAGGAAACAGCTCTACTCTCCATGCATTGCATCGCTATGAATTGGAATTGACTTGATGGCAACTAACAACAACAGTACTAGATTCAGAATGTCTTCAGAAATGATTTCCTAATGGGTTCAGTGAGATGAGACTTTTACGTGAAACTAAAAAGGTCATTTTAAAGCTATCAGTTATTGACTATTTATGATGTGCCACCACTATGCCAAGGGTTTTACATGAATCATTTCATAAAACTCTCACAACAAGCCAAGGAAGTGAAATTCTACTATTACCCCCATTATATAAGGAAGAAAACTGAGATATGGAGAGGTCAAGTTGCTTGCCCAAGGCCCCAGCATAAGTAATGAAGCCATAACTGGTACCCAGGCATACAACCCAGCTCTAGAGCTGTTGCTCTTAACCACCATTCTTACCTTTGGTTGCAGAGTAATAATAAGCAAGGAAGTTTTTCCCGATGTTGTTGAAGCTTCGGAAGTACACAAGGGTCATTGAGCTGGAGGAGGATGCATAGGTGAGATAGAAGCCTGAACAGGCCTTCCCCAGGGATTTGGTCGAGGTTGGAGGCCCATCCAAGATTTCAAAATATTCATTGGTGCAGTCGAGGCTGTGGGAGCAAATGCCCAAGGGGGCCTCCTAGTCTTCACATCAGAAGATCTCAGAGGCTCCCGTGAGACACACCCTTTACCGATTTACTATAGAGGCTGGGAACAGGTTAAAACCCTGCAGTCGTTCAAACACTAGTATGGACTTCCTTTATTCTACTTTTTCTCTCTGAGAACCATTGCCTTAAGGGAGTAGGGTTTTAACCAGAAAAGAGGAGGCCGAAGCACTAGGTAGACCCCTGATGAGGGCCTCGGAGCAGAGATCACAGGGAACGTCGCAGGCAGCGGGAGGGCTGAGGTCAGTGCCAAGGAAAACAGAGCCAGTTTCACCATGTGGCCCATCACTTGCCCAGAGGACATGGTCTTAGGTTCCAAACAACCCATTTGCAAGCTTTTGGCACCCCCCCCCCCCGCCCCCGGAGGAATTGGACTATCAAACCAGCCCAGCTTGCTCTCTGGAAGTCATCTGACTTTGTCAGTGGTGTTCTGCATTGTGAAGTTTTGTCCAGATGCCACTAGGGCTAGAATCAGAAATCATTTCCATGCCTCAGCTCAGTGACCCGTCCATTCCAAGCCACATTTTGATTAACCAAATTTCCAGAGTAACAAATTATTTAAATTGTTCCTGGGAGTTGATTTTCATAAGATATTCATCCATGAAGAGTACTAAACTTTGAATATTTACAACATTAAGACCTAAGTTTTCCTGGTTTGTGTCTGGAGTTGACCCTGGAATCTGCAGCTTTAACCAGTAGGCCAAGGCTCTCCCACAGCCATACAAGCGTGTTAGTGCATGAATGTGTGTGTGCACCTGCATACACACACACACACACACACACACACACACACACACACACACACACACAGAGCTATCCATAACATACAAGGTGAACTTTATTTTAATTAAAAATGTACAAAGGCACACAAAAATAAATGCTATTTCTCTATATTACCAACAAACATATGTAAGCCAAAATTTAAAAAAAGATGTCATTTATAATAACTTCAAAAAAAAAAAAAGAAATACCTATCCATAACTCTGAAAAAATGTACCGAATTTGTATGCTGAAAATTACAAATAACTAAAACAAAAAATAATAGCAAATGCTAATTGGGGTGGAAGAAGTCTCTGGGTGGTACAAACGGTTTGCACTCAGCTGATAACAGAAAGGTTGGCCGTTCAAACCCACCCAGTGGCATTGCAGAAGGAAAGGCCTGGCTATCTGCTTCCTTAAAGATTACAGTTAAGAAAACCCTATGGAGCAGTTCTACACTGTAACACATGTGGTCGCCATGAGTCAGAATCGACTCAATGGCACAGGACAAAAATTAGGATGGGGAAAAACTGGATCTCTCCTACATTGCTGGTGGGAAAGGTACCTAAATGTTACAGCCACTCTGGATGGTCGTTTGTCATTTTCTTAAAAAGCTAATCATGCACTTATCATACAAACAAGGAATTGCACTCTTGGACATTTACCCCAGAGAAAGGAAAACTTATGTTTACATAAAAACTTGTACCTGAATGTTCATGGAAGTTGTATTCAAAATAGCAAAAGACTGGAAGCAACTCAAATGTCCTTCCTGGGGGAATGGTTAAACAACTCTGCATTCATCCTATGGAATACATCTCAGCAACAAAAAGGAATGGACTATTGATCCCTGCAGCAACCGGGATAGATCTCAAGGGCTTGTGCTGAGTCAAAAAAGTCAATCTCAGAAGATTACACACTGTATGATTCCCTTTATATAACATTCTCGAAAAGACAAAACTATTATTGATGGAGAGCAGATTAATGGTTATCAGGGGACATGATGGGGGGTGGGGGTTTTTGAATATAAAGCGTAAAGGGATAGTTCTTTGTGGTAATGGAACAGTTCTGTATCTTGACTGTGTGGTGGTTATAGGTATCTCTACATAGGATAACATTACATAGAACTACACACCTCCCCCGTACACACACATACACACACACAGAAATGCATGAAAAAATTGATGAAAACTGAATAAGGTCTGTAGTCTAGCTAACAGTATTGTACTAATGTCAGTTTCCTGGCTTGATATTGTACCGCAGTTATATGTCTCCACTGGGAGAAGTTAAGTGAAGGGTACATAGAATGACATGTACTATTTTTTCAACTTCCTGTGTATCTATAATTATTAAAAAAAAAAAGTTAAAAATTCATTTTTAACCTTTAATGCATTTTATTTATTTAAAATAATTTTGCTAATGAGAAACAACCAGAGGACTAAATGATTGGCTTTTTGAATTACCCAATGTACCTAAGCAGTGTGCTTAAGACTTACTTAAGATACGGAAATGCCAGCAGTATACGATCAGAAGCATTTGCCTTGATTTCCCAGACACAGGTTATGTTGTCATGCATTTCATTCTGCGGTGGATTCCTAATCGCTCCAGAAGAATTAGTAATAGTGCCGCCACACCGAGATTTTTCTAAATGCAGAAAGAAGATATTTTAGAATCTCATTTTTCCCCATTGTTCAGTTTACTATTTTGTAATTCACACCTTTTTTCCTTTTCACTTTTTTTTTCCCAAAAAAGTTTCATTGGTCAGTATTTGTGTGTGTGTCTTAGGAAATATCAAAGGTATAAACTAGTAAAAAGTCTTGCAAATTTAGGCAATTAGGTCATGAAAGTGTATGAATTTTGAAACATCTCTCACCTCTTTTGAGAATTCTACCATGGACATGGACTTGCTCGGAAGAGCTGTTATCTACTATTAGCCAGAACTTTTCCCTCCGGTTACTCCCTAATGGTGAGTCCTGTAGCCTTGACTTTTGTCAGGTCCCCAGTTGTAATAGTAAAGTACTGCCTCAGTTCCCCCCAGGGAAGGCTGAGTCTTTGTGGAATCTCTCTTCTGTGTATATGAAGATGGCAATGTCCCATCCACCTTCAGTAATAATCTTAAGAGTGGGAAGAAGCTGCCCTGAGTCGTCCACACCAACCCCTACAAATACTTGTAATGTTCTGCATCCACCTGTCCATCCACCTCTCTGTTCATTTGTTTCTCCATCTGCTTGTCTATCTGCCTGTCTATCCACCTGTCCAACATTCAGTCCCAAAAGAAAGGTGCTGCCTGTGGCAATGGAAGCAGATGATTTTTCTCCATTAGATTATCTGACTGTGTAGGAACTGCTCCCACATTCTCTGTGTGGTGGTCCAGTTGGCCCTGGCAATTTAGCTATGGCTCTTTTCTAGAAGGACCAGTCAGGCTTTCTAGGCATCAACATTATGTTAGCCCTTCATTGACAAGTAGTGCTAAGAAAAATTAAATGGAGCTTCTGACAACCCAAGGCATAGGCAAGAGAGGAGGAAAAAAAAGGCAGATGGAGAAGGAGATGAAGATTGTCAGAGAATGAGAATGGAGATCTTCAGAGAAAAAGAAAGGTGGAGAAGAAAGGAATGCTCATCGTGGTGGAAGTCCTCTAAATGATGGCCTCGGCATTATTGCTCTATCAGTGATTGCATGCCTGCCCTTCACTCATGGTGTCCATGCTGATGGACCAAGAAGGCTGGCATCACTAGACTATTTGGACTTCCTTCTTTGACTAAACAGAAATGGAATTGAAACCATAAATTAATTGATCTTCACTGGTAGGCCCTTCACTCAGAATACTGGCTCATAGGAATAACCTGGACAGGGCAGTATTATTTTGGCTCAGTTTCCTTGAAGAATCACTTCAGTGCTTGAACTAGAGGATGATTACCAGAGCAGCCAAGGACACAGAAGTCTCACCTGCAGGCGTTTTCCCGGCCAGGTCAGCCGATGTAGGACCTGTCAAACACACAAAGGACATCTAGAACATGAGCTGGCTCGAGGTCCACACCCCTGTCTGCGCATTGGCATCCCCATGGAGCTTTGAACAAGTACATTGTTTGGGCCCCTCCCAGAGCTTCTGAAACAGAGTCTCTGGGAGTGAGGCCTGCAAGCGTTGGGATTTTAATGTGTGGGAGAGAGAGATGCAGACTTTGATGTTTTGTTCTGTTGTCATGCGTGCAAACGAGATTTAAAAAATTTTTGGGGAGGTTTCAGAAAACCAAAGACATGAAATTCTGGCTCCTGGAGCCTCTTCCAGTGACCCAAGGGTCACACTAGGAGGAGACCCTGATTCGCATTTCACTGACTTCCTTGACCTGGTGCTGCTCAGAGCCGGACCTAAAGATGATGTGGATCCCGTCCTCCTCCCCCATTGTCTCTCTCACCAGCGACTCTCAGCTCTGTGCCACCCACTGGAGATTCTCTCCCTGGACCAATCCATTCCTACCTGCTGGAGCTGACAACTCAGGAGGGAGTATGAATTAAGCTTTACCAGGCTTTTCAACCCAGCTTTGTTCATGACTCACTTTGACTGAGAGCTGGCTGAGAGCATCAAGGGGCCTGGGGGTTTGATGAGGGTGAGGGTACCGGCATGGAACACTCTGGGTGTTGGGTTGGAAACATGTAGGAAGACAAATGGCAATGGAAGCTCTGTGGGACCATAGTTCCTTTGTTCCTACACCATGAACACGGCAGAGGCAAAGAGGGAGTAGAAACAAAATCAGTCAGCTTGACTTTGCCCAGGTCTGGCCCACCTGTAACTCGCCGCAGGGCAGAAAGTGTCTTTAACCACCTCTCTACCCACATCTCATTGTCCAACCTGCTGCAACGCTCAGAACTGACACATCAAAAGTGCTATTCAGAAGTTGGAGAAATGTAGAATCTGGTTCTTGTGTGGAAAATGCATGGGGTTGGAGGAGAGGTAAAAGTGAGGCTGGACTAGATGCTTCCTAAGGTACCACCCAGCTCTCCCACTGGGCAACCAGGCAATTCCCTAGTATGCCGCAGGCTTAGAGATTAGGACACATCTGGTTTCCATCAGGACTCCTTCTCCAAGGCAGATATGAACATTGCCTTCCCTACCTGGTGGTATGACGGTTGAGTATTCAGCACCTGCAAGTGTTAGAGATGAGAACACCTGCTGTGAGCAGATAACACACAGGTTCATTTTCCACAGTTATTTCTATCCTGACATTGAAAAGTTCTCTCTCGGAAAGAGCCCAAGCCAGGCCTGCCCCAGGAAGGAGCAGAGGTTTACCTGAGCAGATCACTCCGGCATCTTCACTGTGGCCACAGTTGTGGGAAAACCAGCCAACGTGGGAGCATTCTTCCAGGTGCTGTTCATCGCCCATACAGTGCACATTGTCAAGGAGGATTTTTCCAGCACCTTCCCCGAAGTGGGCCTCGCCTGGGGCCGAAATGGCCCAACCACAGCCCAGCTGCCTGCAGATGATGTTTGCTTCCTGCAGGTCCCACAGGTCATCGCACACGGTCCCCCAAATTCCCTGGTAGAAAAGCTCCACACGGCCGGCGCAGATACCTGGGCCTCCCACCAGCCGCACGGGGGCCCAGCCTCCTGAGGAAGAACAAGGTGTCAAGTGGTGATTTCTGTTCCCACCTGCCAGTGACTCAGCCTGGTCACAAGGGACCCCATTTCATTCCCAGAAGTGTCTGCTCTAAGGAACCTATAATGTCTTTCTTGTCAACACCCTGTTTCAAGACAACTTGCTTGTGGTAGACTGTTTACAAAAATGGCCGCAGTTACTCCCTTCCATATATGCTTGCTCTTTACAATGTGACAATGCAACTCATCCCTTCAAGAGGTAGAACTTATTTTCTCACCCCTTGACTCTGGGCTGCAGCCTGTGACTTGCTTTGGCCAATAGAATGAGGCAGAAGTCATGGTGCACCCATGCAGAGCCTCGAGAGGACTTATAAGCTTTAGCTCACCACCTGGAAACTCTGAGACCATCACGAGGATAAGCTTGATCCAGCCTGCTGGGTGATGAAAGACATGTGGCCCCATCACCTCTGTTGCCTCAGATGACAGCCAGGGACCTGCCTGTCGTTGCCTTTCATTGTTGAATGAAGTTGTTCAGAACACATAATACAAAAACATTAGTAAGTCACGTAAAGACACTGCCCTACCTGGAGGTGCAGAAGAAGGTGGGTGTTTAGCCACAGGTATCACCGTTGATGTGGGAAGTAGATTCTCAAGGGCTAGTGATGGTTAAAAAGAAGGAGTGTCATTAAGGAACAGTCAGAACATTTGGAAAAGATACTTAGCTGCTTCAAGGGCTGCCTGCCTCCTCCTAGGATTCAGCATTTTAAGGCCAGTGGCCTCATATCCCAAAGATTTCTATTTAGGACAGAGCATGGCATTGCTGCTTATCGGCAAACCAGCATGCCCCCAGTGGCCATTAGTAAAAGCAAAGTTCATGGGCAATTGGCCCTTGTTGGCCTGCTCCATGAGAAGTCATCAGTCGTCCCTCTTCTCTCTCTTCTCTGTCCCCGCCCCACATATGCTACTGTCATGACTTCCTCCAAACAAAGCCTGGAAAGTCACACAGCAGATCCGTGGGGGCAGGACAGAATCAACTCTGAAATGGCATGCGAAAACCTTTTAGGGTGAGGGAACACAACTGTATACAATTATCAGAATTCATGACACTTGACCTTAAAATGGCTGAATTTTATGGCACGTAAATAGGACCTTAATAAAAAACAAGATGGATCCATGGCTGAATAGAGGGATGGATAGATAAATTTATCATAGAATCTAGGCAGAGGTTCATTGATAAATTCTTCAAACATTGTTGTATATTTGAAAATTTTCATAATAAAATGTTAAGGGGAAAAGTGTCCCTCATTTTCTGTTACAAGACCCGTTTCTCTGTTTTTCGACAACAACCTCTTGTTTTTCATAGAAACATATACATAATTCAGCCAGTCCATGTGGTCACTTGTTCTTTCCTTGTATGAGAACGTCAAAGGCATAGAATTTTAGGGAGCATAGAATCTAACATGCTTGTTCTAACGAGACTGAGGGCCAAGACCATTCAGAGGATGAGAGGCCAACGGAGAATCAGATTCCTATAGCCCAGGGCCATTTCCATCCCACACACGCCTTAGGTCGGCATGTGACCAGAGGAGGAAACCATCACTCTGTGAGTGTGTGCCAGGTGCCAGGTACCATTAGGCATTGCCATATTCACGTCCTTAGTCAATTCTCTATAGTGTTTGCATTTTAATGAAGAGAAAACTGAGACCAAAAGAGATGATATAACTTGGCTGAAGTCACAACTGAGGGTGATCATAGGTCATGTCTATCTCCCCCATTAGGGTGTAAACCCCATGAAAGAAGAGACAAGGGGGTTTTGATCACTGCTGTACCTCCAGTGCTTGGCAAGGGTTTGGCACATGGCAGGCATTCAATCAATATCTGTTGAATGAATGGATGAGTGAATGAAGGAAGCTGGGAGTCAAACCAAGATCTGACTCTAAAGCTCATGATATTTTTACATCATGCTGAGTCTAAGTTATGACATCAAATATAAAATGTGGTCCTACCTGTAGGCAGAGCAGCTGGGGAATCAGCACCTGTCGATGTAAAGAGAGATTGTTCAAGCTATCACATCTTAATTGGTGGACGCTTATTGGGAACGTCCTACATTTAGGGTGCTATGGGAAGCAGAAGTAAGAAACAGAGACACTGCCCTCTAAGATCTTGGCATTTCCTGGCCATTGGAGGCATGAGGCCAGGCAGCAAACGTTGAGTGTCCCAGGAGAGTGTGGAAATTAGCGCTTCCCCGGGGCCCCCAGGTGTTGAGGAAGGCTCCATGGAGGAGGTGCAGCTCAGGATGGGCCAGGTGCAGCCTGGCAGAGCTTGTCTTTCATAGTGAAGTTATTCCAGCTGGAAGTGGGATAGGATCCAGAAAAGGGTGGGGAGTCCCGTGGAGCAGAAGAAATGAATAGTGGTCAGAGAGTGGCCTGGTGATAGGTTGGGGAAGGTTTCCAGGCCCAGAACTTGGAGGGCCTCGAACACAGCTGACAAATTTGACCTGTCACCCAGAGGTCATAAACGCAGAAGTTTCTGAGGGACATGTAGGTATGATAAACTAGGGATGTGAGTGATGGGGACCATGGTGAACAGGAAAGCCATACCTTGTCCAAAGGAGCAGCTCTTTCTCCAATCCAGCCACTTAATGTAATTAAAGAATTTCTAGTTATGTGCCTGAATTCTTTTTTCAATAAATACAAGAATTTGGATTTTTATGCCAAGTTTTCTGATTTTTAAGTTCAAGTCCAGCCTGAATTTTCAAACTGAACTGCCTGGATCCAGCTTATGAGCCACTCTAGCAGGCTTTGCTGTCAAAGGGATGCCCAGGCTGGTGTGTAACTTTGGGAGAATGCTGGCAACTCCTGTTACCTC
>NW_004443967.1:12792718-12796943 GCF_000243295.1 Trichechus manatus latirostris | reverse complement strand
CCCAGTGGAGTGAAATTCATGGGTAGCTCCCTTTTTTCTCCCACAGGGAGGCAATCCAGCTTGGGGGGACTCTTTAGGCTCTGGAGTCAGACTGTCCGGATTTGAATCCCAGTTCCTTTCCTTCCTAACTGTGTGATCTTGGGCAGGTTCCTTAACCTGTCTGATTTCCCATCGGTAAACATGGCGATACCTGTAATACCCATTTGGTGGAGCTGCTGATGATTCCATGCAGCAGTGCAGTCAGCTCTGTGTGACATATGCACAGTCAGCGTTCAGTGAAGGCTAGCTACATTATTATTCTTTGGAACAAGTCAGAAAATACGGCAGGGATTGAGGGGCAGCCAGAGCAATAATAGCTGTGAAACAAACTCCCCCTGTGCTCATCTGTCCCCTAAGTGTTGAGAAGTCTGAGTTAGAGAGAGTGCCTAAGGACTACTCCGTGCAGCAAAATCAAATCCTAGATTACGCTTTCCTTCCCATTTGTAGGAAGACCTAGAGTCACAAATGAGCCACGGGGTCCCCTGGGAGGGGGATGTGACAGGATGCACCTCAAATATCCCCATCAGGTGCTCGCAGGGCCACTGGTTAGAAATCATTCCTTTGGGCTTTGTCCTCCCTTTCCCTCCTGGAGGAGCCCTAGTAGTGCAGTGGTTAAGAGCTCAGCTGCTAACCAAAAAGGTCAGCAGTTCCAATTCATCAGCCGCTCCTTAGAGACCCTATGGGGCAGTTCTACTCTGACCTACAGGGTTGCTGTGAGTCGGAGTTGACTCCATGGTAACAGTTTTTGTTTGTTTTGGACTCTCCTGGAAGCTGTCACTCTCCCAGCAGCATGTGCCAAAGCTCCCCCCATCCTCTAACCCCTCTGTCCCTACTTCCCAGACCCTTCCTAGAATCCTCCAACTGCAATCCTGCCTCCTCCTTTACTTCCGGTATACTTCTCCGGTCTTCCGCCTTGATGGTGGTGTGCTGATGTCCTCAGAGTATGGCCTGACATCCTCATGAGATGATGGACATGTTTAGGGCAGGGACTGAGAGACGGAGTAGTTCAGAGCATCAGTTTTGAAGTTAGAACAGACCTAGTTACCTGAGCTCCCTAAATTTTAGTTCTCTGGTTTGTAAAATGAGAATAATAACCAAGAGGAATAAATAAGATAATGCATGTGGCATGCTAGACACAGCACCTGATACTTAGTAGGTGCTCAGTTAATGTTAGGTGCCACAGCTGCTGCTGCAACTGCTGCTACTGTTACTGCTGTTACTACTACTACTGCTGTTACTACTAGTACTATTACTGTCACTACTGCTACTATTACTGTTACCACTACTACTATTACTGCTACTACTACCACCACTATTGCCACTAATACTGTTACTACTACTACTGCTGTTACTACTACTACTACTGTTACCACTACTACTATTACTGTTACTACTGCTACTATTACTGCTACTACTACCACCACTACTGCCACTAATACTGTTACCACTACTACTACTGTTAGTACTACTACTATTACTGCTGCTGCTACTATTGTTACTACTACTACTATTACTGCTACTACTACCACCACTACCGCCACTAATACTGTTACTACTACTACTACTGTTAGTACTACTACTATTACTGCTACTGCTGCTGCTACTGTTACTACTACTATTACTGCTACTACTACTGTTACTGCTACTATTATTACTGCTACTACTACTACTGCTACTAGTATTACTGCTACTACTGCTATTACTGCTACTACTACTAGTAGTACGATTGCTGCTTCGGACTTTTCTGCTTCTCATCATGCCTGGCGCATCTGTAAGTGCTCACTAAATATCCTGAAAAAGGTAGGAATGCCTCAGTGAATTGAATAAGTGTGTGTGTGTGTGTGTGTGTGTGTGCGCGCACGCGCGCATAGGTCTGTGTATGTGCCAGGATTTTCAAAAGGACTGGTTGCTAGAAACTTTGTGTATATGATCTTTTTCAATCACTAGTTATCCTTTCAAGTAGGCTCTACCATAATCCCCATATTACATATGAATCATCAGAGGGTCAGAGACATGAAGAAATGAGTCTCTGTTCACTCTTCTCGCAAGTGGTGACACTCAAATGCAGCCAGTTATTCTCCAGACGGCTCATTCTCTATGAATCAGGCAGATATTGCAGAGGGGACTCAGACACTGGATGGGTCTGGTCTGGGACTAAAATTGGGGATGTATATGGGATACGTAGGTAGAGAGTGAGGAAACAGGAAGTAGACCAGACGTCTGTGAAAGCCCTTTCAGCCCTGTGCTCTCACGCTTTAGGTTCAAGTATCGCTGTACCTTGTAGTGGGGGTTTCTCATGAATTGTTGTTAGTTCTTTTGTCCCAGAGGCAGCAAATGACTCAGGAGCTGTGATGGAGACAAAGCAGGAGACCTGACTTAAGTAGCTGTGGTTGCATTTATCAAGGGCCAACTCTGCCAGATACGTGCCAAATGCTTTTCCTGTGGGATCTTGCTTCATACTCACACCACCAGGTGAGGGAGAAGCTATTTTATCCTATTTTACAAATGCAGAAACCAAGGCTCAGGGAGAGCAAGTTACTTGCCCAGAATCCCACTGCTCGAAAGTGTCAGAACTGGGATTTGGACTGAGGTCTGCTCGTTTTCAAGGACCCTAACCCCAGCCAGCTCACGTCTTATTGAAACTAGATACGGGAAGATGAGGGCAACCATGTGAAGCGTGTTTGACTTTGACTTCTTCCCTGATGTAAAGATACAGGGATAGGGAGGAGGTGACCAGCAGTTTATTCAACTGAGAACTTTTTCTGTAGAATCCCACTTTAAATATACATCCACATTCAAACTTTATACCTCACAGAGCTAAGACTTCATAAGTCTCTAATCATCTAGAAACCAGGGATCCCTGGGACTGGTCTTTATTAGACAAATAATCTTAGGAACGCACTATTGTAGACAAAAAATGTCCCCCAGTGAAAATCTCTAAGAAAATCCTGTGACTTGATTGTGTGACATTACTCAGCAGACTGATGTCACATTTATTTTTAATTGGGGTTTAGAATCTGGCAGCAATCAGCCTGATGATTTACTATGAAGCTTAGATGTTGAATAGCTTATTTATACTCTCATATTGTCAACTGTATGTCAGATATTGGCATGTTTGAAACACCGGGATAAACATAGGTGTGATTTACTGAGCACCTACTATATATTTGTGCTAAGTCCTCTGCATACATCATCTGTTTGAAAACTTTCACATCTATAAAGTAGTTTTATTATCTTCTCCACTTTATAGATGAGAAGGTAAGCAGGTGACTTGCCTAAGGTGGATCCCGGATCAGCTGTGTGCCAGGAACTAGAAGCCTGCCACCCTGCTTCCCAGCATCACTGGGCCCTCTGTCGACTTTGTCCCATCACCTCTTGTGCCCCACTAGAGGGTAAAGAGAAGGAACATATACTGGTTCAAATGCCTGAACTTTGTCCTACCTTCTTGCTGGTGGGTAGATGATTCGACGCCTGCAAGAGTGCAGAGAGAATTGTGGTTAACAATTTAGACTCATCATAAGAACTCTCTCCACCTGGTTCCATGGGGTCTCTACAACCCCAGCATCCTGCCATAGACAGACAACACTTGGGTCACTGGCTCGCAGGGCAGCCTCCCTGAACCCCTGAGGTCATCTCATACTAGCTAGTATCTGCCTTGGGAGAGGGGTAAGACCACCTTCCTGACCCTCCCGCCAGCCTGACTGCCATTTGGCTACTTAAGGAAATACTCCTGTGAGTGAGCATCTTTTCCCTGCAACATCAGATTTCACCAAGAACCACTTCCTTTGGGGGCACAAGATGCTAGCCTGCATTAGCAGAGGCCACTGTCTCTCACCAGACTTGCTGGGGCTGCTCTCTGAATGGCATCCGCAGGAGCGAATCTTTGGACAGGACTGTGAAAGCAGAATTTTCTCAGATAGTCCAGAAAATTCTCAGAGTCCATGGCTCAGAAGACCAACAGTGAGATTGCTTTTGCCCAGCGGGGAGAGGATGTACATGCGGGAGAATGGTGTGGCAGGTGGCAGAAGTGCCCCCATAGAAAGGAAGGCAGATCCACGAAAAAGGACACCCCAGGGGTGCAGGGCAGAAGGAAAGGGGTCCTACCTGCCGACAGGTGTGTTGTCTGTGGAGCTGCAGGCGTGGCTGAGGGTGTGAAGGGATTTCCTCCGGCTGCAGGAAACAGGGT
>NW_004443967.1:12790432-12792091 GCF_000243295.1 Trichechus manatus latirostris | reverse complement strand
GCATCTGCATTTTACAAGCACCTCCAGAGATTCCTGAGGGCACTTGAGATGAGAACTCCTGAGGTGTGCTGTGTGCTGCAGGGGCCCCACCCCTGCCTTGTTTGGCTGTAACCCCTGTGACCCACAGACGACACTGTGGTGGATTCAACAAGACCTGGAGGAGCCCTCAGAGAGGGGACAGGAACAGTCACATAGGACCATCTAAGCCACTGGCCATGGTCCTGTCCCCTCCCGGCATGCCATGTGGCTTCAGGACCCCTGTGATACTGAATTGTCCTCCTCTGTGGGCGCTCTGTCTTGTAACGGATGGTGTTTCTCTCTTGCCTTGGGCCCAGAGCCTAATTTGTGGCCATGTGAACAGGCTCTTATGATAAGAATTTAGATGGTGCTTTGGCTTTATTACTTCTTTCTCTTCATCCTACTTTCTGCAAATATTGATTGGATTCTGCTGTATTTTGTATCTTTGTATCTTCCTCAAATTTGTTTGCACTCATCCCATTTTGTAGTTATATATTTATTTGTGTGATTGCTGATTACATTTTCTGTAGAAGGTCAGCCTCATTCACTTATATAACTCTAGCACCAGCACAGGGCCCGGCACATAGGTGGACCCAATCAATATTTTCTCTAAAGAATGAACGAATGCACCAGTCAAGGTGTTAGAAAAAGAAAGACATCCTCTTTGCATCTTTGAGTCTCAGTTTTATCATCTAAAAGATAGAGATAATCTATGTGGTAGCAGCTTTATTTGATATTGTGAAAATCAAATTAAATTTATGAGCCTGCTGGTAAACCCTGAAGGCTGGGAAGACACTGCTGAGGCCACTATAGAGCGCCTTGTTTTCATCAGGGGTGGTCAACCGGACTCCTTGCAAAATGAAATGGAAAGGAGACAAGAAGTCTCTGGGGCTAGCTCAGTAGAAAATGCCCAGGAATGCTTCATCAGGTTAAAAAAGGGAAGTTAGTCCTACCTGTTGGGAAGGTGATTGAAGACTTGTAACCTATCAGACCTGCCATCTAGACTCTCCCATTTACTGAGCTATCTCTAACACTGCCAATTCTGCAGTGCCATCCTGTGGGGATAAGGGTCAGCATCTCTGTGAGGACAGAGAGTCAGTCCTCACCTGCACAGATGATGCTGGCATCCTCCAGGTGCCCACAGTTGAGCCCGACCCGGCCACTGTGCATGCACTGCCCCAGGTGGCTCTCGCTGCCCACACACTGCACGTCGTCCAGTAGGATCTGCCCAGAGCCCGCCCCAAAGTAGGCGCCTGTGGGGGCTGCCACAGCCTGGCCACACTGCAGCTGGTGGCACACAACGGTGGCCTCAGCCAGGTCCCAGAGGTTGTCACATACGGTCCCCCACATGCCCTGGATGAGGACCTCCATGTGGCCTGAGCACCTCCCTGTGCCGTTCACCAGCCTCACCTCCATCCAGGCCCCTGGGGAGGCACAAGGAGGAGAGACACTGGGGAGTGGCCTCTGGTGTTGGGGCATCCTGTTACATAGGGTTTGTTAATCACACACAGCACCTGTCACCCACACACCAGGGGAACCACTCATTGCCATCTTTGATTTCCATTGACAACAGGACTTTCCTATACTGTCTCTTACTAAAAGGTAGGTCTACCATGAATTCTCCATATAAGATGGTTTATG
>NW_004443967.1:12784104-12790332 GCF_000243295.1 Trichechus manatus latirostris | reverse complement strand
GCCATCTTTGATTTCCATTGACAACAGGACTTTCCTATACTGTCTCTTACTAAAAGGTAGGTCTACCATGAATTCTCCATATAAGATGGTTTATGGAAGGACCAAATAATGTTACTAAGAAGGTGATAGAACCCATAAAATAGACCCTTGGAATGAAACTTAGAGACAAAAATATGATGCTAGGTCATATATCTGTTGATAATAGTTGATTGTTATCCAGAATGCTTGTGTATCAATATTAGCCTTGAAGTTCTGTGATCTGTTAAATATCACAACTCTTATTTATAGATTTACCATGTAGGCCAGAGCTGAGGGAAGAGAACTGACACTGGTTGAAAGTGAGCTATTTGCAGGGCTCCCTATTGAGTGTCCCTTTATTTACATTCTCTCATCTCATCCCCTGTTGTAGGTAATAAATCCCTATTTTGTAGATGAGAAAATGGAGACTCTAGAGGTCAAGTGACTTGCCCAAGATCCCACAGCTAGTCAGTGGCAGGCATCCAGGTTTGTCTGGACCTGAAGATCATGTTCCTCCTGTCACAACAGCCCATCTCCTTCTCTGCTTGTGGGTTCCCATTAGTTTGGGCTCATACATACATGATCTGTATCCAGTAGACCATATTTTCTCAGAAACATCTTCCCATACCTGCAGGAGGAGGAGTCACGGTCTCAGGGGCTGTGGTCAGTGATGACTCTGATAAGACCCAAACTATATGGAACACCACAGATAAGTCACCACCAGCCACTTTTGTCATGAAAGTAACAATAAATACACTAGGAAATAAAAAAGTCAAAACAAAAAGAATCTCCACAAGGCACCATTCTAAGACCCAAAACACTTCGGATAGTTTCTTTAGAGCTGAGTCATTATCATGACCATACCCAAAACAGTCAAGCTTTTTACCTGTAGGAGAGAAATTTAAGTTGACTTTCCGATTTACAAGAAGAAAAACTTTAAAAACAAAATATAAATGTGTGGACATTTATTAGATAGCACCTAAAAAGACATCTTCCATGCTTCAACCAGGTTAATGACCACTACTGTTCTTAAAATACTCATTTCACAGATGGCATACCCAGGCCCTGTTTTATTTTATTAGAAGTAGCTCCATCGATATTAGTTCCCTTTCCTTGATGCCCCAAGAGCAAGCCTGAGCAAACTCAGAGTGAAGCCGACCAACTGGTGAGGGTGCTGGGTGGAGGCTGGCAGGGTGGTGGAGGGCCCAGCTGGCAGCCATGCACGACGTGGGGATGTGAACAAACACAGAGTAGGCACCATCACTTCTCAACTCCTCCTACTCCACTTAGGAGAGGACCATATTTGTAAACACAAACAATCTCAGCTTTATGGCCAAAGACCCCTGTCTGCTCTTGCCAGGCCTTCTGCAGAGACAAATAATCACACAAGTAGGAGCCCACATCTGCCAATCTCATTGCCCAACATTGTAAAATGGAGAATTCTAGTGCCTTTACAATAATTCCATTGGCTGGCACATAAAACCAACCAGTTGCTGTAAGATTCTGACTCATGACAACCCCCTGTGTGTCAGAATAGAACTGTGCTCTATAGGGGTTGTCCATGGCTGATTTTTTCAATAGGAAGTAGATCATCAGGCCTTTCTTCCAAGGCTCCTCTGGGTGGACTTAAACCTCCAACCTTTCTGTTAGCAGCTGAGTGCATTAACCGTTTGCTACCACCCAGGCATCAGCTCTTAAAAAAGTCCCACACCAGTTCTGGAGGTTCTCTGCTAACACACTTCTTTCCATTTCAGGAAATACTCAGCTGTTTAGAGGCATCAAGACAGGACATTCAAACAAGTTCCTGAGCAAAGCAGTTTCCATCTACTTGTTAGGTGAATTTATCTGGACTCTCTGTTGCTTGAGCACGATGAGGCAGGTGGAGAGCTTCCAGCAGTTCTTTCTTTTCTTTTTGCCTTAGAAAATGCCAATCCACATAATCCACTGGCCATATCATTATGAAACTAAGTTCACCGAATTAGCAATGATACCCTCACACTGGCCATTTGTGTGGAATAAACAAGGAAATCAACTAATTGTTTTCATTTTTGAGTGGGCCCATAGTGCCAAGTAGAAGTTAACTGTTGTTGTTGTTAGGTGCTGTCAAGCCAGTTCTGACTAGTAGTGACCCTATGTACAACAGAAAGAAATACTGCCCTGTCCTTTGCTATCTTCACAATCATTGCTATGCCTGAATCCATTGTAGCAGCCACTGTGTCAATCCATCTGGTTGAGGGTCTTCCTCTTTTTCCATGACCCTCTACCCTACCAAGCATGATGTCCTTCTCCAGGGACTGGTCCCTCCCCTCCTGATAACATGTTCAAAGTACATGAGATGAAGTCTTGCTATCCTCACTCCCAAGGAGCACTGTAGCTGTACTTCTTCCAAGATAGATTTGCTCGTTCTTCTGGCAGTCCATGGTATATTTAATATTCTTTGCCAACACCATAATTCAAAGACATCAGTTCTTCTTTGGTCTTCCTTAGTCATTGTCTGGCTTTCTCATGCATACGAGGCAACTGAAAATATCATGGCTTGGGTCAGGTGCACCTTGGTCCTCAGAGTGACATCTTCACTTTTCAACACTTTAAAGAAGTCTTTTGCAGCAAATTTGTCCAAAGAAGTTAACTAAATTTGTAAAACTATGCAACTTGCCAAGAGTACTAGTAAGGCAGGTGGAGAGGTGGTACCAGCCAGCTGAAGAAGAGTAAACTCTGTGAACACCACCATCATGGGGCAGTCTCCCATCAGTTCTTTTTCCCAGGGCTCAGGGGCCATGATATCCCCTAGCTTAGGGGACCAACTTCCCAGTTCTTTTGCTCACAGCACGCATGAGTTAGGAATGGCCTCCTTCTGCATATTACTAACCTGTCCTTTCTTCCCTCCAAAGTGTTCACAGCCACCTCTATATTTCTCTAAAAAAGCTTCCATACCTATAAGATCAAGACCTGGAGAAATTTAACCCAAACACGGTTATATAAAGTATTTTTAGACTATTACAAATTCTCATTGAAATGTGATTCAGTTTTAACTATTACCCATGCTTTCTGAGCTTTTGAATCATTTCAACAACAAACAATCTTCCTAAAGATAACCACAGGAAGGCAAAGGATAGACCTTTTCAGCAGCTGCAGGCCACGGGGAGGGGATCACACTCCAAACTCTTCTGCTCCCCTGGTTTTTTCATTGCCAGCTTACACACCCCATTTCCCCTGGGAGCCACGGAGGCCTCCACCACAGCCGGAACCGAGCAGAACTCCAGGGAACTTTGGGAATGTGGGAATAGGGGCTGTTTCTGGTTGTCCCATGATTCTGGGGGATGCCGGCAAGTAGTTGGTGATGGGGCCTGAAATATTCAAGGTCATGCAACGCTCTGGGCAGACTTGCACTATGAAGAAGCGTCTTGCCCAAATTGTAAAAGCTACTTTCACCCCACATTGAGAATCACTAGATAAAACTAGAAAATGAAAGCTCCAAGAAAAGAGCTGACTAACCTGGAAGTGTGTGTGTTGGGGGGGCATCCATAGGTTCTGTGGTGGAGGTGGAGACTCGCGAATCGTCATCACCTGATGGTTGGAAAAGATCAACGTGCTGGTATCTACAGATCGTATTAAAACATATTACTCAATGAGAGCTACAAATGCTGGATTAATTGTCTGGAAGGGCACAAAGGTGGGAGACATCTTGGGCAGTTGATGGCTCCTCACCCTGCGCAGATGAAGCTGTACGATGGAGGAGCCCTGCTACCATGGTTAAAAAAGGAATCTTATGGGGAGAAGCTACAAAGTCAGTGAACCAAGCAAACATTGGCCCCACCTGATGGTGTGTAGGATGGGGTGGCAGCTTCCGGCTCCATGGTTGGAGTGGGGCCTGGTGAGTCGTCAGCACCTGATGGTAAAAAGAAAACAATATGCCAAAGTCTACAGTGCTGTTTGTAATATACTTACTAAAATAAGTTATTGAGTATTGTCTGAAGGGAAAGAAAGAAGTGACCTCGTGTTAAGGTGACAGGCCCTCACCTACACAGGTGACACTGGCATCCTCTAGGTGCCCACAGTTGAGCCCGGCCTGGCCCCTGTGCATGCACTTTCCCAGGTGGCTCTCGCTGCCCACACACTGCACGTCGTCCAGTAGGATCTGCCCAGAGCCCGCCCCAAAGTGGGCCCCTGTGGGGGCTGCCACAGCCTGGCCACACTGTAGTTGGCGGCACACGACGGTGGCATCAGCCAGGTCCCAGAGGTCGTCACACACGGTCCCCCACGTGCCCTGGACGAGGACCTCCACGCGGCCTGAGCACCTCCCCATGCCGTTCACCAGCCTCGCCTCCATCCAGGCCCCTGGGGAGATACAAGGAGGAGAGACACTGGGGCCTAGCTCTCTGAGGTTAGCCAGATTTCCTATATATGAATACATTAGTGCACGATAATAGCTCAATTTATGCTGGCTCTTGGTCACATAATCCTCATCGCCCACAATACAGGAACAGCCTTTGTAGCTTTCCTTATTTTATTTGTCTTTTCTATTTGTTATAATTGGGAGGATTTGCCTTCTTTCTTAAGGGATTGTTTGTCCATACCTGGGTAACGTTGTCCATCTAGGAAACATGACTTATGGAAATGTTAGTTTAGCAGTTAGAGGCCAAGGAGAAGCCCCATTAACAAAAGTGAAGTGAAAAGCCACTTCAAATGGACATCTACCAACTAAATAAAAGAGAGATGTCTGTTTCTCGAAATGGATTTCTAATCTTGTTTAGGGCATGTGAGCAAGGGATCCCATTTCAGAGGGACAAGTGACCACAGTGTGAGTGAACCAGGTGTAGTGGGCACACAGGGCCAGGTGCTGCTCCTCACCACTGCACTGCACATTGTCCAGAAGAATCTTCCCCAAGACGGGGACAAAGTGGGCGCCCTTCGGGGCAGACACCTCCTGTCCACACCCAAGCTGCCTGCACACGACGTGTGCCTCCTTCAGACCCCAGCCTTCATCACACACTGACCCCCAAGTGCCCGGGTAGGAAACTTCCACCCATCCAGAGCATCTTCCGGTGCCACTGACCAGCCTCAGGGCAGGCGAGCCTTCTGTGGAAGTGGAAACAGCGCTACGTTTCTGAAACTCGCCTACTGACCTCAACCTATTTGCCTGGCTTACAAATTAAGAGGACTCTTTCAATTTTTCTACATAAGTAAAAACATTCCCAGGTAAAAAAATTCCTTCAGGAAATAACTGCTTAATAATTACACCACTGTGTGGGGTGCCCTTTATTGGTCACTAAAGCAAGAGGTTGAGGTGATAGAATGTGTTTTTCTCATTTTCTGATGCATTGGTGCTTTAGAACTTGACATCAGCTGGGTAGACATGCAGATTTAGAAAAAGTATTTTTGTCAGTGGGGAAATGGATAAATTAAAAGGCTTATTAAAAAATGGAATACTTCACAAAAGTTTAAAACAGTGAGATACATATGTATATGTATGTCAACATGGATGAATCTAAAAACGTAAAATTGAGTAATGAAAAAAAGTACAGAATGGTATATAAGGACTAATATAATTTGTGTGAAAGGAAAATAAAACAGCATAGAGATTATGTAATTCATACATGTGAAAATAGAAAAATGAACAATAAAGATACACACAAAATTCAAGTGAGTGTCTCTGAGGTGGAAGCAGAGAAAAGGGATTGGGGAATATTGGGAACTTCAAACTGAACTATAATGTTTTATTTCCTGGTAAGACTGGGAAACCACTATGACGATATTTAAGCATTGGTCATGTCTAGGTTAGGGAGACATGGTTATTTGCTCTGTTATTCTCTGTCTTTTCTGAGCTACAAAATGTTTCCCCTGAAAAGCAGAAAGGTAAGGATGATGCTAATTTGTGTGGGAGGTCTAGCTAACCGCCCAGTCCTGGAGCCCAGTGCTCCCTCTTCCTCTTACTTTATGCTTTCCTGTGCACCTCAGTGGTCTCTCCCTGTGCAGGTCCTCCCATGGTTGTGATGATTTGCTTGTGATCCACGAGACCAATGGTGTGTCCTGAAAGGAAGGTGCTTACCTGGTGGACTGGGCTCAGGAGCACTGGCCCCGTGGCTGGCGGATCCGCTGTCGGCCACGGGTAGGACTAGAACAACATGGAAATGGTGATTAGGATTGACCTTTTCTTCTCCTGGCATAGACACAAGAAAAGAACTCAGCCAGGAACTGGTAAAGAGCCAC
>NW_004443967.1:12781559-12783259 GCF_000243295.1 Trichechus manatus latirostris | reverse complement strand
ACAGACATTTATTGGGTGTGTATGTGCCAAGCACTGTGCGAATTGCTAGGGATACAGTGATGAAGAAGACGGGCAAAACTCTTGCCCTTCTGGAGCTTAAAGTCTAGTACAGAGGGTGACACAGAATGCCATGCACTATCCCTAGACCCATGGGTAGTGAATTTCTACCTGTCCTTACATCAAAAGATTGGAGGTTTGAGTTCACCCAGAGGCACCTCAGAAGAAAGGCCTGGTGATTTACTTCTGAAAAATCAGCATTGAAAACACTACGGAGCTCAGTTCTAGTCTACAATGCGTGGAGTTTCCATGAGTCAGAATCAACTGGATGGTAACTGGTTTTATGGGCTTAGGAATGCTGAATGTGGCATATACAATGTATTGCACCCATTTTCTGTTATTTTAACTGAGAGCTCATTGACCTACCTGATGAAACAGTTGGGTGGTGAATGTCTTCTAGGACAGTGGAAGTTGAAAGAGCTGTTGGAAAAACAACAATACAAGGAAAATGACTCTTGATATTTAATAGTTAAAGGAAATAGAAAGACCCCTTCCATCTGCTTAACATTTCCAGGAGAAGAATTCAATTACAATATACAAACTCACTCAAAATGGAGAATTTTAAAAAGAACCAGGAACCTTGAAACATTATGCTGAATGAAAGAAGCCACATAAAAAAGGTAACATATTGTATGATTCCATTTATATGAAAATATCAAGAACAGGCAAATTCACAGAGATGGAAAGCAGATTAGTGGTTGCCAGGGGCTGGTGGGAGGGGAGATGGAGAGTGACTGCTTAGTGGGTACGGGGTTTTCTTTTGGGGGGATGAAAATGTTTTGGAACTTGATAGAGGTGATGGCTGCACAGCATTGGGAATGTACCAAGTGCCGCTGGATTGTACACTTTTGTGAAAGTCCTTTACACAAAGTCACGGATTTAATCCTCACAATCATATACCGACTTTTCAGATAAGGAAATTGAAGCACTAAGAGGTAAAGAGGCATGGTGAGGTCTAAGAATTTTAAGGTGCTTGCTCTCTCTTTTGTTAATGCTTGAAACTGGATACAAATAGGCAAGTTAGGAACAGCTAAGTGGTATTTGTTTAAGTCAAGCATTTACTCATTTAATAAGCATTGGATGATCATGAGGCAGCAGACATTATTCTAAGGAGTGTGCGTGTGTGTGTGTGTAAATACATGTTTGGGGGGGTGGAGGCAATGCCCCCGATGAGAAAGATACAGATCCTGCCCCACGAAGCTGACAGTGCCATTAGAAAAACAAGCGTGTATACACAAAGCTATAAAACAACAACAAGAACAGTTGCCGTTGAGTTGATTCCAACTCATGGTGACCCCATGCATGTCAGAGTAGAACTGTGCTCTCCATAGGGTTTTCAATGGCTGATTTTTTAGAAATAGATCACCAGGCCTTTCTTCCGAGGTGCCTCTGGAGGGACTCGAATCTCCAACCCTTCAGCTAGCAGATGAGTACTTAAATGTTTGCACCACCAGCAATGTCACACACAACTATACTGAAGAGGAACAAGGGCTATAGAAATCCAGAAGAGAGACTTGCCAGTGTGGTTTGGAATGGGGAGATTGGGCAAGGCATGCTGAGTTGATGTTGGTGTCTTGTGCAGGGGGACTCTCCACAGACAATGGACATGTGGGTTTGGGAGAAGTAAGCATAAGAGTAAGAAC
>NW_004443967.1:12765581-12767133 GCF_000243295.1 Trichechus manatus latirostris | reverse complement strand
TGGGCTTCATTCATGTCCCACTGGTCATCACAAACCCTGCCCCACTGGCCGTGATGGAAAACCTCCACACGTCCAGAACATCGGCTGGACCCGTTCACCAGTTGCAGTTGTGGCCAGTCTTTCAAAGATACAGAAATATTGCATGTTAGGAAAAGGAACATATTCTGTATCAACCCATTTGTTTTAACTGTTCAACAAATACTTATTGAGCACATACTATGTCACGGTAGATAGCACTGTGGATCCTGTGGTTCACAGGGCAGAACTGGTTGTTGCTGTCACAGAGTTTACATGCTCATTGGAGGAAATTGGAGGAAGCAGTCACATTAATCCAAACACAGGTGTAGATTTACAGGTGTAGGGAGTGCTAAGAATCAGAGGGGAGAGGTACGTAACATTTTAATGGGGCATGATTAGGGAGAAGAGTCAAGAAAGCAATGATGGAGATGAGGCTTGAAAGAAGGATAGAACCGAGTTAAGTAGACAAAGAGAGATAGGGAGGAGGACAGAGCCTTCTATTCAAAAGAAAAAGCATGTGCAAAGGTCCTGAGGCAGCAGGGAGTAAAGCTATTTTGAGGATTAAAAGAAAACTAGGGTGTTTGGAGTGCAGATGGCACGGGGCACCAGACATTGTTGGGGAGGTAAGCAGGGGTCTCTGTCCATACACAGAGACACTTAAAGGGGTTACTAATCGTAATTAAAGATATTACCATATTTTATGCAAATAACACTCGAGTTATATATTTTTTTGCCAACTGCGCCACCACCCCCTCCGTATTTTTGTAAGTACGCTATGCTAATATTTTTTTTTTTTACAACAACATGTAAAAAAATTAGCATAGCAAGCTTACAAAAATACCCGGGTGAGGGGAAAGGGCTGGGTTGGCAAGAAAAAAAAAAGGATAACATGTGCTTTATTTGCATAAAAATACAATAATCATCCTCTTCTTTCTTCTTCACTCTCCCAATAGAGAAACCCAATTTCACATACAAGCAGCATAAGAGGCTCCTTACAGGAGATCAAGGGACTACTAAAGGAAGAAGGACTGGTTAGGAAGGTCTATGACCAACTGTATTTGCCACAAATTACTCGTATATAAAACTGAATTCTTCCCAACTGAAACTTAAGTTCCTTGCGGTTAAGAACCGTTTGCTTTTATTGCCTCTAGGATACCTAACAGGTCCCTGGGTGGCGCAAAAGGTTTGGGCTTGACTGCTAACCTAGAGGTTGGTGGCTTGAACCCACCCAGCTGCACTGTGGAAGAAAGGCCTAGTGATCTGCTCCTGTAAAGATTACAGCCAAGAAGACCCTGTGGACAAGTTCTACTCTGTAACACACGGGGTCGCCATGATTTGGAATTGACTCAATGGCAACGGATTTGGTTTGGTTTTGGTTTAGGATGCATGACACACGCTTGGTAAATTTTTCATTGATTGAATCACTATCTTTTGGTGCATTCAGAATGTTCTGAGCTTATGATCACTAAAGATGAAAAACCTCAAAAATTTTAAATGGCAAAAGTGATGACAGTGAACTGGGACTCTGACAGTT
>NW_004443967.1:12763343-12764846 GCF_000243295.1 Trichechus manatus latirostris | reverse complement strand
TTTGGTTACCACGGATATCGAGGAACAACCGTATTTCAGTCACTTTTCATAGGTGCAGGCAGAGTGCTCAAGATAGAATCTCAGAAGACTGTTCAAGTCCTGAGCATCCCTCTTCTGGGTGCAGGGAACCTCATGAATAGGCCTCCCTCATACCTCCCATCTATCCTACACACTGTCTCTAGGGTTGTTGTTGATTCCATCGAGTCGATTCTAACTCATGGCGACCTCATGTGTGCAGAATAGAACTGCTCCATAGGGTTTTCAAGGCTGTGACCTTTTGCAAGGAGATCGCCAGGCTTGTCTTCCAAGATGCCTCTGGGTGAGTTTGAATCACCAACCTTTCGGCTAATAGTCGAATGCTTAACAGTTTGTGCCACCCAGGGACTCCTGTCTCTAGGGTTACTACTTCTAAGTCCAGCATTGGCATGGCACTACCCTACTCAGTGACTTTCAAGACTTCCAAGTGCTTCTAACTTGCATTAATACAACAAATATTTATGGAGAACCTATATAAAAGCCTGATGCTAGATGATATATTAAAAAAAGAGAGAGAGAGAAATTCTTACACTCTCTTCGCAGTCCAAATACTTTAGTCTGATGCTCATACTCTGGACTGGCCTAGAAAAAAATAAACCCCCAAACTGATTCCCAAGTATGACCCCAGATTTTTCCGTCCCGAGCCTTTATACATGCTGTGGCTGGTACTCTGGAAGGTTATCTCCTTTCCCATTTCACCTCTCAAAATCACATGTAGTCCCTCTCCAACGGCCTTTCTTTGTGAAGTTTTCTCTGATCCTCCAACAGATACCTCTCCCTCCTCTGAACTTCCATTGCATTTAACTTCGATTCCTTGTTTGACAGTCATCACGTTTGCCCCGTTTTTGAGTTATTTTGTATAGCTTCTACTTCTCCCGTAAAATTATACACACCATCGTCATTGTATCCCCAACAGTGTCTAATAGGAACCAAACACAAAATAGCAAATATTAACCGGTGCTGAATGATGAGTGTTATCTTTTTGGTGGTCCCCAGTGCAATGAGAAAAAGCCAAGATTTATGAGTGAGATGGATGCTTAGCGTTTCCAGGTGAAATCATTTTGTTTGGAGGTATTTGTAGGATTGGTGATCTACCCACCGCTGAAAAGCACATGACCCGTGAAGCCACATCAAACTAGGAGTTAGAAAACTTCGACTTACCACCAGGAAATGGCATTAGAATTTCAGCGTCTAAGAGCAGAGAGAAATAAATGAGGTGTCATTGCCACGCAAGATAGTCTGCCCGAGTTTATTGGAGGAGAGTCAGCATGTATGTGATGGCCTCATGAAGCAGGAGTGGAGCTAAAGGCACTCTTTGGGGAATATATCTGGTGGGTTCTTTCTGATGAATGGCAAGTGAGAAATGGATCATGTATTTGGGCAGCTCAGAGTCACGCACAGATCGTTCCTTTAAACTGGATCATTTGTGTGGACAGACATACGTGCTGCCAGAAAGGTGGAAAGGCG
>NW_004443967.1:12761262-12762335 GCF_000243295.1 Trichechus manatus latirostris | reverse complement strand
TCTGAGAAACACTGGAACTGACTAATTTATTCCCATTCCTTCTCTCCCTCATGTGGCCAATTGCTCGTTTTCTCACTCAACCTCACTGGGAAACAGTGCTTAAGGAAGTGGGCCAAGGGAAGTGTGAGTTTTGGTGATGTAGGAAAAGGGGTTCTGGAGGCTCATGTTTACATAAATTGGGGTTCTCTGCATCTGGGGATCAGGCAAGGGATTAGGGTATATGAGTGTGTCAAGGGGGGCTGAAGCAGGAAGGAAGGGTAGGTTATGTGCAGGTCATCAAAGACAACTCTGAATATCTCAAATTTGGCCTACATTCAGGGCAGTGTTTTCCAGGGTGTAGGCATGCTTGGTGGAGGGGACAGAGCACAGAGCACTGGATGTATAGTCCAGAGACCTCAGTTTTTGTGGTGTGACTTTGGTCAAGTCACTGAACCTCTCTGAAGCTCAGTTTCCTTATTTGCCTCTAGTTGTTGCAAGAAGATACATAAAATAGAATGGGGAAATGGACACAAAGTGGTTGGCAAACTGGAACGTGCCACAGGGCCAGATGGGCTTTGTGCTCTGAGGCCCTTCTGAGACGGTACACTTGGACTTGGAATACTTGACTTTATAATAACAGTTCAGTAAATCCCTGAAAATGTCATATTTGAAAGAAATTAGATTATCCTTTCCCCACCTCCAAATGACAGAGGTGACAATCACATAAAAGTATTGGGAAATATGTTGAAAAGCTAGAGCAAGTCTGACACTTGGGGAAGGAGCCATAAACAACATTATCTTTGTCTTAAAGCAATTAGTTATTAATTCATTATCAATTGATTATTAATTCATGAATAATTATTAAAATTAACCAGTTCAACTACGTCATCCTTATGTTGCTGTCAGGTGCTGCAGTCGAGTCGGTTCTGACTCATAGTGACCTGATGTACAACAGAATGAAACACTCCCGGGCCCTGTGCCATCCTCACAATCCTTGCTATGTTTGAGCCCATTGTTGCAGCCACTGTGTCAGTCCATCTCTTTGAGGGTCTTTCTCTTTTTCACTGATCCTCTACTTTACCAAGCATGATGTC
>NW_004443967.1:12753237-12759914 GCF_000243295.1 Trichechus manatus latirostris | reverse complement strand
TGCTTTTGTCTCTAGCTCAATTTCCTCAAAAAGCAGAACTACCATGCATAACATCACTTGTAGCCTGCTTTTACAGCTCTGAAATGGATCGGAATGATGAAGATGACTCATTCTCACAGCAATATGTAAGGAGGGAGAAAAGGCATCATTAGTACTGCTATGAGGGAGACCCTCAACGAGATGGATGGACCCAGAGGCTGCAACAATGGGTTCAAACAGCAACATTGTGAGGATGGTACAGGACCAGGCGCCTAACAACAACAACAGTTATTATTGTTGTTATTATTATTACTATTCCCGTTTTGCTAGATGAAGGCTAAATGATGTAGCTAAAAACCACTTTAACAGGAGGGGGCGGGGAGGGATGTGGGTCGAGGGAGTGGTGGAGGAATATCAATCAGAGGGATGGCCTGGTAGCACCACCCACCCTCGGCTTGAGATCTGTGCAGTCATACAAGGCCCTGAGCTCAGAAGGGTTTAATTGCTCTTGGCTTAATGCTCTGCTGTCGCCATCTTGAAATTCTTAATAATTTTTGAACAAGGGAACCCACGCTTGCATTTTGCACCGAGACCTGTGAATTAGGTAGCTGGTCCTGTGGCTGGACGAAGTCTTTTCACTTCAGATCTAGGTCTCTTCCAATAGTCTTACCTTTGGCTTCTTAAATAAACACAAGAGCATTGGGGTTATATTTAGTGTTTTCTGCTTCATAAATACCACGGGAGAGAATGTTCCAACATGACTGTCTTTCTTAAGGAAGAATGGCTGATTGCCCAAACGGACAGGGCTTTCTTACCCAGGAAATGGTACATTACAAAGACATTCTCTCGTGTAGGGGAGAGAGGAGGAGACTCCAGGAACAATTTGGAAAAGACAAAAAATAAACTCTCAGAAAAGATAAACTTACCTGAGCAGATGACGCCGGCGTCTTCCCTGTGCTCACAGTTGTGGGTGAACCAGCCGGCTTGGGAGCACTGCCCCAGGTAGGCCTCTGTCCCGGAGCACTGCACGTTGTCCAGAAGAATGGGGCCAGAGCCCTGGCCAAAGTGGGCCTCTCCAGGCGCAGACACGGCCGTCCCACAGCCCAGCTGCCGGCACACCACTTGGGCTTCATTCTTGCCCCACAGGTCATCACACACTGTGCCCCATATGCCTTCAAAATACACCTCGACACGGCCAGAACACCTTCCAGAACCTTCCACGAGTTGCACAGCAAGCCAGTCTTTGGGAGAAAGGGAGACACCCAACCCCCACCAAAGTGTTGGTGAATGGAGCCGTCATCCTTACCGCTACTGTCATCCCAGTAACTGCTATCCATGGAGTGCCACCACAACTACCTGGTATGGGATTATTATCCTCATTTTACCAGAGAGGAAACGGGGTGAGGACCAACAGCAACAGCTCTCCCCAGGTCACATAGTCAGAGAGGGGCAGAGGGGAACCCTAACTCATTCCTACTGCTCCTGGCGGCCCTCCTGTCTGGGCAGGATTGTCCACACCACCAGTTTAGTTCTGCCTTGTGGTTAGATGCATGGACTTTGCTTTGTTCTCTTCGAAAGCACTTCACTCTGGGTTGCCCCACCCACTGTGGTGAGAATATCTACGTCTAAGGAGAGAGAGCGACAGTGGTGGTAGAATTCTCGCCTTCCATGCAGGAGACCTGGGTTTGATTCTCTGCCAACGCACCTCATGTGCAGCCACCACCCATCTGTCAGTGGAGGCTTGCATGCTGCTATGATGCTGAACAGGTTTCAGTAGCGTTCCAGACTGAGATGGACTAGGAAGAAAGGCCTGGCAATCTAATTCCGAAAATCAGTCAATGAAAACCCTATGGATCACAACACTCTGATCCTGTTGTGCACGGGGTCACCACGAGTCAGAGGCTGACTCAGTGGCAGCTAACAACAAAGGAGATAGAAAGTCTCAGGCTCCAGGCTCCCACCATGATATTTTAGCTTAAGAATTAGCTTCTGGACTCTTGGATAATCTTCACTGTATTATTGCCCAGGCTCTTGGAGAAACTTGAGGGCATAACAAACTCGCTCACTGTGCGTGATTCCCAAAGACTCCTCGCCCTCTCGTCACCTTCCACCTCTCCCAGTGCTTGGCTGGCTCTCCCCCACACCTCAGGGGCGGTAGGGTTCACCTGCTGTAGCGAGGTGGCCTCAGTGGGCTTCAGAGCACAGTCTCCACAGCAGACTCTGGGTTTGCTTGGTGGTTCTGCCACTCACTAGCTATGGGAGCTGCGCTTAACCTCTCATTTCCTCTTCTGCAAAGTGGAGCCAATACTAACAGACCTTCTCAAGGGTACTAATGCATCAAACACAGGCAAAGTGCCTCCAATGGGGCTGGCACAGGGGAACTCTTTGGGGCTGGCAGGTTTTGTTATCTCCATTTTACAGACGCGTAATTAGAGGGCCGACCTGACAGACACACAGTCCCCTGGCCAGCTGCTGGCCGGCGACTGTCTATGGTTGGGCTCCTGCTTTCTTAGCACCTCGCTAAGCACCACAGGGCAGTGCTTCTCAAAGCGTGGCCCTCACCTAGCCCACTTCCAAATCTCTGAGGAGGCCGATTCCTGGGGTGCCCCCACCCATTAAATCAGAATGTCTGGGGTGGGGCCCAGGATTTTGTCTGTTCAACAAGAGATTACTGTGCATCCCCAAATTTGAGAACCCCTGAGACAGAGACTCTGAAGCCACTTTCGAATGTGTGCCGTTGTTGGGTACAGCCGAGTTGATTCCAACTCACAGCAACCCTATAAGACGGAGTAGAACTGCCCCATAGGATTTCCTAGGCTGTAATCTTTACAGGAGCAGATTGCTGCGTCTTCCTCCCATGGGGCTGCCGAGTAGGTTCAAACTGCGTACCTTTCAGTTAGCAACTGAGCACTTTAACCACTGTGCCACCAGGGCTCTTTCTCTAATGTGTAAGAACCACAGAATCAGCCAAGGTCTGAGGGCACCCCTTCTTGCTGAGCAGAAATAAAAACTGAGTGGCCTTATTTTGGGGGATAAGAAAATCATCCTGCTGGAGGGGAGGTGACTTCCATTCCTGGGGGCCTACCCAGCTGTGTGGATGTACTCAGCAGCCACTGCTGCCCGCAGCTGCCCAGCAGGCTCGCCCTCCCCCAGGTCAGAAGGGGGTTTTCATGGCTGAGGCTCACCTTCATGCTGCTCCATGGGCGTGAGGTGGACGGTGCTTCTCTTGAAGTGTACCTTCCATGACCTTTCTCCAGGTCCTGGTCCTCTCAAGTCCCTCCCGTAGCAAACTGAGACACAGTGGTCATGTTAGAACTCAGAGTTTAGAGCAGGACTGGGATCAAAGAACACCACCCCACAGCTGGGCATCGGACACCACCCTCGTGGCCCCCGCACCAGGACCGCCAGCTCACAGTCTCAGCAGGGTGGAGCCTGGGAATCTGTATTTGAACAATCCAAGTGCTTCTGCCGCACAGCCAAGTTTGGGAACCCATGTTCTAGAATCACTATGCCTTACGCTTTTGCTGCAGGATGTATTTGGTCTTAAAACTCTTCCTTTTAATCAGACGTATATTTGTACCTGTTACTGAAACTTTTTGCCAGTCACTATATTCTAATGGAGCCCTGGTGGCACAGTGGTTAAGAGCTCAGGCTGTTAACCAGAAGGTTGGCAGTTCAAATCCACCAGCGGCTCCTTGGAAACCCTAGGGGGCAGTTCTACTCTGTCCTATCGGTTCGCTATGAGTCAGAATCGACTCGATGGCAATGAGTTTTTGGATATTCTAACACGCATCTTCAGCTATCTGTAGTTAGTACTGAAACATCTTTCTTTAATTAAGTGGCAGTTTACATACACGTTCAATTGCTTTTTAGTTCATTTGATCTTTTCTAATATCGCCTGAGTTTGTCTTTATTTTTTCCTCTGTTGGGAAGGTCGTCCTCTTTGACCTCGCGCACAGCTGCAGAAGGGATACACATGGATTGGTCACAGAGGAAGAAGACACCCGTCTAGTCATCCAGATCAGCTGAATCAACCCTGGCAATCAATGGGGTGACAATGTCAAGGGCATGTGAGTAGCTGTGCCTCCCTGCTAGGACTCCAAACAGCTCTCAAAGATGAGTAAGATACTATTCCTGCTTTTAGGGTGCCAGTATTTCCAGTCTAGTGAAGGAGACAGACTCGGAGACTAATACTGCTATATACTGTGACAAATGCTGGCAGAAAGGTGTGTAGAAGGAGAAGGGGGGCATAGAGGGGAAAGGCTGTACAGTCCAGGTGACTCTCACGCTATAGAGGGACAGTGCTGGGCTAACTGGAACAATGATGTTCCTGCCAGGTGGTTGCTCTTGGAGAAACACTGGGCAGTGAGACCAGAATGTGGGCAGGGTAGGCTGGCGGTGACACACAGCTGACCCCTGGGCTGGGAGGTCAGCAAGGCTAGGCCTGAAGGGCCTTCTACATCATGCACGGGATCTGGCTTCTCAGGGAGCAAGGGGAGTCAGGCAGGGGCTTAAGCTGGGAAAGCCCAGAGGCTCAGTAGAAGGACACCTCTCGTGGCAAGATGGACTGGATGAGGAAGGGGCTGGACAGGGATGTGAGCTCTGAAGCTGTTGGGACTGCTTGGGCAGAACATCTCAAGAAGCTAATTTAAGGCAGTGGCCGTGGGGACAGAGAAGAGTACACAAAGTGACATTTGGAAGGTGAGCTCTGCATCCTTGCTGAGCTACTGAGTGTGCAGGGGGTTGCTACACACGCCTCCTTGTAAGACAGTTCCCTGAGGAGCACTGTCTTCGCCATCTTGATTGTGGAATGACTACTGTGGAGTCCCTGGGTGGTGCAAATGGTTAACAGGCTTGGCTGCTAGCCGATAGGTTGACAGTTCAAGTCCACCCAGAGGTGCCTTGGAAGAAAGACTTGGTGATCTACTTCTGAAAAAATCGGCCATTGAGAACCCTATGGAGCACAGTTCTACTCTGACATACATAGGGTCACCATGAGTCCAAATCAACTCGACAGCAACTGGTTTACTCCAGAGTTGGCCAACTGTTAGCTGAGTGTCCAGTTTACTGGCGTCCCTAAACCACACATGTATGTGCCTTTGGATGGCAAAATCCATTCCAAGCCTGCTTTCCTCTGCAGTCACTTCTGGATCTAAGTTGTCAAACTTGTAAGAAATTAGAGTGCTATTGTTCTGAGCAAGACGTATGATGCTGCCCCCTAACACTTAGAAGCTCTTTGCTATGCTCACTATAGATGGGATAGCCCAAATGCTAAGGCCCCAGTGGTGCCACCACCCCAGGACTTGAGTCATTTCATAATACAGCTAGCTTGGCATATGGCTGCTGGGCATGGAGGAGTCGTACCCGCAAGCCCCTGGCCAACGAAGAGCTTCCAGGAAAAGCATGATGCTGCCAGACAAGGCAGTTCCAAAAAGTGATTGTTCATCCATGTAAAAGTGTGCCTTGTTTGTCCTTTGCTCATTGCCACAACATGAGAGAGGGCATTTGTGTGTGTGTGTGTGTGTGGTGTGGGGGGATTTGGGTGGTAGAAGGGGGAAGAGGACCACCTTGTCCCTGATAAATTTCAACATCGTGTTATTCAGATACTTTTCCTAAAGGTGTAGAATGGCTGAATAGTCCACTGGGTTGGAAACATGAAGTATAAGAAGTGGAATATTCGGAGAAAACTGAAAAGATTGCTTGGGACAGATTGTCGAAGCTTTCAATGCCAGGTCAAGAGTCTTGGATTTAACTTTATAGGCAACAGGAAACTGTTGGAAGTTTTTGAAGAAAGGAGTGAGATGATCAGGCTTTTGAACAGAGGAGTAATTAGGAAGATCAAACCCGAATTGATAGGCAGGATGGATTCAAAGTGGGAGAGACCAGAGGTGGGAGATTTCTTATGAGCTAGTAGAGGAGAGAATAGAGCCCTGACCCAGGTGGTGGCAATGGGAGGAGAAGAGAGAGGAAAGGCATGAGACATTTAGGGGGAGAAGTAATGAGACTGGTCAGTTAACATGATGTGGAGGAAGTGGTGGGATGGAGAGGTGTCAGTGCAAAAGTTCAAAGTCCAGTGGCAAGACCAGGAGAGCCGGGAGAAGGGCGTGCTGGCTGGGAGGGAGTGCTGGGCCTCACTGTGGGGGCCAGCAGGCAGTGGGACATGTGGGCCTGAAGGTCAGAAGTGCTGTCAAGGGTAGAGACAATGATTTGGAAAGAAATGATTGCAGGAGTCATAAAGGAGTTTGGGTCATTTTGGGGAAGGGAAGGTGCATAGAGACAGAGAGGAAGGAAGGGGGAAAGTGGGCCAAGGAGCAAGGAGGAGATGAAGAAGGCGGAGTCACAGAAGCCAAGGAACATCGAGAGTCCAGGTACAGGGGCGGTTGTTGATGTGGCCTGCCAGAGGCTGACCAGACAAAGACCACCAGGTTGATGACGAAAGGCCAGAGGACATGCTCCCTTAGAAACAGCAGCTTCAGAAGAAGGTAGGGGAAGAAGTCAGAGTGCACGTGGTTAGGGAGTGAGGAGTGAGGAGACGAGGTCATGAGCAACTCATCAGCAAGCTTACTGTGAAGAAAGGAGTGACGTTCCCAGGGAGGCTGGGGCAGGGGGGTTTAAACCCAACCTCCATTCTCTGATACAGAAAGTTGATATTTTCTCAATTCTGAGTAAGGCGCACAGCGCCGACATGTCCCCAGGCC
>NW_004443967.1:12748666-12752191 GCF_000243295.1 Trichechus manatus latirostris | reverse complement strand
GTGAGTGTGTATATGTGTGTGTGTATGTGGGACGGTAGGGTAGGTGTCAGCTGGCAAGCAGAGTAAGGCAGTGGTGGTGGCAGCTAAAAACGTGAGGAGCGCTGAATGGGACAGTAGGACAGCTGTGAGGATCCAGCTGAAACCAGACACCAGGAATTTCCATCCTGAGGATGGTGCTTCGGGTGGAAGCCCAATGAGCTGAGGGACTATTGAGGCAGGGCTGAGTGCATCGGGTAGGATCTGTGGGAATGAGGGAAGAAGAGGAGGTTGTGGCCAGCGTGTAGGGCCCTGGAGGCCGAGCAGGTCCAGCACCATAGCTGAACTGCTTGTAAGTTGATCATAATGTGGCTTTAGAGCCTGTGTTAACGATTTAACTTGGATTGTGTTGATCAGATAAATTTGACGCCAGGGAACAATTGCATTTTCAGGAATAGTCCTTCTTTTTCTGGTGGTCAACAAGTGGCCCTTTGTCCTCACTTATCCTGTGAATTGCCCTAATACCAACAGAGCTCCAATGGTCTGCAAGTTCCCCAAATCCTTTCTTGTATCGGTGGGGCCTGCACTGAACTGCAATTGTATCCCTGGGTGGCTGTTCCGAGAAGGTCTCACTGGCCCCATTGTCCGTAAGACTCTTGTGCAATCGGCACGAGGAATCTAAAAAAAGCCTGTAAGGCCATATCATATTACTAATCCAGTGTGCTCATATAAACTGTAGGATGACGTACACATCTTGGGAGAGAGGGGAGGTTAGCGTATAGGCGTGGACAAGAGGGTTGGAAAAGGGGGTAAAGATAAAGGAGGCGCCAGGGAGCCAGCAAGAAAATGGCCCCATTGATCACTGATACTTACAAATGGTGTCTGCAAGACCCACTGAGCCTCTCAAATTTCCTTAGATTTGGAGGCAGTCAGGGGAAACAATCCCATAATCCTGTTGTGTTTATTTTGAGAGGGTCCAGTAAGCAGAGATAACTTAATGGTGTGACATTCTTGCTTATTTTTTTCCCATTCATTTACTCAAACTATTTATGGAGTGTCCTTATTGTGCCATGACCTGTGCTAAGAAATGAGACCATAAGTATAACAACATGTGTCCTCAGTGTGGCAAAAGGTCCTGGTATTTGGCAGTAAGTTTGCAAATTTCAAGGAAAACAGGAGAAGGCAGGGAAGTGGTGAGCTGAATATTGTAACTGGACTATGAAAATGTCCTATGCAATGTCATACCTAACCCTCATTTTGATTTTGTCCACTGCGACTTGGTTCATTGTGATGGGAGGAGATGGGTGGGACTTAGGAGAGAGGTCGGAACAAGAGTGGAGGCTGACCCTGTTCTTAGGGACCCACTTTCTGCTGGTCCCACCACATTATCAGTAGTTATCAAGCATGCAAAATCTTAAGACAATCGCTGAATTGTAGGGTGGCTTTCTTCCAGCTCCCAGAAATCATTAAACTCACTTATCTCAGACCACAGGATGTCTCTCCATCCTCCCCTTGTACCTATCCTAAATCCTCTAGGAACTTGATTCCAACCAGATTAAATCATAGGCCAATTCCACTGCCCAAGAATAGTAATGAGCTTTAAATAAGGCCCTAGAAGGGGAGGCAGAGCTCATTGAGATTCAATCCATATTGGTCCAGGGGTCACTTTCAACCCTGTAATATATATACCTTCCCAAAGCTGATACTTGACACTGTGAGCACCATCAGAGTCAGCATCATCTTTGCCACAAGTGGAACAAATATGAATTTTAGATTTCCTCAGTGATTTCCAAAAATTATTATGCTTCAGAAAGCTCATCAATTTCCATACACATTTAGTATAGTTCAGAAATCTCCAAAGTACCTAATTTCACAGTACTGATATGCTAGAAGAAAAGAACTCTTTCCCTGCTATATCTGTGCATTTTAAGACATCAAATCTATTGCTCGAAACCTATTACTGAGATATTGAAAGGGGGAAAATATCTTAGTTTCTTGGAGGAATTGGAAATAACATGGTAAAGTGTTATAATCTGATGATCCATGTTCTCATCTCTTCTCAGTTTAAAAGCCACAGTTTGGAATGTGCCGTGTCTATAGCATCATGTTCTTTGAGTGGGATTGAGCCTTAGACAATTATACTAACAGTTAATATCATGTGAGCATTTTCTATGCCTGAAGCTCTCTCCTAAGTAATTTGCAAACAGTTTCATTAAATCCCTCCAACAATCCTATGAACTATCCCCTTTTTACATGTGAGGAGACAGGAGCAACAGAGAGATGAAAAAACCGCCCTAAGATCACACTTCCAGAAAGTGCTAGAGTTAGAGGTTGGATGACCCAGGACTTTCTGGCCCTAAAGCCCATATTCCCAAGGTCGAACTTCATCACATATATAGATGAGAAACGAGGCCAAAATTCCAAGAGATTCAAGGAGTCATTTAGATCCTTCTCAACATCCTGTCGTTTTTGTGTGCTGCCTAGTCCATTTAGACTCATAGCAACCCTATAGGACGGTGTAGAACTGCCCTATAGGGTTTCCGACGCTGTAATCTTTATAGGAGCAGATCACCAAGTCGTTTCTCCCGAGGAGTGGCTGGTGGGTAGGAACCACCGACATTTTGGTTCGCAGCTGACCCCTTAACCATTGTGCCACCAAAGCTCCTTCTGTTTTTTTTAATTGTGCTTTATGTGAAAGTTTACACAGCAAATTTGTTTCTCATTGAACAATTAATACACATATGGTTTTGTGACATTGGTTGCCAACCCCATGACATGTCAGCACTCTCCCCTTCTCGATCCTGGGTTCCCCATTTCAAGGCTCCTTCTTAACACCCTAGTATGTTTTAATAAATACGTTTGAGTAGCTGATATAAACATATCTATATAATTATTTTGCAGGAAAAGAAAGAATTTAACTATAAACTTTACACTCAACCCCTATTCTGTGGTTGGAGAGTTATGATTTCCCTTTGTAGTTAATAAAAAATATATTCAAGCTATTTGTTGGTCAAGAGTATTTCCAAATTTTCATTTGTTAGTACAAGTGGGGAAACTAAGTAACAAAGGACTTTAATACTTTTCCCAAAGCCACAAAATAATGGTACAAAGAATTGAAATTATGTAGCTATTTCATTTCATGAATTCATTTCCAAATTAAAACATCCTTAAGAGGCACAAATGTGTAGTATATACGAAGACCAAGAACAGCAAATTGATAAATCTGTATCTTTATAGAAAAATACAGATTTTCAGATTAGAAGACTTCATGAATAAAGTCCAGACACTCATGCTTCATGTCAAATATAACAGACTAAGATATTCTTTTACTATACATTTCAGAACACCGTATAGAACAAGACAGCAACCATGACTGCAGTTCAACACCTCTAGTGCTAAATGTCACTACATAAGCTAAAGAACACTTAAAAGACCCTTACTGGATGTCCCATAGCCAAGTATTCCTTCTTTATCCATTTCTCTCCAGAATCCTAGAAACAGAGCCATGTTTCTAAGGAGCAATAAACTGACTAGGGCTTTGTTCACACC
>NW_004443967.1:12746130-12747467 GCF_000243295.1 Trichechus manatus latirostris | reverse complement strand
GTGGAAGGAAGAATTTTGCCAATCTGGATACTCTAATCTTACTTATCTTTATGATATCAAGACTACTCTGCAAACTGGATGAATCCAGTGTGTTGGTCAGTATGTCCAGCAGGAAGGGCTTCTGGCTTCTCTTGTGTGCAGAATATCAAAGGTTGGCCAAGTCTGCATCTGACCATGATGGTAAGAATAGGGTCATAGGTAGGTGGGGGATGAGAAATGGAACTTGGATTCAAAAGAGCTGAGTCTTGTACCTTCCATTGTGATTTGGGGAAATCCACTTAGCTTCGCTGAGCCTTAGTTTCCTCATCTAAAAAAGTGAGATAATATTATCTTCTCTGCTTACTTTAGAAGATCTTTGAGAAGATTCAATAAAATTATGTATATATAAAAAATGTGTAAATTACACAAGCAAGAAGATTTTTATTTCTCAATAAAACCAAAAACTGAACCCGTTGCCTTCAAGTCGATTTCGACTCATAGTAACCCTTTAGGACAGAGTAGAAACTGCCCCATAGGGTTTCCAAGGAGCGGCCGGTGGATTCAAACTGCCAGCCTTATTGTTAGCAGCCGATCTCTTAACCACTGCACCCCCAGGGCTCCATATTTCTCACTAGGTTCTTGTGACAGAGACTTTGAGATTCTCTGAGAGTCTCAGTGCCATTAAGTCATAGAATAAACTTAGTCAAATTTAGTCAAGACAGGGAAAAATAGGCATAGAGGGAGAGAGAGTATTATATAGATAAAAATAACCATAGCTGGTATAAGATTTCACAGGTCAAAAATGAATCTCTATTCCTTTTCTTATAACTCAACCTCTCTTTTGAACCCATTCTGCCAAAGTCAGACAACAGAATTTAGTCAAAATAAGTCTAAATAAGCTCAACTATTCCAAGCTTATCCCCAGGCAATCCAGGGTCTTCCCTTCCCCTCCTTCTAAGTCCCTGGCAGAGTAAATAGGGTTATGGTCTTCGGTGGGGAGTAGTTGTTCCTGAACGTTGGCTTTTGTCCATGATGCCATCATGAGGTAAAGGCTCAGTCCTGCCCCATCCTCAGACACAATCATCCCGCCATGCTGGTACTTGCTGAGGTGTCAGTTCCTTGTCTGGTCCCAGGTTGCATGGTCCCCACTACTTTTCACTTCAGCATCCCTGGTCACGACCATCATGTCTCTTCGGGTCCTCCAGGATGCAGACATTCTCTCTCCCTTTTCTAAGTTCTGCAACCTTCTCAGGAAGGTGAGCCACTCCAGGGGCTCCCCTGAGCCCTCTTTTTCTCTGACAAACCATGCAGCCCTCTCTCCTGTCACCGTCACACAGCAGGGCAGTGGAGAACTCCTG
>NW_004443967.1:12742066-12744625 GCF_000243295.1 Trichechus manatus latirostris | reverse complement strand
TGTTAGGGTAAATGCATTTTTTATACCTCCTTCCCTACAAGCACTGAATGACATGCTTCCTTACAGCTTCTACTCAGGGACTGCCTCCAGGAGGCCAGGCTGCCTGCTAAGCACTCAGCATTTTCTCACCATCTGTCTCTCAGACAGCAGAGAGTCATCAGATTCATTGGCGACTTGCCTGGGGGCCCAGGGCTAGTAAGTGGCCAATGGGAATTTGGTTTGTCTGACTCCAAAGCTGGAACTCTCGTTTCTAATAAGCAACTGAGACAGGAGCAAGTGTTCAGGAGGTTATCACAACAATAGCACGGGGATAGAAAACCACAGAGCTGCATTGTCCCAGTCAGGCAGGGCCCCCTGCCTTGGTCGCAGTGAGTTAGCACAGTGACGGCACCAGGAGAACACCCCCTTGCCATTTGTTGAAGAAGCGAATGAATCTCCTAAAGAAGAGCCATCTTGGCGGTGGCAGCAGAGTCCTTCAAATCAGCAAAGTCTGATCTAACCCGGGGCCAAGCTCGGAGGCCCCGGATGTTCTCCCGGCCATCGTCACGGGCTCTGGCTTCTGAATGCGTGAGAAGACTAAGAATGTACAAGGAGAGGAGAGCATCTGGGTCCTTGCTTCAAGTGTCCTGCTCAGACCTGCTCTCTCACCTGGGGTCTGAGCTCTGGTATGTCCAGGCATCTCCCAGGCCTGCCAGACTTGGCCAAGCTGCTTTCTTGGCCTTTATACCAAAAAGCCAAACCTGTTGCCGTTGACTCAATTCTGACTCATAGTGATCTGACAGGACAGAGTAGAACTGTCCAATATGGTTTCCAAGGCTGTAATCTTCACGGGAGCAGACTGCCACATCTTTCTCCTGCTGGTGGGTTTGAACTACTGACCTTTTGGATAGCAGCGGAGGGCTTAACCACTGTGCCACCAGGGCTCCTTTCTAGACCCTTAGGGCCTGGAAAGACATGTTAATGGGCATTAACTCATGCACAAATGACTGTAGAAGATGTGCTTTGGGTAGAAATGACAACAAATTGCACCTCTTGATTCTTCTGCTTCTGCCTTTGGCTGGAGCCTGTGGCTCCAAGAAACAGGATGCTCTAAATACCAATGGGTGGGGCACACTGCAGGAGAAGCTGCTCCTGAGAAGGGATTAAGAATCAACAGGAAATTCCCGCTCTCCATGTGTTTACCATGCACGGAAACAATACCTTCTTTCACTGGAAAGAAATGCAATGAGCTTGCACGCTGTTGACATTTAAAGAAATTGAGTCTTCCTGTTCTTCGTCAGTGTTCGAAAGAAAACATTAGAGTCATTGGTTCCATTCCACACTAAAGTTCCATTTATGCTGCTAGGTTTGTGCCCAACTTGCAAAAACATCACTGGTCAGTCAGAAGGTTAGGCCCAGGCAGAAGGCAGAGGCTGTGGATGGAATTCCTGCAGGGAATGGTCAGTTTCTCGGTTTCTTGGTTTCAGGGGGCCAGACAAGTCTGCGGACCGCTGACATTTACTGAGTGGTCCCTGTGCTCCCGCACCCACACCCACACCGTGTGAAGTGTTTTACAAGCACAGCCGTTAGCCCTTACAGCCCTCTAGGAGGTGGGTGCTATTGATCACTCATATCACACATGTGGGAGCCTGCAAAGCTGGCTTCGGAGATCGTTGCAAGTTTGTCACTGTCTCCCTGGTGCTTAAAAAAAAACAAAAACCCTGTTGCTGTCAAGTGGATTCTGACTCACGGCTACCATGTGTGTTTCAGAGTAGAATTGCACTTCACAGGGTTTTCAACGGCTGTAAACTTTTGGAAGTAGGTCACCAGGCCTGTCCTCAGAGCCACCCCTGGGTGGATTCAAACTGCCAGCCTTTACAGCTAGTAGCCAAACACTTAACTATTTGTGCCACCCAGGGCACCCAGGAACTCCCTGGTGCTTACAGAAAACCAAACGAAGCAAAATCAACTCCAGCTCATGGTGACCCCATGTGTTTCGGGGTAGAACTGTGCTCCCTGGGGTTTTCAATGGCCGTAATTTTAAGGAAGAAGATCCCCAGTCCTTTCTTCATGGTGCTGCTGGGTAGACTCAAACCACTATCCTTCCAGTTGGTAGCTGAATGCAAAGCGTTTGCACCACCCAGGGAACTTGGTGCTTAAATCAGTAGGACGCGATTAAGATTTATTTTAAAATAAATGAATTTGTAGAAGTTCATGCAACTGGGTAAAGGTGCAAACAAGATTTAATCCAGGGATCTTGACTCCAGAGAGCTGACAGGTGGAAGACTTCGGCTGCATTAGCATGAGCTGCAGCCCACAGCTTGGAAAAATACTCACCCCACCCCTACAAGATGGCGAACAGAGGTGATGTGTTGGTGCATCCTGGAGAACACACCTTTAACCTGAAATAACTGGGACTGAGTTTATTCTACCATTATTTGTTGATGCTTCCATAGTCTCCTTCCAGAAAGAGAACCGAAGGCTGTTATAAAAATGCATACAATCCGAAAACATAAGTTAAAAAAAAAAGAGAGAAGACGCTGAGATGAATTGAAAACCAGGTCAAGAAAGTAAATTGAA
>NW_004443967.1:12738422-12741966 GCF_000243295.1 Trichechus manatus latirostris | reverse complement strand
CTCAGAATAGACACAGGAAGTGGAAACATTGATTAAAAGAATCACATAAATTTGAAAGGGGCATTTGCTACATGTATAACCTGGTCTGGTGTTGCAATGGTTTCCAGCTATGGCTGCTAACCAAAAGGTCAGCAGTTCCGATCCACCAGCACTCCTTGCAGACCTTATGAGGCAGTTCTACTCTGTCCTATAGGGTTGCTATGAGTTGGAATCGCCTCGACGGTACCGGGTTTTTGGTTATGGGTCGGAATCGACATGACCACTGTGGTTTGTGTTTTATTGTGTTTTTATAAGGTAGAAGAATAGTCATATAATTCCTTACATTTGCTTCGTACTTTTTACTGTTCCAAGTGCTTCACACCCCTGACTTCGTTCTGATTCTCTTCCAAGTTGTGAGTAAGCAGAACAGATGGTCTTATCTGCACTATGGGGAAACTGAGGCACGGAGAAATTGACTCTTATGTGCAAGGCCACCTGGTGAGAGAATGAGGCTGTAGCGTAAGAGCTCAGGATGGAGCAGATCTCATATTCTCTGCCTCTATATTCTGCTTTGAAAAAGCCATGGGAGACTCTGCATCTCTTGAGGATAAAAAGCAGGTGAGCACGCTCTCTAAGGTATATTAGAACTTTATTATAATTTTTGGAGTTAGTTTCAGGCCTATAACTCTGGATTAGATGCTGTTCTTGTGCACAGGTGATCACATTCCCTGATGGCCATGCTCATTGTCACATGGATCCATCTCGGGTCAGACCAGAACCTGGAGGCATCCCAGCCACTTATCACTCACCCTGGCACCAAACATGGCTGCCTGGCCTGTGTGGTACAAACAGTTGGCGCTTGTCCACTCACCAAAAGGTTAGCAGTCTGGACCCACCAGACGGCACTGCAGAAGAAAGGACTGGCAATCTGCTTCCATAAAGATTTCAGTTAAGAAAACCCTACGAAGCTGAGTTCTACTCTGTAATATGTGAGGTCTCTTGAGTCGGAATCAACTGGACGGCAACTGGTTTGGTTTGGTTTGATTTGGCCTGTGAGGCAGAGTTAGCTCTGCTTCCCAGCCCAATGGTATAAGGAGATTCCACTGTATCTATTCATTTTTTAAAATGAGAATTGAAACATGTAACTCTCTAGTGATGAACGATAACCTGGATGTGACTATATTTCCTTTAATTTAACTCTTGTCTATATCAGTAAGCAGGCTGATAGTATGAGCACTAAATGTAGTCCTACTAGAAATTATAAACTTTTACTATTTGGTAAGTCATCAAAATCAAATAGCCAGTCTCCTAGCTAGCACAAAGACCGTGTTTCTATGACAATGTAGCGAAGGCTCAGCTAAAGCAAGCTAACCTAAAAACTACTTTAATTTGTTCTTCTGAAAAACTTTTTTCCAAATAAATACTAATCTTAAGTGACAATTCTGATAAATTTCACAACTATAGCCCCATTCCTACCTGACAAATGACCTTACAAGGCACAAATTAAAATGATAGTAAACGCATTGCAGGATTGACTGCATCCTTTCTACTGATGAACAAGCGCATGATTATAATTCAAAGTAGAATAAACTGGCTTGCTCTTTGTGTTCTTTTTGTTGTTGCTGCTGTTGCTTTTTTAAAAATCATTTTTTGAACAACAACAACAAAAATTCTGTCCTTAAACAAGAAAAAGCTAAGGTATAAGGTTAGAAGTCATGGGGCGTTATCGTTGGGCTATTCTGTTTAAGGATTTCCTCAAGGATACACCCACTCTGGCTCACGTGGCTCGCACTCTGGTGGGCGTGGGTACTTTTTGTTGTTCTTTTTCTTGTCCATTTTTTCCTGATCTGCACTGTCCCCTTTGTCATCACCGGCATCTTGAGCTTCTGTATCACAGTTACCTTAGGAAACTTTTAACAGCTTCTTTTGGGAAGGAGACGTTGATCTTGGCACGATACTGTCATGGGAAAAACGCCTCGATTTTAGATCTGCAATAAGGATAGCTTTAAGATCTGAGTAACTGAAAAGCACCCTCAGGAGGAATTGAAAACAAACAAAAAACTATTGGAACCTAGCACTCACTGTTCAAGAAGTCCCTAGGTGGTACAAACGGCTCACATGCTTAACTGCTAACTAAAGGTTACAAGTTCAAGTCCACCCAGAGTCATCTCAGAAGAAAGAACTGGCAATCTACTTCTGAAAAATCAGCCATTAAAAACCCTATAGAGCACAGTTCTACTCTGACACACATGGGGTCACCATGAGTTGGAATTGACTCAAGAGCAACTGGAATTAAAAATGTTACCAATAGATTCCCATTTAAACAACTAATGGACTCTTCTACAAATAGAGGCAAAGCATTAGCACAACCCAAGCAAGGGCTCAGCATGTCATTTTAAGAGTCTTAGCACCGATCATTCGAGTCTCTTCCAGGACTCTCTTTCAAGATGGCCAGTTTAACAGGTCATGAAAATGCACTCTCTGTGGGGATAGATCCTAAATAAGATCTGTTGTAACTCCCTCCCTCTTACCACAGAATTGCATTATCATTAGGAGATGCTTTGGCTACTCTGGTTTTGAGATAAGATGGTTTCATGTTTGCACACCGGAACTCATGCCATATCTTTATGCATGCTCATTTGGATTCAGCTTCCTCAAAAGAATGCAGCTCCTACCCTGACTCCTTCCCCGGCTGAGTCCCGAGTGGGCCAAGGGGTCTGTGGGGTCAGTTGAGGGAAATCAGCTCTTTGTACCATCCTCTCAAGATGCGGAGAGAAGTCCCAGCCCTTAGAAAGGACTCTCAAGCTCCACCTCAATTTGTGCACAAGGCCAGGCCTTCCACAGACATTTGCAAACTCTGGAAAAGCAAGCCAAGTTGCTTTCAGATAGAGAACACATCACACCTCCAGGTAGGGAGAGAGAGTTACGGGGCCATCCTGCAATTTGTAAAACATCTGAGAGACACTGCCTCAAGAAGATGGTGTTGCTTGGAAAAGTTTCCCCCAAAACTGACGCTGATTCAGGATTAAAGAGACTTGCCAGCAGGGCTGGTATGTAACCACAACATATCAGCACAGTCTTTCCTACAGGTGCTGGTCTTCCATACCAGTGGATAAACGACCCCCAAGTGCTCCCTAAATATCACTTGGAAACCCTGTAGCCCTGCCCCTTCATTGCCCCCAGGCATGCCCAATCTAAAGAGTAAACACAGCATTAAATCTGACTAGGGCCTCGTGCTATGCCCTACACCGCTGTTGTTGTTGTTAGGTGCCGTCGAGTCTGCTCTGACTCATAGCAACCCTATGCACCACAGAACGAAACACTGTCCAGTCTGGCACTATGCTGACAATACTTGTTACACTTGAGCCCATGGTTGCAGCCACTGTGACAATCCATCTCATTGAGGGTCTTCCTCTTTTTCACTGACCCTCTATTTTACCAAGCATAATGTCCTTCTCCAGGGACTGATCCCTCCTGATAACATGTCTAAAGTATGTGAGACAAAGTCTCGCCATCCTTGCTTCTAAGGAGCATTCTGGTTGTACTTCTTCAAAGAGATTTGTTC
>NW_004443967.1:12736520-12738322 GCF_000243295.1 Trichechus manatus latirostris | reverse complement strand
GGGTTGCTTTGAGTCTGAATCAACTCCATGATGGTGGGTTTGGTTTTTGGTTTGGACTTTTTTTTTTTTAAGCTAACTTGTGTCTTTGGGTTTGGCCTATAAAACAAATAGTCTTTTATTCTCATTTCCTGGAATACTATCTTAATTAGACGTTAGAGAGAAATATTTACGTCTTAAGAGTTAGAAGAGTGATTTGTTGTGACGCATTATGTATAAGTTGATTCTAGTTATTCACAGTAGTTTGGTTCCAGAAAGTTCCAGCCCTGAATTAGTGAATCCTGAACCAGGCTTATTCAACCTCAGCTGGAACATTTGCGCAGTTCTGTGCGTGCACATGTCTGCGAAGCCATGTGAGAGGGTGGGAGAATTTTTAGCCAGGAGGTGAATTGACAAATATGGAATCCGCCAATAATGAGGATATCTGTATCAAGTCTTGGCAGAATAGGGAAAAAATCTATGCCCCAAGTGTTTCTGCAGCAATTTACATTGGCTAACCCTCAGACTGACTTCTATCCCCCGTTTCTCCATTTAATTTGATAAACAAGTTCTATATCACTTTACAGTATTGCTGCTTTAAGTTGTATTCAGAAATCAAGAGTTAAAAAGACTGGAGTTGTAAAGTCTCTTTCTGAAGTATTTGCAGAATCAGATCTAGCCAAACTTGGAGAATGAACATCCCTGTTTTTATCAATAGCAAAATATCCCCTGTCATGACTGGGTGCTGTCAAGTCGATTCTAACTCATAGTGACCCCGTGTGACAGAGTAGAACTGCCCCCATAGGGTTTTCTAGGCTGTAATCTTTACTGAAGCAGATTGCCAGATCTTTTGCCCATGGAGTTGCTGGGTGAGTTAAAACCACTCACCTTTGGGTTAGCAGCCAACCGCTTAACCCTTGTGCCACCAGGGCTCCTTGTACTAACAGGGCTCCTTATAAAATGTCCCCTAAACCAAAAAACCAAACCCGTTGCCGTCAAGTCAATTCCAAGTCATAGTGACTCTATAGGACAAAGTAGAACTGCCCCATAGGCTTCCAAAGAGTGGCTGGTGGATTTGAACTGCCAACCTTTTGGTTAGCCACTGAGCTTTTAACTGCTGTGCCACCAGGGCTCCAAAATATCCCCAGGGGCCATGATTTTAAGTGCAGTGACTGGAATGGTTTACTATGCATATGAGACCCTAAACAAAAAGTTGCACATTAAATTTTCCAAGTCTAACTGAACAATGAGAGTCAGGTAAAATCTCTGTTTATTTTTCCCATGCACTAAAAAAACAAACAAACAAACCACTTGTACTGCTTTAATTTGCCTTTCACTAATGTCTTTAAGGAGCCCTGGTGGTGCAGTGGTTAAGAGCTTGGCTGCTAACCATAAGGTTGGCAGTGTGAATCCACCAGCCAGTCCTTGGAAACCCTATGGGGCAGTTCTAGTCTGTCGTATAGGGTTGTTATGAGTCAGAATTGACTTGACGGCAACAGGTTTGGTTTAATGTCCTTATAACTATAACTGGCCTTTTTAATATTAGGGAAAGAATTTGCTAAACTTCACAAAACAAAGAACATTTGTATAAACTGTGAAAGTTTGGAGAACACCACCTATGAAAATCAAACATTCTTTTATGCTTCCTTATCTTTTAAAAAAATGTTGTGGAGAGTTCCAGCAAAATGGTGCTCTAGGCAGAAGCACCACGCCATCCCTCCACAGCAAAGATCCGAAAAACTAAGCCGAACAGAGAATACAACAATCCTGAAACCCTAAAACATCAAATGAAGAGATAAAGAACCCAGCCAAGCACCAAATGGAGT
>NW_004443967.1:12723640-12724761 GCF_000243295.1 Trichechus manatus latirostris | reverse complement strand
TGCCACCAGGGCTCCAGTAAACAATTAGAAGGTGAAACAAAATTACCCTTTACAATAGCATAACGAGCCATGAAATATTTAAGGTGAATTTAATAAAACACGTACGAGAACTGTACACTGAGAACTGTAAAACATTTGTTGAGAGAAATTAAAGAAGATCTAAAGAGAGAGATACGCCATGCAAAACAAAACACTTAATGATTAATTCAGCCCATACGGTGCTTCTGTGGATAAAAGAAAGAAAAGTGAAAAATTTTTCCAGACACCAGTCAATGCCAGTCTCATCCTACCACTACATCCCAAACCATAAGCACCTCTGATTAATATGCAGGGTTTTTGCCCCTGTATTTGGTGACTCCACATTGCCCTAGGGACCCAGCTCAACCATCAGATCACATGACCTTGGGTGACTCCTCTTTACCCTTTCTCTTTAACTCTCCCACAGGTAGAATGAGCCACCTGGTAGGCCATCTTGCTGGTGAGCTAGATGGGATGTACCTCCCAGAGATGACTAATAACTTTTCTCCCACATTTCCTTTTTGTGAACTTACTCCTTAGATGAGGCCCGTAGTAATTCAGATGGGGGATGGAACTGAATTTAATGGTCAGTGGGGCATGGGACAAGAATGGAAACTGACTTCTTCAGGACGGGACCCTGCTGAGTCCTACGCTTCCCTGATCCTCCTATCATGGCAGGGAGGTTAATGCCACAACTCTACAATCTTGACCTGGTGTGGCTCCATGGAGGAAGGTCTTCTATTTTGAGTCCAGATTTTCCCAGGACTGACAGGCAAGAAAGTGTCCCAAATACAGGAAGGCTACCCATCCCCCTCATCTCTTGCCTCCTCTGGTTGTGGTGGGATAAGCAGAATCACCGCTGGGTTTGCCTGGCACCATCTTGATGAGAGGCTAATACAGGAAATTGTTATTTAAAGATAAGGGAAACCACAGTTAACACCCTCCCTCGGTAATCCGACAGAGTCTCGGAATTGCTAAGTCACTTCTGCTTTGGTATTAACCTGTGGAAAGTTAAGAGGATCTCCAGACTGATTCTCCAGGGGAAGCCATTTAGCCACGTGAGCTCAGGCATTATCCCAGCTACAGGCTCAGGTGGACATTTC
>NW_004443967.1:12716035-12722999 GCF_000243295.1 Trichechus manatus latirostris | reverse complement strand
GCCCCCTTTTCTGTCTTCTCCCTCGGTGCCCCCTCCCTCCTTCTCCTGCAAACTGAACTGCTTTCAGTTCCCTGAGCACACAGTTTCTCTCTGGCTCCCTCCCCTGTTTTGCAGTGCTGTTTCCTATGTGGAGAACCCATCCTGCCCTGCCCTCTGGATTTGTCTTAATGAATTAATGCAGATGTCGTTCTTTCTCGGTAGAACAATACAATCAAAGCCCCATTCCCTAAGGTTGGCAGGGGATGGAATCGCCAGGAGGGGAGAGCACAGATCGCATGGACCTCATCCTACCCTGTTTTCCTGAGATCCACCTTCCTCTTGAAGGTCTCTCACTAAAGGCTGCTGATCCCAAGGTGCTGGCCTTGGAGAAGCCTCTCCTTCTCCTGCCCCACCCCACAGCCCAAACGTAAGTTTGTGGCCAAGACCAGAACGTAACTGTCAGAGCTCGGGCTAACCGTCAGGGAAGTAGACACAATCAGCTAGAAGCAAAAGAGCCGGCTCGTCTCTGGCTGTGGTCCATCCCAGCCCATTCCATGTGGCTGGGACATCACCGGGGACACAAGCCAAGATGGCGGGACCTTTCGAGATTCAGGTACAGCAGAGTAAGATCTGGAGAGTAGCTGTAATTCCCTTTCCATAAGTTCAAAGCCCTTCTTCCATGTTCTCTTGCCTTGTCTGAGGACAGCACTCGTCCCTGAAACGTCCTTCACGCCTGCAGAGAGATGCCACCTCCTACCCATAGCACTGTGGCCTCACCTGATCCAACCAGCCAGTAGAGATGCCTGCTGGAAGGAGCTGAGGGTTGTTTGGCCCAATCCCCAATCCCCTCCCATTTCCCAGTGGCCAGAAGAGGTAAATCTTGCCGGCCAGGCCTGGTTCACTTTGTAGTGCTATTTTAGCTAAGAAAAGGCTTTTTTGTTGTTGTTGTTGTTTGTTTAATTCTACAAATACACATTTATTATCTTCTATGTGCCAGGAAAAAAGAGCCCTTGTGGCGCAGTGGTTAAACTCTTGGCTGCTAACTGAAAGATTAGTGGTTCGAATCCACCAGCCACTCCATGGGAGACAAATGTGGTAGTCTGTTTCTGTAAAGATTACAGCCTTGGAAACCTTATGGGGCAGTTCTACTTTGTTCTATAGGGTCGCTATGAGTCAGTATCGACTTGATGGCAATGGGTTATGTGCCAAGGTCTGGGAAAACCAAAAATTAAGCCCATTGGCGTTGAGTTGATTCTGACTATAGCGACCCTATAGGACAGAGCAGCACTGCCCCATAGGGCTTCCAAGGAGTGGCTGGCTGTTGGATTCAAACTGCCGATCTTTTAGTTAGCAGCTGAACTCTTACCCTCTGCACCAGCAGGGCTCCACAAATAGCAATAAACAATATAAACAGCTTTCCTGGCCTCTTGGAGCTTACATTCTAATAGGAGGAGCAAGACAACAATAAACACGGTAAGTACAGATGCTGTAAGGCAGTGGTTCTCAACTTGGCCTTCAGCTTAGGATCACCTGGGGAGCATCCAAACATCTGGATACCCAGGCCTCTCCTCAGACCTAGTACATCAGAATAGCTAGGGGAGGGACCCAGGCATCAGCATTTTATGAAGCTTCCTGAATGAGTCCAATGCAGCCCACGCTGAGAACAACTGTTAGAAGTGCTTGAAGGAAATAGTGGAGGTTGATGAAGAATGACTGGGGATGGGACCACGTTACAAACAGTGGTCAAGGCAGGCCTCTCTGAGGAGGTGATTTTGTTTTTGGTGCTTTTGTTTTTCTTGTCCTTCAGTTTGACATCACATCAGAATTGTTGGAAGTCAGTCATATTTTTTATCTGCATTAAGCCTTTTGTTTTTCTCAACTTAAGCTGAAGTTCTCTTATGCCAGGTATCATTACTAAGTCGATTGAGTGGTATGGTTGGAGCATGAGGTGTTAAGATTGGAGAGGCACGCAAATATGAAAGAGAGACTTTAGCAGGCTGAGTCTTCATCCCACAAGGACTGAAAGGCCTTCCTGGGCTTTTAAGGGGCAGTGACACAGCGAGCTCACCGGTTAGCCACACTCTACCCATCCTCCCTCTCACGTCTGCAGTCAACTGCAGGTCAGTTAAGTGGCTGTCCTTCTGGACTGTGATGGTGTGTGTCCATTTCATCCCAGGGGATCATCTGATGCCTTAAACTCAAACTTCACAATAGCCCCTAACCAGACCAGTTATGATGCAAGAAATGTTTGTGACTCTCCCTTGGGTTCCCATGAAATTGTCTTAGAAACAAACCCCAGACATTAACATCTCCCATCCTAGCCTATTGGCAGAATATGATCAAAGAATGGAGGAGAATGGCCTTCAGAAGACTGGCAGATCAAGGGCCCAAGAAAGGAAGACTCCAGAGGGGAATTTGAATAAGAAGAAAGGGAAGTCAGTCAGAATACTCAATACAAGTCATTCCTTCCAGGATAAAGGCTCTCTGTTTTGCCAAGACGATCTATGCCTAACTTCACAGTTGGGGTGAGTATAACCTGTGCTTCCAGTTCTTTCCTTCGCATTATATCAGAAAGAAGCCATGCAGAGGAGCTTACCCTGTGACTTTAAAAGTCCCTGCTCACAGTGGCCTCAATCTGGCTAATACAGAATCACCCTTTGTGAGATTTCTCACTCTAAGTGGGAAAACTAGAAAGAGCCTTTCTAATATACCTGCCTCTCTGCCTTCCAGGATGTGGACCAAGTTCTACAAATCAGACCCACGCATTGCCCTTGGGAAATACTCCCCTATGGAAAAAGAGATCCTAGTAAGTGCCCTGAAGTTTACATGTAGGAAGGCCCCACTGACTCCAAGAAATTTCGCTAGGGGGTTCCAGAGGTTCAAAAGCCACTGTCAATGGAGAAGTCTCCCAAAGAGTGGCCCCGCAAATTGACTGAATGGTTTCCATATGTGCATAGCAGAAGACTTTCTTATTTAAAAGTCCCAGTTAGGAATATACTATAAATGATAACAAATGATGAAAGCTGCCTTTTTTTTTTTTTTTGGAGCTCTTACCATGTGCTGGTTGCTTTCCTATATGTTGTCTTGTTGAGGCCTCACAATGACCCTGCAAAGTCAAGAAAATTCTTTTGTATGCATCGTAGGTAAGAAGTAGAGTCAGGATTTGAACCCAGGCTTGCCTCATCCCAAAGATCTGTCCTCTTTCCACTACATGGGGGACCTCACACACTCAGCAATGGAGGGAGAAAGGGTCAAGGGCTAGTTCTTTCTGTGGGTGCCCCCTGGCTCTGTACAATTGGAATTTTAATAATCCTTTTCTCATTGGCAGCGTCTAGGTGGTGTTCACACCGTAGCAGCAAGAAGATTTTTGGCTTATAAGCAAGAGGAAGAACGGAAGATGCTCATGGAATTGCAGTTGCTATCCTCAGACTACAAACAGGCAATGGAATATAAAAAACAAAGTCCATCTCCTTGTCCGACTTGTGGACCCTTGGAAAAAATATGGACAGCAAGGGTGACTGTGCCCCCAGAGGAGTTTAAAATGCCACAACGAGAAAGGATCAACATTAGCAAGCACATAGAAAGGATGCAGCTTGCTCGAGCCCTGAGAAATCAGCAGCTTTTACCCTACATTGAAAGGTTTAGGAACGCTTCATGTTTGTCAGGAGTGAGCCTGGGCCCCATGGCAAAAGACAAGGGCAGAGAAGAGGGGGATAACTTTGACACAAATAATCACGGGACTACCAAGCAGGAGGAGAAGAAAGAGACAGAGAGCAAACCTGCAAACAAGCAAGAAATAAGAATGAATGTCATTTTCAAGTCAGAAGAACCAAAAAAATGTTTGACATGTAATGCGAATGAACGAAGACCCTTCCTCCCCACAACAAAACTAGAACGGTGCATCACTGGCCCAACGAACCGATGCCTGTTCCATTTTTCTGAATTCCCTGGAGATCTGATGCTAATGAATCAGGAGTTTGCATCGCGGGGCGTCCAGCCCAGTGATGTGATGAAGGCCTGCCCACTAAGAAGAGAGAGCATCTGGGACGAGTACATGCGCAAAACTATTTCTCACCGTTATTAAAGTTTATTTATTCCCCAGGGTAACCAAGTGTCCTGGTTCTTATTTCTCCTGCCAGCTCTACCCAGGCTCCTCCATACCCCTTCTTCCTTTAGGATCTCGGCTTCCTCTGCTGGATCTCCAGGGGTCCTCAAGGTAAGACCTAACTGTTGAGCCTTCCTGGTTTCACGCAACTCTTTGTTCTCAGCTCCCACCCTCACCAATAGCCCAGGCCTTCCCAAGATGTCAGGCCCCTCCTCCTGACCTCCTCTGATTGGAGCCTACATTAGTTATCTGTTGTTGTGAAACAAATCACCCCAAAACTTAATGGCTTAAAACAACAACCATTAATCTAGCTTACAATTCTGGGTTAGCAATTTAGGCCAGACACAATGGAGAGATTCTTCTGGTCTCAGCCGAGGTCCCTCATGTAGCTACAGTCATCTGCAGGTCAGTTAAGTGGCTCTCCCTCCAGGCGTTGACTAACCGTCAGCTGGGTTGATGGGGGTGACTGGGCCACATGTTTCCAGCAGGCCAGCCTGGGCTTATTCACATGGCCGTTGCAGGGTCCAAAACAGTAAGTAGAAGTTTGCAAGGCCTCTTGAGGCCAAGGCTTGGAACTGGTACACCATCACTTCTGCCACATTCATTTGGTTAAAGCAAGTCACAAGGCCAGCCCAGATGCAAGGGTGAGGAAATGGATCCCATCTACTGATGAAAGGAATTACAAAGTCATATTGTAAAGGGGGGTAGAGAGGAAGGAACAGTTGGGATCATTATTGCAATCAATCTACTACAGAGACCCTGGATTTGGACTAGCCTATAACCCAGATGGGGAAAAGAACACTACCCAAGAAGGAGGCTGCCTAGGCCTAAATGTAAAAGTACTGTTCTATGCTCCACACTTCCTCTCTAGGCATACAGCTTCTACCTTGAAAGGCAGAGCAGCCCATTCCCAGCCCTATCTCTATGCTGCCCTCCTCTTCAATGCAGCCAGGACATCCATGCTCCTCCCCATCCAGTCAATAGCAGCTATGGGGCAGGCACAGCTGGAACATGCACACTTCCTTTGGACATGTCAGAGGGAGGTGCCAAGGGTCTCTGAGGTCAGTAATTGCTACTCTATTTTATGCCCTGCTTATGCCCCAAGGTAGCAGACCTAGGGGACAACAACCAGGGCAGTAGGACCTTACCAAGACTTGTGATCCAGTTTCTTACAGATGTTTGGTCGTCAACAAGGAGGATGGCTCAGAGCACGGCTGGCCTTCCAGATACGCAAAAATGGATTCTCATAGGAAGAAAGAACTTGAAGCTAGACGCTGTCTAGCCTCTTCCCTGTGCACTAACTCCTCTAAACACACAGACACACACACACACACACACACACACTGCTTCGGGACGCTGCTCACTGTGCAGTCCCTATGGCAGCTCTCAGCTCCTTACCAACAACCCTCACACATCCTCAGAGCCACACTAGAGCAGCCACCAACTCACAGCCACTCTGTCAGAATTCCGGGGGTAGCACTGACTTAGTTAAATCAGAAGCATAACGTAGCCCATATAGAACCTAGATGTGACAGCACCAGCTCCTTCTCTCTTTCTTTCCCAATAATCAAGACAGAAGACAGCTGGCCACTGTCCATGACCTCAAGTCACTGTTTCCAATTGTGGGCTCTCCTCCAACTGCCGGGCCATTTTCTTGGTCCTGAGTTATTCAGTGGAAGACTGAAGTGCCCATAATACTTTAGGCTTGGCACATAGGAATAACCCAGTAAACACACACACACTTCCATAAAGGAAACACTATGCAGGCATTTTGTGACAACACCACTCTCCAGGTCTTTCCCTGTTGGTTGCAGCCCAGGTTGTTGTTAGACGGACAGTCAGGTTGCTCTCAGTTAATCTGCAGATTGAACAAGTTCCCTGGGAAGAGCATATAGAAGCTAGTTTCTGAGGGCTGGTGCTGGCTTTCTCGTCTGCATAGCTGGTGTAAGGGATGCTGAGCACTAAGGAGAAGGGCCTCGCTTTAAGTTGGCAGGAAGACCAGATAAAGACAGGTCTGGATGCTGATTCCCAGACACTGAAGGTACTGATGGCAGCATACATGCCACCTCCTGATCATAACAGTGCTGAGGAAGAGGGAAGACAAGCCTAGCATCACCCAGCATTGAGTGGACAGATGGACAGAAGACCACTGGGCTAGGAATCTGGAGACCTGGGTTTCGTGTCTGGCTCTGCCACTGACCAGTGACGGACCTTCGGTCATTCACTGTCTTAGGTTGTGTTCTCCAGAGAAGCAAAACCAGTGAAGTATGTGTATATTCACTGCAAATACCTTTTTTCACCAACATAAAAATGACTATACATGTAGACCTAATCTGACCTTAGTGGTATGAGGTCCCTCTCCTCTCTGCTTGATTCTGTCTTTTATATCTCAAAAGAGATTGACTCAAGATACAACCTAATCCTGTAGACTGAGTCTTGCCTTATTAACATAACTGCCTCTAATCCTGCCGCATTAAATCATAGAGGTTAGGATTTTCAATACATAGGATAACCACACCAGATCACAAAAAGGTGGACAACCACACAATACTAGGAATCATGGCCTAGCCAAGTTGACACACATTTTGGGGGAACACAATTCAATCCATAACCCTTATACACATATATGTCTACATACATGCATATAAACCTGCACATATATTTTATGGTTGTTGTTGCTGTTGTTGCAAAATTATATATGCCATGTTGTTGTTGTTAGGAGCCATCAAGTCGGTTCCGACTCAGCGACACCATGTACATCCGAATGAAACACTGCCTGGTCCTGTAACATTCTCACAATTGTTGTTATGCTTGAGCCCATTGTAGCTACTGTGTCAATCCATCTCATTGAGGGTCTTCCTCTTTTTTGCTGACCTTCTA
>NW_004443967.1:12677626-12715417 GCF_000243295.1 Trichechus manatus latirostris | reverse complement strand
GATTGTCTCTTCGTCCATGTACAGGTTCTTCATGAGCACAATTAAGTGTTCTGGAATTCCCATTCTTCACAGTGTTATCCATAATTTGTTATGATCCACATAGTCAACAAACCACAGGGAAACATCTCTGGTTTACTTTCTGGAACATCAGTTTAAGGAAGCTTAAATGCAAAGGTATGGTGCCTAAGCATAGGAGAAGATTGGATGGCTCTCCTCATCCCTGGGAGCAATCCTAGAGCTCACATACCAAAGGACTGAAAGAAGATGTGGCTCTCAGCATCTAAAGACTAGGCCGTTCTCCTGCTCTCTCCTTCTTCCTCCACTTCCACTCAATTAAAGTACAATGTTCGCATGCTGGAGTCACAGGTAGAGAAGTCAGCTCTGACCAGAATGACCAATTTGTCTAGTTTCCCTGGGAATTTCCAAGTTTTAGCAGTGAAAGCCTCATGTGCCAGGAAACTCCTCACTCCTGGGCAAACTAGAATAGTTAGTCACCCTAGCTCTGACATGAACATTTCTCCTTGTAAACTCTATAAGGACCTTGGTGATTAATTGAATTTTGTAGTAAATCCATTGAATAAAATTTTTAAGCCAGGAGAAGTCAACCGTCTTAACTTATGGAAATTTCACCATTTCAGGGACCTGAGTTAGGCTTGCGTCCATGAGACCTGAATAGAAACACATGGAATGTAATAGTTGTGATGGCACTGTGTGTGAGAAAGAGTAAGCTTCTCAACCACCCTGCTCAGGGTTGGAGTCGTGGTCAGCACTTAGTTGCTGTGTGGTCTTGGACAAATTATTTATTGTCTCTAAATCCCAGTTTCTCATATATAAAGTAGGGATAACCATACCAGCCACAAAGAATTGTTGTCAAGATGAAATTAGATATGCTGTCTAAAGTTCTTAATGTAGAATCTAGAGTATGTTGTTGTTGTTGTTGTTAGGTGCCATTAAGTCGATTCTGACTCATAGTGACCCTGTGTACAACAGAACGAAACACTGCCCGGTCGTGCACCATCCTTATAATCGTTGCTATGTTTGAGCCCATTGTTGCAGGAGCCTGAGCATGAAGGGTTTTTGGAAGCAACGTGAAGGAGAATAAACTTTATCCAGAAGGCAGGCAGACATTAAAGTGTTGTCATCAGGAATGAAAATATAGTCTGTGTTTCAGATACCTCTGTAGGGTGAGTGGAGAGTACACTGGAAGAAGTCAAGGTAACCCCTTCCTAGAAAACAAAAACCACATCAGCAAGCACAACTCACTCCCAGAGCGCTCACTTGAGGATGAGAAATACCAGATTGACTCCTTGTGACGGCTCCACTTGGATGGTCCAGTGGACCCGAGAGAGTTGTTTGTTTGGCCGGAAGTATCTGTGAGGAGGCCCCCGCATTTACCAGGCCCTGCAACCAGTGGAAAGGAAGCTGAGGGACTCCAGGGCAGCTCCAGGCCAGTGAGGGCTTTGCCATTCCCAGAGTACCCACCATTGTTGATGCTCCTAACCCTCTGTCCTCCTTAAAAAAAGGCAACATTGAGTAGGCAAGTCTGATGACCCACAAACAAGGTGGGGTTTTTTGTTTCACTTTTTTCAGGGCATTTTATGAGACCCACACCTATCAAAACATTCTTTATCAACAAACACATTGAAATATTGGTGAGCAGAGAGCTGCACAATCATTCCATTTGTGTGTCCCTGGAGATGTTCCCCTAGTGCAGGCCAGAGAAATAGCAAAGTAGTCGGTGGGTAGGGTGAGGGAAGGTGTAACGCGGAGACAAGCCTTGAGAGGTTTGACTAGGGAGGTGTGGTAGGAATTTTTAAGGACTGAGTAGATGGCCAAGTACAGATACCACTTTTTTTGGCCAAAATGTTTCCAAAGTACATGAGCTTCCTGGTGAGCCATTTGACTTCTGCCAAAAACCCTAGATTCTCCGCGTGAGGAGAGGGAAATGGTAAAATAATATTTACCTTCTGTCCTTGCAGCTGAGGTGATTACCACTGAATAGACATCTAAACAGAAAAATCAAACAAAAAGTTGTAACTTACTCACATGTGAAGAACACAGAGAAGGGAAGATGAACACCCTGTCAACGGGGAGCTTGAACGCAAAGGGATGGTTCTGGGGCACAGAGAGGAGAGGAAACTCTCTCTTCACCCCTGGGGGCAGTCCGGGGGGGGCACAAAAGGAAGGCAGAGAGAAGGTTTCACACTCAGCATTCAAAGGTTAGCTCATTCACCCACTTTCTGCTTCTTTCTTGATTTCACTCAATTAAACCGTAATGCCCCCCTCTGGAGTAACAGACAGAGAATCAGCTCTGACTAGGTGACCAGCTTGCTGGTTTGCCTGAGACATTCCTACTTTCCGCCCTGAGAGCCCCACTTCTGAGGAAACCCCTTATTCCTGGGCAAAACAGGACCGTTGGTCACCCTAACTCTGACCTGAACATTTCTCCTCATAAACTCTATAGCAAGGTCAATGATGAATTAGATTTTGGAGTAAACTGATTGAATAAAATTTTCAAGCCAGGAGAAATCAACCATCTTAACTTAAGAAGTTTCACCACTTCAGGGACCTGAGTAGGTAGTTGGGATCCAAGAGAACTGAATGCAAACACAGTGTCCCATGGTGGACGTGGCACTGTGGTGTGTCCTCAGGAGATAAGTAGTGGGTAGGGTATGAGCAATCTTTGGAATCCGGTATTGATTTCTGTTCAGCATGCCGTAGCTTGCTGGCCTTGGACAAGTTATTTAGTCCCTGTAAGCCTCAGTTCCCTTGTTTGTACAATGCAAATCATCATAGTACCTCCTAGGGTTAAAGGCAATGGTCTACACAAATCCCAAGTCAGTTTCAGCAAGGGATGCTCTCCACCGACGTTACCTGTTATCGTCAATATTTTAATCATATTTACTTCATTTCCCAAATTTGAGGTTATTTCTTTTCTCAGTAAATTAAAGATAAAATCATGCTCTAGGATCTGCTTTGACCAGGAAGCTCAACCAGGACTCCTGAGAATACATCTTAGCTGTCATTTCTGGCACTGAGATGGCACTGGAATTTTGCAGGTACAAAGAAAAGATGCACCAAGCCATGGGCATCCATCAACTCTGCTCTGGGAGTTTGAAATCAGAGCTTTCCAGAAAGCTGGTCTCAGTGCAGATTCCTATGAAATCCCAGTAACGTCATGAGACCTCTCTGGACTGGACCCGCGTTAGCAGGAAGGTGCTAAAAGTGGGTCCCCCAATCCAGCTCCACCTTTTGCAAACTGTTCTGACCTAGTTCTTAGGTTCCAGCCTTGAAGCCTGGAGATCAAGCTGCTCCTCAACAGTAACTAACTAGACAACCCTTTGGGCTACACTACAAATAATCACCTAAGGGGTACTGACTTCAGCTTGTGCTACCGCTCTGTATACATCCATGAGGTTTTATAACTTTCAGAGGAGTTCTATGGTTCATTCCCTCCCACAACAGCCCCATGGGGTCTTCCTTCTTCTATAGCTGATGCTCAGAGAGGTTAAGTGACTTGACCAAGGTCATACAGCCACTTACTAGCTGCTTGTTGCCCTGAGCACTTTCTTCTTCTTCTCCAGGAGCAAAGACGGCATATGCTATGCATGTTAACCCCTCAAGCCAAACTATAGAGTTTCCCAGGAGCTGTGGCTTTAAGGTTGTACTGAGAGCAGAGATTTGGAAAGAAGCAATAAACCTTGCTCTGTGTGGGCACTGGAGATGGGCATCTGAAGGCAGACTGACAACCTTCAGAGGGAGGAGGGAAAGCACGGGTAGGACTGGCGCATTGCAGGAGTCCTGGCAGGAGAGGAGAGCACCCCGATGGCGTGGAGAGCCCCCAGTGGGAAGAGGCTGGTGCAGCCAGCAGGGGAGAGAGTGAAGGAGAGACGAGAAAGGCTAGAGAGGACAGGGTCATAGAGCAAAGGAGTGAGGAAAGTGTGAAATAAGGAGCTGATGAGAAAAGGGGGGAGAGAGAGGAGGAACAGGCGAGAGAAAGAAAGCGGGAATGAGGGAGAATGATGAAGATCCTTACAGAAACATATACCTGCTATTTTAAAAAGTTTTCTCAGTATTTTAAAATCAGAGTTGGCCTATTCTCATGCATGTAATGCAATAATATCCAGGGAGGACCACTGAGGTGCCCGGTGACTCCTGCCCCTGCCCCCCAGGGCTTCCCTGACCACCTGTGGGGAGCCTCTGTGTATTCTTGCTCCTGGAGTTGCTTCTAAGGTCATAATCCATGTGTCAGAGGCAGAGCACCCCCACCTCCCGTAGGGCTTCTCCAGGGGCCCAGTTACCCTACAGGTGTCCCCTCCGACTCATTCCAAGCCAGGGTCCTATCTCCCGCGCCTGCCTGCAGTAACACCTCTGAGAATGCCTCCAAAGCAAGACCGTGTCTGATTCCCTGGACCCCCAGTGGAATCTCAATGTAAGTTTGCATAAGGAGGGAGGGAGATAAGGAAGCCCACAGAACATGTGACGAGAAAGAGGACACCAGACAAGACACCGAAAATGTTAAAATCAAGATGGCATCAGCCCAGTGACATAAGCATCCCTTTGTCCCTTCCTTCTCCAGCATGCTTGTGAAACCAGACATTTTGTTAGAGGAGAGTATCACGCAGCCTGTCATCATAGGGCACCTTTGCTGGCAACAAGCAAAGTGGATAAAGTCTCCCAAGATGAATGGGACAGCAGAGAGAGGTCCAGAGACAGGAGCTCAGGAGTCATGCGTTATGTGTTCCAAAGAGCAAAGTCCAAGCAAAGGCACTGGCCACCCTCATCCTGAATTGGCCCTGCTCCAGCCTCAAGAGGAGGTGGCTCTGGTGGCCAGGGATAGATAGAGACAGCTCCTGAAATCTGATCCCCTCCTCCCCTGGAACCAAGGCAGCCCTGTTGCGGGATTGAAGGGTGCTGCAAGGTTAATACCATTTTCTACAGAGCGGGTCATGGCCAACTGCTCCCAACTGCTAGTCAACACTTTTCTTTCTTGGCCAATTTCACGTTCCTTTGTCACCTAGATTGAGAAAGAACGGCCAACTTCTCCTTCTTTCTGATCTCCGTGGCCCCGGAGAAAGAGTGATAAGTTGGCCACAGGCCAAGGTCATCTCTGCTTGGGGAGCCCTGCTGCTTTGTATTAACTTGCAGCACTTTCACCTCTCTTATCTACTGTAAGCTTCACAACACCTGGGTGGAAAAGGAGGCCAAGTGTCATTGGACAGGTGTAGAGTTGAGACTCAGATAGGCTGAGAGACTTGGCTAAAGCCATGGAGTCTCAGTGGCAGAACCAGGGTGAAGACCCAACGTCCTCACTGTCGGATCTTTCCAAGAGGCCACTAGACAGCGTGGCCATCTTGTCACTCAAGAGCAAAGAAAGGCACATAAGCAGTCGCTATGAGTCAGAATCAACTCGACAGAAACAGGTTTGGTTGTTTTTTTTTAATTTGCTCAGGGTGTGAGTTGATCCGCAGGGGCAGATCAAGGAGTGTAGGGGTATGCCCACGTGGATGACATGTATACTAGTGTTTGCATTTATTATGTATTTATAATTCCAAGACCCACATGGCATGGCCCCAGGCTGTGTCATGGTTAAAATATCACAGCACAAGACGGTGTGGCAAACACTCTGGTAATTTGTCTGAAGGTTATGCACTGTTACCATATGATCCAGCAACTCCACGAAGTAGATACCCAAGAGTAATGAAAGCATATGTCTCCATAAAAACTGTACACAGAAATTGGAACCCTTATCCATTGCTGGTGGGAATGCAAAATGGTACGGCTGTTGTGGAAAACAGTGTGGCAATTCCTCAAAAAACTAAAAATAGAACTACCATAAGACTCAACAATTCCACCCCTAGGTATGTAACCAAAAGACTTGAAAGCAGAGACTTGCACACCAGTGTTCACTGCAGCACTCTTCACAATAGCCAAAAGGTGGAAACAACCTAAATGCCCAACAACAGATGAACGGATAAACAAAATATGGTACGTACATACAATGCAATAGTACTCAGCCAGCAGAAGAAACGAAGTCTTGATACATGCTACAATGTGGATGAAGCTTGAAAACATTATGCTGAGCGAAATAACTCAATCACAAAATGACAAATATTCTATGACCTCACTTACACAAAAAGACAAGAAAATGCAAATGTCTAGAGAACAAAGTTTATTGGTGGTTACCCGGACTGGGGAGGAGTGGGGAGGAGGGAGTTAACAGTGATGAAAACATCATATTGATTAAGGGTAGGGTTGCACAGCCAGCTATTGTAATTGATGTCAATAAGTTGTACACCTGTAAAAAACTGAATTGGCAAAAGTCTCATAATAGCTATATATATACAACAATGACAAAAGAAAAAGTAGCTGCTGAGACTACTTATGTACAACAAAAAACCTCACAGGATTTGGTTCCTTGGTTTGGAGGTGTAGGGTCATTGTTCCATGGGACATCCAAGTTAATTGGCCTAATAACATGTTTAGTACCTCTTTTCTACCTCCTAGTTTGTTGCATAGTCCCTGGGATCTTAAAAGCTTGCAAGCAGCCATCCAAGGCATGACAATTGGTCTCTAATCACCTGGAGCAACAGAGAAAGAAGAGTCAGGAATAGGAGGAGGATAGGGAATGTGTGGCTAATTGCTTCCATGAACAACTGCCTCCTTTGCCTTGAGACCAGAGGAACTAGATAGTGCCCGGCTACCACTATTCCACTACTGAAATTTTGATCTAATATTCCATAGAAAAATCCTGATCAAAAGGGGGAAAATGCAGAACAGAATTTAAAATTCTCATGGACTCCAGACTTTCAGGAGCCATGGGGCATGGATGAACCCCTGAAACTATTGTCCTGAGATAACCTTTAAAACTTAACCAAAAATATCCCCTGAAGTCGTCTTAAAACCAAGTAATATTTGAGCTAAACTAGTAGAAAATGTCTGCCTTGAGCATTATGCTCTTTTAAGAACTATCTACACGGGATCAAAGTGACAAGAGCAACTCTAAAGATTAGATAGGAACCTTAGGGGGCAGTGAGTTTATGTTAATGGAGGAGGAACAACTCGGAAAAGGAGGGTGAGAATGGTTGCACTACTGGAAGAATATAAACAATGTTACTGAATTGTACATGTATAGAATTGGTGTGCGTTTTGCTGTGTATGTTCTCAACAACAACAAAATAATTTTTTAAAAAACTATACACCAGTGTTCATAGCAGCATTATTTGTAATAGCGTAAAAGTGGAAAGAACGCAGATGACCAAATACTGATGAATGGATGAATAAAATGCAGATGGGGCAAACAGAAGGAGAAGATGTGGGGAGTGGAGCAGTGAGCGGAGTCAGGAGACCACCAGGTGTGAGTAAATGGAGGTGGGGTTGTCAGGAGGCAGTCCGAGTCTGGTCACAGAAGAGGCGAGGGGGCCAGATTTGATGAGTCTGACTTCCCCTTTTCCTCTGAGCAGCCCCAGGCTCAGCACTCAGGGTGCCGGAGGTCAGAGAGGTCCTCTTATGACTCCATCACACACTCTTGGCACCTCAGTCTCCTGGAGATTCTGTTGTGAAAAGATTTATCTTTGATGTAACAGATGTGTTCTTCCTCATTTCAGAGCAAGACAATTAATGCAGGCTCCTTGCCACACACAGGTATAGAGTTCCAGGGAGAGTGGAACTGTCACCAAGGTGGCCTCTTGCCAGAGATCAAAGCTGACTGAGAGGCAGGCATCAGACCTCCATATGACAGCCGAGAGAAGCAGGAAAATGCATCTGATGCTGGGCCAGGCAGGGTCCCTTGTCTTCCCTTGGAGTCTTGGCCTCGCTCCAGAGGCCTGGGAGGACAGAGCCTGTGGAGGCCAAGGCGGAAGGCATGGGAGGACATCTGACATTGGAGGGAGCCCTTTACACACCACCAGGCTCTGACCTATCCACTGGGTCCTACTCCATGGGGTCTTCTGCACCATGGCCCCGACTCCTGAGTGATCTCCCTGATCTGCCCCAAACCAGCACCTGGGTGCCTTACCTATTCTCTGGGGTCAGAGCTGGCCTGGCAGAAGAACCTTGGCCCACCTCGGTTTAGGATGGGCCCTGCCCTCATCAGAGCCTGTGGGTGCTTGCGGGAGGTCTCTCCTTGCCTCGGTAACTCTAGATGCCAAACCTATTGAAATCCAGATGCTCTTCGTAGGATGTAAGGCTAATACCAGAGCCCTGGTGGTGAAATGGTTAAGAGATGGGCTGCTAACCAAAAGGTCAGCAGTTCAAATTCACCAGTTGCTCCCTGGAAACCCTATGGGGCCATTCTACTCTGTCCTATAGGGTTGCTATGAGTTGGAAGCAACTTGATGGCAATGACTTTTTTTTCGAAATGCTAATACTAGTACCCATTGCCCTCGAGTTGATTCTGACTCATAGTGACCCTGTACGATAGAATAGAACTGCCCCCGAAGGGTTTCCAAGGCTGTAATCTCTATGGAAGTAGATTGTTACATCTTTCTCCCACAGAGTGGCTGGTGGGTTAGAATCACCTGACCTTTCAGTTAGCAGTGGAGCGCTTAACAACTGCACCACCAGGGCTCTTTGATACAATTCTAATGGAGTATATTTCAGCATAGTGACCACCGATGGAGGTTTCTGCCAAGCCCTCTCGGTGGATTTGTCCCTGTCCTGGTGAACTGTGGGCAGTGGTGTGTAGGGAAAATTTAACAGCAGCCTCTCTGGGGGCAAAGGAGGAGGCTTGGTTTGTAGGATGATTACTGTGGTGTAAACACTCCCACCAAGGCCAAAGTAATGAGATCGCGTGATGCCTCTAAGTGTGGAGTCGAGAAGAGACACACAATACCACACCACTGCATTATAGATCCACCAGATACAATAGGTGTGATTAACTTCAGCAAGGATAGCAGTAAAATGGAGTAAAATACCTAGGAAGTGATGGGTTTTGAGTATTTATTACCCTTGTTCTTAATATTATTCACGTAACTGTAAGTTTCTACAATTTAACTTTTAAGAAAGGCTGTGTTTAACAACGTCTTTGCAAATTTCTGAAAATGTAGCATACCCCTGCATGGGTTTCCCCAGCCGACTTCTCCCGCCTGTCAGGATGCCCCGAGACTGCCTCTCCTAGCACATACACACTAATACTGTGTGTCCCAGGCCAAACACCATCCATCGGGAGAAGACACTGGGGTCAAGTCCACTGCCCCTGGAACGAATGATTCTGGGCTGGAGTTGCTGTGACCAGGGCACGCCGGGAGGCGCCTGATGCTGTCAGATAGAATCAGGACTCAGAGTCCCTGCAGTCTGCAGGATCCTGGGCCGGCCACTGCAGGGTCCTTGAGCCAGTGACAGGCAGGGGAAGGCAGGGGCTCGAGGAGTTCCTGGGCAGCCTTCAGCCTGTGGCAGGGGTCAGGGAGGAGAGGGACCTACCCAATCGCTCCACTGTCAGAGACTAAAATAGGATTGTTCCTTTAAAGAAAAGCTAATGGGGCAGTGTTAGGCTTTTGCAAGAGTTCTTTATTACAGCTGAAAATTACTGGCGGGGAGGTGTAGTGGGGGGAACAGTTGCCGTCAAATCGATTCTGACTCACGGCGACCTTATGTGTGTCATGGTAGAACTGTGCTCCACAGGGCTTTCAATGGCTGGTTTCTCAGTAGTAGATTGCCAGGCCTTTCTTCTGAGGTACTTTTAACCTTTCGGTTAGCAGCTGAATTCAAAAACCATGGAACAGCTTCCTATGATAGAGAACTGTTGCTGTTGTTGAGTGACGCTGGGTTGATTTCGACTTACAGTGACCCCATGTGACAGAGTAGAACTGCTCCATAGGGTTTTCTAGGCCATAATCTTTAAGGGAGCACATCACCAGATCTTTCTCCCGCAGAGCTAGTGGGTGGGTGGGGAGTGGGTTGGAACCACCAACTTTTCGGTTAGCAGCCAAGTGCTTAACCATTGCGCCACCAGGTCTCCTTACGATTGATAACTACTGACACCCGAAAGGAAGCAAACCCACGAGTTCGCCAGGACCAAGAGGGCATTAGGCTTGGGCCACAGCGCCCTCTGGTGTCTGCAAGTGGGATGGCAGGAAGGTGAGTTGGGAGAGATGCTGGTCCTCTGAAGGGGCAGGTCAGGCTCTGTCCACAGAAGGGGAAAGGAGGCGCAACTCAGAACAGATGCCACGTGACCCGGCCTGCTGTTCCCCTGACATTTGGGGCATAGTGTCTGGGTGTCAGTCATTCCGCTGAGGGCGGGTCAACGTTGACGTGGGAGCCCAGGGCATTCACCTTCTGAGCAAGTCCTGAAGGTGCGGGAAGCAGGAGCCACACCAGGGAGGCGTGTGAAGCGCAGAGGGAGGCGTGGCCCCCACGCGTGCACCCCCACACCACCGCCGTGCCTGTCCTCCATGTCCTCCGTGCCAGAGATTTGGACTTGTTCCCGCAGCCTCGGTCCAGAGCCCCGGTCCTGGGGCATTGCCCTGCCTCCAGCGGCCGCACCGTCTGCCTCCACCTGCCGCCTGGATCTCCCGGTCACATAGACTCATCTGTACCGAGTCGCCACCTGCCAGGGCCCTGTTGGCCGTTATCCACCTGCCTTCACACCTGCATGGGATGTTGGCTCTGCCCACCTGGCTGCACTCTCCTCCCCTGAGATCCGCAGGCTCCCCTGCGCCATCTGGTGGTGCTGTCGCCCCCCCCCCATCTGACCCAGCCCGCCACAAACAGAGCCCCATTGCTGGCAAAGGGAAGCCTTGTTCCCAGCAAGCCACATCCACGTCTATTCCTCGAACACAGACAGCCACGGAACACCTGCCACAAGCACAGCCCTTAACTCAGGAAAAGGGCCATAACTTCTCCCCAGGGGGTGGCCAAGAGCCCACGGCCAAGAGCTAGTCTAGAGATGGCGGACACCTGTGAGGGGCGACTGGTTCCTGGGGACTAGTCTCAAGGGGAAAGAAGGTTCCTGGAGGAGCCAGGCAGGTGCAAGTATCCTCTATAAAGGTAGGGCCATTTGTGACTCCTCTCTGCAGCCACAGGGCCCAGTGCTTGGAGCAGACACCATTTGAATGAATGAATGAATGAATGAATGAACCAATGACTAATAGACTCAGGATCACTTGTGGGTTCTCGGACTCTGCTCCTTGTGGCAGTTCTCAGGTATCTGACTGGCTGTTTTCTTCCTTTGATGTGTATTTCAAAGCCCGAGTGTCAGCTCCAGATTGTCACTTCTTCCGCATCTGCTCAGACCCCTCCTACCTTGGCCTGGTGCTTGCATTTCACTGCATTGTCCTTGCTTCTCAGGGCAGACTGGCCATCACTGGGGACCCTCAAGGGTTTCCTTCACCTGCCCAGCCTGGGAGGGCAGCAGTGAGTGCGGGCAGTGAAGGCAGGGAGAATGGAAAGTCCCATGGCTCTGGGCTACAAACGCAGGGCTCGGGCTCACCGACACCCCGTGGTGACTGAACTTTCCTCACCGCAGCCCTGGGCTGCTTCTCTGTGGGAATTCTCCGTGCCCTCACTCCAGGAGTTCCCCTGCGACACTGCCCTGCCGGACAGAGTCTTGCCTGCTCAAGCCAAACCTCTGGATTTTGGCTCGTCTCAGCAGCCCCTTCTTGAGTCCTCAGACTGGATCAGGGGCAAGCGATGGCATTGTGGGGACAGTTTGCCAAAGCCTCCATTCCCACTGTACCTGACCCAGGGACCCAGAGGCTGGCTTCTGTCCCACCTCCTGGAAAACATACTGCCTTCTTGGAACCCATCCATCCCTTTACTCTGTCTGAGCTCCTGGAGCCACGTGTCAACCTCTTTCTCCCCGGAGACCTCATGCAAACAGGACTCCTGGCGGCCCAGTCGAATGCACAGAGATCCTGGGGGCCCTGCGGGGTCTGCTCCTTCCCAGGACCCTCCCTAGCCCACAGTCTGGACATGACGTCAAAAGCCGAAGACACGGGTTCCCGGAGAAGTGGAGACAGTCATCTTTAATCTGAAACTACGCGCGCTAAAGATTATGACGCAGTTAGCGTTCTCTTCTTTCCCTCGCCTTCATCCTGCATTTCCTGCTTTGGGCAGGATCAAAACTTCCCAGGGACTCTGGGAGGATGGTCTCTCTATTCCCTAGAAGGTTCCAGAAGCCACAGGGCAGAACCACCTGCTGTCTGTCATTGCTTCCGACAGCCCATCCTACCTGTGTGTTTAATTTGAAGTGGACCCAATGCTTGGGTGAACCACTGGGAAACATGGACCAAACCGACACTTGCTTCGAAGAAGGCCCTTTATTCAGTTTGCCCTACCAGAAAGAAAAGCTCAGATTCAGTCCATAGGCCTAATAACTCACTTATAAAAGGTCAGAAGAGAAATTCCACCTGGAGAAAGCTCTGATGTTAATGGTGTTTGACTCACCATTACCTGAAGGACTGTAGATGGGGTCACCTGCTTACCAGGAATATTGTGTCCCAGTGCCTGGCCTCTGCATCCGGGGAAAACCTAGCCACCCACCTTCCTTCACCCTCCCAGCCCTCCCAACCATGTCCCTGCGTCAGGTAAGCAGAGTTAGGTGCTGTTAGCTCTGCGCCCTCAATTTGTCGGAGGCTGGTGTCTGAGAGCGCCGGCGCCGTGTCCAGCTGGCTTCACGATGTACAGCTCAGAGGTCGGCCATGGGCGGTGCGTGTCCTCCTCCCCCGCACGAAGGCCCCCATGGCCAGGACCGGGACCAAGAAGACCGCCGCGGGGACAGCCGCGCTGGCAAAGCATCCCTGGGAGCCAGCCTGCTCCTCCCCACCAGCCACCAACAGGTCTGGGAGGAGGAAAGAATGCGACGAGAGACTGGGATGCAGAAGGAGCCGGGGAAGGGGAACAAGACAGGCTAAGCATGGTGCCCCCAGTGTTGAGGGGGTTAGCAGTGGGAACTGTTTGTCTGGTGGGCAGGTCTAGAAAAAGGAGTGGGGAGACGGGGTCCTGAAAGGGAAACGGAGGGCAGACCCCAGTGTCAGCCAAGCCAGGGGAGGTTACTGAGCAGGAAATCAGAGCTGGGCTCTGGAGAACCAGTCTGGCCCAAAGCACCAGACGGATGTCAGTGGAGAGAGATGTGGGGCATTTTAGGCCAATTGGGAAATTATTACAAGAGGCTCAGGCAAGGGGTACCCAGGACTGAGCTAGTGCGGGGGTGGGGGGATAGGAGGGGGAAATGAGGCTCCCTTCACCCCCGTCCTGTCACCCTTCTCTCCTGTATCTCCCACCAGATCTCCTGCCCCATGGGACACACCACTGTTACTTCTTTCTCGAGTCCATCTCTTCCCACTGGAGTGTGAGCTCCACACAGGCAGGATTTTTATCTAGTTCTGTTTATTTATTTGTTTCCTGGCACGTGCTACCGGTACCAGGCGCCATCAGTTCAATTCCAACTCATGGCGACCCCATGTGTGTCGGAGTAGAATTAGGCTCCACAGGGTTTTCAATGGTTGATTTTTTGGAAGTAGATCACCAGGCCTTTCTTTTGAGGGGCCTCTGAGTGGATTCGAACCACCAACCTTTCAGCTAGCAGTTGGGTGTGCTAACCATTTGTACCACCCTGGCACATAGTAGGCCTTCACTAAATATGCTCTGAATGCATGAATGAATGAGGAAAGAGGCTGGAGTCAGCTGGACTTGGGGACCGTCTTCATATAGGGCACAAGGGAGAAACAGCTCCATGGAGTGGATCTAAGGGAGGATGTGTAACAACTCCAGCTACTGTCACCCCCACCTCACCCTACCCCCATGCCATCTATCGACCTGCGCTGTCTGGGCCAGATCCTGGGACTCACTCTGCAAGCTTTTCCTCATCCACACCAACAAAACAGCACAGCAGGAATTACCACCCCATTCTACGGAGGAAGGACGGCTTGTCCAACGTCCCACCCGTGAGCAGACAGAACAAATCCATCGTGCCCGCATTTCCACCACCCTGCCCAGACTCCAACTGCAATACACCTAAGAAAACAAAATAAACCAGTTGCCGTTGAGTCGATTCCGACTGGTAGCGGCCCTAGAGGACAGAGTAGAACTGCCCCGTAGGGTTTCCAAGGAGCGGCTGGTGGATTCGAACTGTTGACCTTTTGGTCAGCAGCCTAAGCTCTTAACCATGGGTGGTGCAAATGGTTTGTGCTCGACTGTTAACCTAAAGGTTAGTGGTTCAAATCCACCCAGCAGTGCTGTGGAAGAAAGGCCTGGCCATCTGCTTCCATAAAGATCACAGCCAAGAAAACGCTATGGAGCAGTTCTACTGTGCAACGCATGGGGTCGCCATGAGTGGGAATCGACTCAAAGGCAGTGCGTTTGGTTCTGCTTTTTTGGCATTACAGTTTGCAGTTATTATCATCGTGATAATACTGTGGTCAATGTTGTTCATGTTGGTGGCCATACAATAATAACCTACTCACTGAGTGCCCGATGTCTTGAACCAGGCACTGTTGTAGGCAATTCAACTATTTTTTTTTCTACGTGCACCATTTAGTGACATTGATCACATTCCTCTAGTTGTGCAACCATTCCCACCCTCCTTTTCTGAGTTGTTCCTCCCCCTTCATTAACATAAACTCCCTGCCCCCTAAGGTTCCTATCTAATCTTTTGAGTTGCCGTTGTCACTTTGATCCCATATAGATGGTTCTTAAAAGAGCATAATGCTCAGGACAGACATTTTTTACTAGTTTAGCTAGATTACTGTTTGGTTTTAAGAAGACTTCAGGGGATGTTTTTGGTTTAAGGTTTACAGATGATCTCAGGGCGATAGTTTCAGGGGTTTGTCCAGCCTCCATGGCTCCAGCAAGTCTGGAGTCCTTGAGAATTTGAAATATTTTATGTAACCTCCTCAACTGTCCTTGGAGGTAAGTATTAACATTTTTATTTCACAGATGAGGAATGTGAGGTCCTGGGAGTTGAGAATCCACAGGATAAGGGCATCAGGGCGTTTGCCTCCCAGATCACAGCCCTCTTGACCAAACCTTCCACATGGTCCCCACAGATCATGAGCCCCCCACCCCCCAAAGAAGATAGAAACCATGTCTCATTCAACTCTGTATTGTCAGGCCCCGCACATAGTAGGTGCTCAATTCTAGTTGAAACATGAAACCAACGGAGACATTCCAAGCTCCTCAGGGGTCATGGGGCTGGCACCCGGTGGGCAGTGAGGTCAGAGGGCGACCCCCTACCCAGGCTCCGCTTCTCTGGGGCCTGCAGCTGAACGGGGCCCAGGATGACATCCACCTTCTCCTGGTAGGAGCCCAGGTCCCGCTTGGACCTCACCACACAGCCTCTGTAGCACCGTGAGGAGTAGTCGTAGGCCCTGCACACCACCATCTTACACTTCAGGTACACAGATGGGAAGCGGTTCAGGAAGTGGTAGGAGTTGAATTTGAAGCGGACGATGCGTGGCGACGGCTGGGAGTAGGATCGGTAGGTTTCGTCTTTCACGCACCTGGAAGACAAGAAAAGCAGCTCGTCAGCCCTCCCCAGTGAACCGGACCCTTCTCCGCGACTCTCGGTGCACTGGGCAGGGAGCTGCCCGCCCGCCCCGCTGCCCACACCACCCGCGCCACCTGCCCGTCCTGCCTGCGGGATGCACTGTGCAGTCACTGTCAGACATGCGGGCAAGTCCTGGCAACTCTGGGACGCCAGTGGTGTCTTTAAGCTGCAAATCACCCCGGGATTTCCAGATTGGCTAACGGGCCCTATATTGCACAGTGGGTTGGGGCCCAATCCCACAATGACCATGGGGACCCTGGGCTCAGTGGCCTCAGATAGTCCAGGTGAGTCAGGGAAGTAGCTCGAGTTTGGAGCCTAGGAGAAGGCAGGGAGGAAGGTAACATTTGGCTTTGCTCTGGGTACCTTTGGTGCCCCCCTCCTGCCCCTCCCTCTACCAGGGTCTCTCTCCTGGCCCACCTCAACCTGCCCTGAGCCCCAGCAGCTGCTCTTACCACAGGCCTGACTGCCCTCCAGCACTCCTACCCAACATCAACCCCTTCCTCGTTCCCCTGGGCACTGCATCTCTGCCTCATTCCCCTGGGCACCACATCTCTGCCTCGTTCCCCTGGGCACCACATCACTGCCCGTGTTAGAAGGAAAACAGCCAGTCTCCTAAAGGAGTTTCCCTGAGACATGGCGATCGGTACATCCCCGAGGGTGCAGCCCCTGTGGTACCCACAGAGAAGGAAGCAGCTGCACTCACCCACGAGCATCCCTAAGGCAGGGCTTCGAGGGCTGTGGCAAGGAGCAGAGCGAGGAAGGGCCCTGTGGGCTTTAGCGAGGACATTTTGTAGGTGGATGGGAGTGGTCACGCAGGGCTTGGCCTGGAAATGTGACCCAGGCTGGCTCACTGTCCTCCTTCTGCCTTCCAGAGCTTCCTTCCTTCTTCCACTTCCAACTCAGATTCGCTCAAGTACCCAGGTTTTCCCTCACAGCAGCCCCCTTAGGGGCAAAGGTGGGGAGAAGGCACCCAGAGGCTGGTGTGGAGGTGGGCTGGGTAGTTGAGGAGCGGGCTGGGCAGTAATGGTATTTTCCCTAAAACCCCATCAGCCAGGGGCTTCTGTGCAGACCAGAGCCTCGTAGCGCAGGCTGTCCTTCAGAATCACCCGGGGAGAGCTTAACAGTACAGGCACCAGAGCCCTGCTGCAGAGCAAATACACGGAATGTCCGAGGGGGCCTGGACACCTGTGTGTTTGAAGTCCCAGGTGATTGTCACGGGAAGCCAGTTGACGGCCAGGTGTAGGTAATGAATTCCTGTATTCCAGGTGCCGTTGGAACACACCTACCCCCATGTGCATTATCTTATATACACATATATCTCAGAATTTTGAATCGATTTGCAGGGAAGAATCGAATCACTCACTCACTGCATCAATTTCAGTCATTTGTTTGGCATAAATTCATAAGTCACTGTTTGTAGAAAGGGGATCTGGTTACACTTTCTCCTCCATCTTTGCTGCTAAGGGAACAGCTGTGGGGTGAACTATCTGTGCCTAGACTGTAAGCAAGACGCGCCTCAACACCTGTGTCCTGAAATGACGCACATCCAACTGTGCTTGGGCAGAGATGCTGTCTTGAATCTGTCAGGAACGTGTGACGTTTAACCCCTGCTCCCAATTCCTAGCAGAGCCCTTTACCCTGTTAGTATAACTTCTCTGGTGGGGCCATTGCTACAGAGGGGCTGAGGTCTAGAATAGGCCAGGAAATGGTGTATGCGCCAGTGTACAGAGACTAAAGAGTGGGGATTAAGAGTTGCTCACCCTGATTTTTGAGGACCCCTCCATGAACTCAGAAGAATCAAACCTCACCGAAGCAGAGTCCCGTCACCCAGGGAAGCTGGCCTATGGTAGGGCAGCCCAGCCTGGGCACTGCTGCCTCACCTCTGCACCTTCTGAGCTCAGTTGGAACCATAGACTCTGAGAATTACTGTCCTCCAGCTGATGGAGGCCAAGATGACCTCCTGCCGCTTTTGGTAGAACACTCCTTGGAGACCACCTGCTGTGCACGCTGTGCCCGGGGCATCATCTACTCCTTCTCATTTAATCCTCCCAACAACCTTCCAACGTGGGCATCATGATCCCCATTTGACAGGTGACAAAACCGTGGCTTGGAGTCATGCAGCTAGTATGCAGCAGAGCTGGCATTTCAATCTTGGTCTGCTCAACTCCCAAACCAGTGCTTTTTCCCCTCCACACACAGCTTCCTAACACTAAGGCATGGCTGGAGTTCGATCACATGGGATCTAGTCTGAGTTTTACAGCTAATCTGCTGGTGACCCCTGGGGAGTGCTTCAATTCTCCAGACACCCATTTTCCCATGTGTCAACCAGGGATGATGTCCTTGTCATTAGGGTTGTGGTCCAGGACACAACACAAAAAAGCTTCAAAACGTAAAAGCTACAGTGTGTTACTATATATAGAAAGGGCATCTGTCTAAGATTGAGCTACTGGGAATTCGATGAACCAGAATCCCCAGTCCTCAAGCCTTTTGGTCTACTCATGTCTGAGTCATAAGGTAAAGATCTAAGTCCATCCCATAAAGACAATCCTTACCCGCTCCGGATTAGGTCATAAGTCAGAGATGTAAAGTCACTGTAATATGGTGATGTCACACAAGTGTCCACGAACAAGGCCAGGGAGGCATCGGGATGACGGAGTTCAGCCTGAAGGTACAATTCCTGGTTCAAGTCCACATAGTACGGGGAGCTGGTGACAGGATAGGAGAATGAAGAGGATGTATAAAAGGAGATGTTCACATCGAAGTTGCCATACTGGATTTCCTTGAACTCGATGGTGTCATTAGCAATGTACATCGTGTCAACCCAGGTGTCCTGCAGCATCCTGCAGCTGATGTGAATGTTCAAGTCCTTCTTCCTTTTGATGATGCCACTTGAAACAGCTGCTTTGAGGAAGTTGGAATAGGTGATGGTATCATTGTCTACCTAGGAGAGGCAAGCAGGAGAGCAAAGTCAGGCAAATGCCACCTGGGAAGGAATCCCACTGCTGATGTGGGTTACAATGAGAGGGAAGGGGCCCAACAACACTCCCCAAGCCCTCCCAGCTCCACACAAAGATGGCGCACACCCACTGCCATGGCTCCCATTACCTGGGCTGGACATCCAACTTAACTAGCAAGACCCCCTCCTTTCCCATGTCCTACTTCCTGTACCCTACGATGGGAGACCATGGTGTGGGTCAGTTGTTGGGTTGTGCTGGGTGCTCCTCCGGGTGTCAAGATGGCTGGATCTGGATAACCTCTTGCCCTGCCATATAACTGAGTTTGACTCCATGGCTCAGAGCTTTTCTTGCTTGTTCTGTTTCATTCTCACTCTTGTTGTGGGGATTTGGGGGAGACCAAGGGAGGTTGTCCTGTGCTTTTGACAGTGGGGTTTGGTGGGGTCAGTGTTCACTGTGTGCTGTTTGATTGATTGGGAGCTGTTCCAGCTTGGTGTCTGAAGCTTCTGGAGCTGGAATGACAATCAGGAGTTATGGCTGTTGCCTGTCTCTGACCTCCAGGGAAGGGACTTCTCAGAGACTCGTATGGACACTGGGTGGGCCACGGCAATGCTGGAGCATCCTGCCCCATCTGTTCTTTCACCCTCTGTGCCACGGGGCCATTTCCTACTGTGCCTTTAACTGAGCAGCCAATTCTTAAGAACATTGGTCTCTCATGCCATTTGATGTGCCTACCGTCTCTTAAGAACGACCTTTCCAGAGATGAGGCCTTACATCCGGTGGCCTGTGAGCATCTCATGGGCAGATGATGTCTAAACATCTCTCTTTTCCCTGAGGTTGGCCAAGAGTCTGGAAACAGCAGTGACAGTGGGATGAATGAAATGTACAGGGGCTGGGGGCCCAGAAAAATGCTGTCATGAGTGGAGGATGGGGTGGGGAGGAGTGGGTCCAACTGGCCAAGAAGACATAGGTGAACAAGGCTCTGCAAGCTCCATGGTTATGATCACCTGGCCTGCAGTTGAGGTGAGGTACTGCTGGCTGGAGGCTTCGGGGATATTTCCCCTCCCAAACGCCGTGATGGTCAGAAGCAAACTTCTCCTGCCAGGTCTGGATCCTAGCATGCAATGGTGTTTTTGCAAGAACGAACACAAAAATAACACCATAATGGCCTAAATGTTGTTGTAAGTTGCCATAGAGTCGGCTCCAACTCATAGCGACCGTACGTATAATACAACAAAACACAACCACTTGTCTGTCAGTTTGTCATACTGTGGTGACTTGGATGTTGCTGTGATGCTGGAAGCTGTGCCACCAGTATTTCAAATACCAGCAGGGTCACTCATGGTGGACAGGTTTCAGTGGAGCTTCCAGTCTAAGTCTAGGAAGAAAGGCCTGGTGATCTACTTCTAAAAATTAGCCAATTAAAACTTTATGGATAGCAACAGAGTGGCCTAAATAAACCCAAAACTCATTGCCATTGAGTTGATTGTGACTCATAGTGACCCTGTAGGACATCATAGAACTGTCCCATAGAGTTTCCAAGGCTGTAATCTTTATGGGAGCAGACTGCCACATCTTTCTTCCTTGGAGCCGCTGGTGGGTTCAAATTGCTGACCTTTTGGTTAGTAGCCGAGTGCTTAACCACTGTGCCACCAGGCCTCCTTGTGGCCTGAACAGCAGTCCTAAAATATAAAGCAACCTAACTCTTCAAAAGGAAAATGTTTGTCACGTATACTGTCAAGAGCAAAACTCTATCCCTGGCCCGTTGGGACAGCAGAGAAGTTCCCTTCTGAAGCCAGCACGTGTACGACTTAAATCTAATGATTTTTCAGAATGGAATATGCTGGAGGGTCTTTCACTTCTTGTCCGCGGTTACAGAACTCCACTCTGCATACATCCCTTCCAAACAAAACATTTGAAAAGAAAAAGTTCAACAAGAAACTTAAAGTGGTTTTGCCCGCTCTCGGACCGTCCGTCCTCCACTTCTCTCTGATTTCCTGTTTCTGGTTTCCTCCTTGGGAGGGCCGTGTGAGGCCTCGGCAGTCCCAGGCGGACCAGGGCCTGGGGCAGGGCCAGCCTGGGCTGCAGGGGGCGCCAGAACCCGCACTTCGGGCCCAGGTCTAGGAAAAGACCATGAATGGGCTCTATGCTCTCTACCTACTCATAGAAAACGTACTACATTTTCTGCCTTTGTATTTCCTAAAAATAATAATTTTTACTTTATATTTGAGCCCAAAGGTCATCGCAGTAAACCATATGAATTTTGTCACCTTGTTCCTCATTCCTTCAAAGACAAGTTGAGGTGCTTTCGATTTAACTCTGTACATTAACAGGAAAGTTTTCACAGAATCCACACTATCTGTGGTCTCTAGGGTCCAGCTAAATTCTAAATCTGCTCCAGACAATGAACATTGAGGGCAGATTTATTTTTTGATCCATAAGAAGCAGTTCTAATTTTAGATTAAAATTGTTAGAAGCCTGCATAGTTTGTAAGGAAGTCAGCTCAGTATGTAATGGAAAATCTTCCAGACATTTCCATAGACACTGGGACTCCTCCTGCTCCAATGGGAAACCTCTCGTGTGGTGGCAGACATCATCTCTTCGGCCTCCCCACGTGTCAGACACCCGCCAAACGGGGAAGCCTGGAAGAGTGGGAAAACTCCACTCTGGATCCCCCAGCCCTGCCTCTGAATCACGGCTCCACAATGCAAGACTGAGTGGCCGTGCGCCAGTGGCTTAACTTCTGTAAGCCTCAGTTTCCTCATGATGAAAGGGGAATAAAAGCTGGACCTTTCTCTTTCTCTATCCCCTTCCTCCTTTCTCTCTCTCCTCTCCCTCCTCCTCTCTTTTCCCTCTCCCTCCTTCTCTCTCTCTTTTCTGTCTCCTCACTTCTCTCTCTTTTTTTTCTCTTCTCCTTTCTCCCTGATCTCGCTCTTGGTTCAGTGCCTGGCATGCGTATTACTACCAAAGCAAACGAGTTGCCTTCTGGTTGATTCTGACTCGTGGCAACCCCATGTGCTGCACAGTCGAACTGGGTTCCTTAGGGTTTTCAGGGCTGTGAACTTTCAGGAGCAGATCGCCAGACCTTTCTTCTGAGGCACCTCTGGGTGGGTTCAAACCTCCAACATTAGGTGTTAATAATCCTATTATTTAACCAGAGACAGTGTGGGGTTGCAAAGATGAAGAAGGCAGTGGCCCTGCCCTTGAGGCATTCAGTTTTTGTAAAAGTTATGAAAGTAAGATATATGTGTATTCTTTTGCTACCGCTGGGGGCGCTATTTTGATTGCTGAGGTGCATGGCATTCTGCCCAGCTCCGTCTCGGCTGGACAGTCCTACAGAAACCCTGTCTGCTGCGTTTCCTTCCTCCAGATCTGGACAGAGACCTCCTACTCCTACTACTATTTGAGGAGCCAGGTAATGGCACCAAAGAACAGATTTACAGCTTGGTTTCCACTCATAAGGAGCCATGGTGGCACAGTGGTTAAACACTCAGCTGCTAACTGAAAGGTTAGTGGTTCAAACCCACCAGCTGCTCCTTGGGAGTAAGACATAGCAGTCTGCTTCTGAAGATGACAGCCTTGGAAACCCTATGGGACAGTTCTACTCTGTCCTATAGGGTTGCTATGAGTCGGAATCGACTCGATGGTAACAGGTTTCCACTCATTACGTGCTGATTATACTATAATCCCATCTCCTGGGTCCCCAAAATTCAAGACACATGACACTTATCACAATAAGGAAATTCACTCAATAGGAAAGAGTGGGAAGCCTGAGGCTTACCTGTTTGACGGTGCCACAGCCCAAATAGGGGATTGTGAATATCACTTCGCTTGGCGTTATCTGGCTCTGACACTGGTAACTCCCGGACCAGCCGGGGATGATGAGATCCCGAGCCACATAACCCAGGGATTGGAGGTAGCGCCTGCTCACCACGGCTTGCATGTGATTCTGCAGACACAGCAGCTCTGAGGGATGAGGGCAGACAGTGAACTCGGTTAGCGCCCGAAGGTTAGCAAGTCCTACTGGTGTTCTTCCCATAGAAAGGTGGGCAGATCAAGATGCCTGACACACATGGCCGACACTCAGGGTGTACCATCGGGCATAGCTCCCCGCAGCCCCCAGGTGCCCGACGGCTCACGTCAGTCCTATCCTCATGAGATCCCAAGGAGGACACCTGGACTCAGGCTTTCTCTGATGGAGCAGTGGAGGCAAGGGTAAAATAAGGGAAATGTCTCGTCAGGTTACCAGGTCTACACTGAGTGAGTAACAGTGGAATTGTGGGAATGCTGGGAAATAATCCAGCCATGGAGGAAATCTGTGTATAAAAACCTGACTGCTTACGAGAACTTTGCTGTCACCCAGCCCTCAGCCAGTCTGTAAGTCAGACTCCGTAACACCTCAGATTGTGTCCATGCTGCCTCTGCTGGATGTATCTGAATGGCCAGCTCAGCCCACCCTCAGACAGCTTTGAAGGGTTAAAAACAATTCTTCCTTGTGCTGAGATGCAGTTTCTACCCACAGGTCCTTGTTCTGCCCTCAAGGAATGAGGGAGAGGGGAAACTGCACAAATCAAATGCTCATCTCGCTGAGCCCTCCAGCAGCCCTGCCGCCTTACAGATAGGGAAACTGAGGCTCAGAGAGGCTGTGGAGTAAGTGTCTAAGGCCCTGTGAGGATTTGACCCAAAGCTGTGTGATCCAAGCCCCATGTTCTTCCCACGACTCGGAGCTACTTCTGGACAGCTCACACATGCCGTTACCCTTCCATACTACCGGAAAGCAGCCCCTGCCCTCTCTCTCCTCTCTCTCTTGGTTTTTCTCTCCTTTCTCCTTTCTTCCCTTTTTCTCTCCCTTCCCTCCTTCTGTTTCTCCTTTCTCCCACTCCCCTTATCTCTCCTTTCCTTCTCCTCTTATCTGTTTCTGTCTTCTACCTCCTGCCTTTCTCTCTCTCCCCTTCCTCTCCCCCGCTCCCCCCAACTCCTGAGCCCTCTTCCCTACAGCGTAAGTGCTCTCCACTCCTTGCAGCCTGTGTCTCTGGTAATGGAGTTGGCCACGGGGGAACAAACGGTGCTGGTGGCTCTGACTAGCCCCGAGTAAAACAGAGCTGCTGCCGTCCTGTTTGTTTCTGTGAAAGGAAGCCTCGTCATACAGACACCTGATATTCCTTGGAAACACTCAGCCAGTTTGCCTATCTGCCCGTGCCCCATGGGCTGACTTCAGGCAGAGTCCTGTGAGTGCCATACATTTGCTGAAAACATCATCTCACACCTATTACTTAGTCTCTGCCGACCACGGTGAGGCCAATACACCGCCGATCAGCCTGTTCTGGGTCTTGACCTGCTTCTGGGTAGCCAGATTCCAAGACCCACTGCCCTTGGCTCCTTTCGGCACCTAATCACCCTCAGCGACCAACAAGGCTCCTTTAGTTTCTTACTCTACAACACTCAACATCAAGGCAACAGAGGCTCCCAGTGACCTGCCCCAGCACTGCCCGAGCTCCCACACAGGGGGACTTACTGGTGCTGTCGTTAGAAGGACTTGAGTAGTACTCGGCGTGGAAGCCTTTCCTCGTGATACTGCCATCACTGATGAAGCGGACAGCCATGAAGTTCGACGACGAAGTGAAGGAGCCACTCATGCCGTTACAAATCCGAGCAATGAGAGGGGAGCTGTGGTAGGGGCCGTCAAAGACTTCAATGTAATCATAGTTGCAGCCATTTTCCAGCCTGCAGGGACAGAGAGCACACAGTGGGGCTTCATGTTCAACCAGGGTTGGATGCCGAGGGTCAAGTCTCAGGGAGAGGTCACACCTTTGCTGACAACTATGACGAGTTAATAAATGAAGGTAATAAAACCCAAAAAACCAAACCAGTTGCTGTTGAGTCGATTCTGACTTAGGGTGACCCCATGTGTGTCAAATTCCATGGGATTTTCAGTAGCTGTGACTTTTTGGAAGTATATCGCCTGGCCTTTTTTCCAAGGCACCTCTGGGTGGATTTGAACCTCCAACCTTTCGGTTAGTATCTGGGCGCTTCACCACTTACATCACCCAGATAATAGATATCCTTACACTGAGTGGAGATTCACCTTCCTATGACCTGCACGTGTGATTTTTGGCCCTGCCTTTTGGGAACGCGCATATAAATGTATACACCCTCCTGACAGGCCTCTATATCATCAGGGGAAGGGACCACATACGCCTTAGACCACTTTTCTTCGGTCAAAAAGACCCAGTTCTCCATAGAATAAAATAATATCGGCGAGTTTCTCGTGATGGAAATAATTGGTGAATAAATATTACGCAATTCACTGAACTTCTCTAAAGCTCAAGTTTCCTATTTACAAAGGTTAAATAATCCCATTCACACCTACTTAAGAGGGCGGTTGTGAGGATCAAATGAAAAAATGTATAGAATAGTCTTCAGAGGCATAGCAAGGGGTGACAGTGGGGAGCGCTTGCCACTGGGCACAAGTCCAAAGAGGCGCCAGAGTGCCAGATGAGGCTCGGAATGACATTCCACGGTGCCACAAATATGAAAGGCACCTGACTGAGGCAGCTGGACAAGAGGGGGGACGGCATTTCTGCTGAAGCATTGCCACTATCAATGTCTATTCATCTTGAAATGGATGGGGCGGGGGGCACAATTTAGAGATTGTTCCTGGCTGCTTCTTACCCTCGATATGCCCCTGTAGTCTTTACTAACTGTAAAAAAAAAGTCACTGTCTAGTTGATACCGACTCATGGCCGTCCCATTGTGTCTGAGTAGAATTGAGCTCCGCAGGGGTTTCAGTGGCAGATTTTTCAGAAGTACATCACCAGGGCTTTCTTCCCAGGTGCCTCTGGATGGACTTGAATGTCCAAACTTTTGGTTAGCAGCATAGCACGTTGACCGTTCGCACCACCCAAAAGAGGTCAAAATAGTGGTTTGTTATTAAGATGCTGTTTAAAGAGCTGGCCGTGGTCAACCTTCTGCCATAGGATTCCATGAGCTTTAACTGCAATCCCCAAAATCCAAAATGGATTATAATAAGGAGGAGGTTAAAGTAATAGCATATTTTTTGTAAAACCCCAAATAAATTTCCAAGGCAGAGACACCCAAGAGCACTACAACTAGAAATGAAGAGAGAAACAATTTTATCAGCAATGGCTGTTAGAGGGAAAAAGTGATGCTACCCCTTGTCCATTCTCTAGTGTCTAGAACACTAGGAAATTTGGTTCCTCTCTGTGGTCAACTTGGCCACCCCTCTCTTTGGATAAATCACATATTGTGCTTTCGATGATGTCTCCACTGCTTAGAGCAATGATTCCCACTTTTTAATCAGATGAGGGACCGATAACCTAAACTCTGCCACAGCAATTTCTCCATCTCTGCCTGATCCCTGGGAACTCAACTGAAGAAAGGGGGGGAGGGGAGAAAAGGCTTCAATAAAATACTGTGCTTGTTAATAGGATTATTTGCACTATTATTGTTCCTGAGAACAATCCCTCCCCCTGGAAAACATTTTCCAAGTAGTTTCACATATATTTATCTCTTGTGACTCTCTCAGTAACCTCACGAGGTAAGGAGAGCAGGTCTTTATTCTTCTCTTTTGACTGAGGCTCAGAGAACTTGAGTAACTTCCCGTGGCAACACAGCAAATTAATGACTGAGATGGGACTTGAAAGCAGGTTCTTGTCTCTTCCAGGGTTCCTACCCCCACCTCACCCCCATGGACTGTCCCCATGCTAGGTTAAAATTGAACCCATAATAAAAAATGCCAACCAGGCAAGCATTTCTTACTAAGTTCTAAGTATCATTTATTCCCTTTTCAAATGTCTGTGTGGCCCCCGTGCTTTTTGCTTTGCCCCAGCGCACTTACTGGACGTCTCTGAAGACGACAGTCACGCGGTAGTTGTTGTGGACTTCAATGTCCCAGGTACACCTGGCATTGTTTGGATAGTTCCCAGGATACAATGGGCTAGAAAACTGCCCTGACGGTTGGGAAAGGAAGCCTCCGCAGGAATAACCTACTGTCAGAACAAAATGGAATTGCCAATGATGCAAACTGCACAGTCCCCTGGGGGGAAATTGAACAATTTCTTAGACAGAAACCCAACAAAAATGAGAGGTGCCTGGCCCAGGACCTTCTATGGTCTCGTAGATGAGGGTGGGGTGGGGATGGGGGGGAGACCCTTCCAGGGGGGAAGCTATCTCTTCATCATTCTCATTATCTCTCCAGTGTCATCATCACTGAGGGAAAGGGAAAGAGCGTTTCCAGGGAATCTTGGCCACACACTCATAAGGAAGCTCAGAACTTACTGGTTGGGTTGGTGATGTGAACTGTTGACAAAGGTGCTGTTGACAAACATAAAAAAAATAATAATGATCAGCAAAGAGTGAACCTTAATGCAAACTACAGACTTTAGTTAATATTAAGGCATCAATAGTGGTTCATCTGTTGTAACAAATGTACCACAAGAACACAAGATGGTAACAGGAGAAACTTTGTTCAGATGGAAGGGAAGTATATAGGAATTCTCTGTGATTCCTGTACAATTTTCTGGCAAACCTAAAACTGCTCTGAAAAGTAAAGTCTATATGGATATTGGTGACAGTTGCACATAATTACTGTAATTAGTATAACTAAATTGCACACCTGAAAAATCTTGAAGTGGCAAATGTTGTGTTATATATGCCTTTTACAAAAACTTTTAAAAAGTCTATAAAAAAAGATCAGTTTTTCATCATCCATTTGACACAAATATTGTGTGCTTGCTTGCTTGTGCGAGACAGTGTGCCCACCTGGGCTTACAGACAGGGGCTGGCGCCAGGCCTCGCCCTCCGGGAGCTCACAGCCTGGAGATGGTGCACCAAAGAGCTAGTCCTATGCAGTGTGATGAGGCTGGCGGAGGGAAGCCCGGGGAAGAAGCTGAATCCAAAGCTTGGCTACTGACCCAGACTGGGTGGGGAGAAGGGAGCAGGTAACCAAGGAGGGCAGGGCAGAAAGGTAGAAAGGATGTTCCAGGCAGAGGAAACAGCACAGGGACCAAGGCATGAGCATACCTGGCACAGGTGTGGATGGAGCAGGGAGGGGAGAGAGAGATGGAATTCTGCTTGAGGCAAGAAGATGAATTGTGCTATGGAATGGGGATCTTCACTCAGAAGGCCCTGGGGAATCACCTGAAGGGCAACGAGGTCAGGACGACCTTTGCTTTGCATAAAGGTGACTCTGGCTGCAACATGGAGGATGCATGGGAGGAGGAAGCTGGGAGCTGCAGCAGGAAGCAGGCAGTGAGAAGGAGGTGGAGGTGGGGTGGATAAGGATAGTAAGGAGCCAAGAGGGTCCTGGGAATACTCAAGGGAGATCCAGAGCAGCTCGGGAACAGACAATAGAAGCTGTTCTATGTGAAGCTCAGCCATGAAGCAGGTCCCGGTTGGCCTTCACTGACCAGACCATGGTGTCCGGGAGGACAGGAGGAGCCTATGCAGGCAGCAGACCCCTCCTCAGGCCTTAGGCTGCAAGGCCTCTGAAGAGGGGTGACCATCTGGAGAGGGGTGGAATTTTCCAGAGACACTCAGGGTGAGAGCAACCAGAGAGAGGTCCAAACTTCCTTGGGTTGGGACATGGCTGCAGGGGGCACAGTCCCTCATGGAGGGTGCAATGGCAAACTCTTCAAAGGGTGAGCAACACGCCCTGAGCAGCCCAGGGAGCAGCTGCTGAGAGAGCAGGAGGAGGGGCAGCCAGAGTTTAGACGGAAATTATGGTACTTACAAGGTGTGGTTGTGTATCTCCCTACAAAGAAAGAGAAGTGTCAGTCACAGAAGTGTGGCCAGGAGGAGTGTGTCCTGAATAAAGGCAGAGACCCCCCCCCCATATGACTCACAGCCAGATCCCATGACTGAGTGCACCCCCAGGGCCCACTGAGTTACTGTCCTCAAGAGAAAGCCTAAGTGCCTAAGTGAGTTTTTCCCATTGCTCCCCCTGCCCCATCATTATTTGGGGGACATCAGAATCACAGACCACCACCTCTCTGTCAGTTTGTCATACTGTGGTGGCTTGCGTGTTGCTGCGCTACTGGTATTTCATACCGGCAGGGTTGTCCGTGATGGACAGATTTTAGCAAAGTTTCCAGACTAAGACAGACTCGGAAGAAAGGTCTGGCAATCTGTTCCCAACAATTAGCCAATGAAAACCCTATGGACCACAACAGAATAATGTCCAACTGGACTCAACCATGCCAACAATCATGAACATGGCACAGGGTCAGGTAATGTTTCATTCTGTCATAGACGAGGTCGTCAGGGGTCGGAGCTGACTTGTTGGCAGCTAACAACATTAGCGTCACAGCCAAGGGCATATCTAGCGTCATCTATTCAACACTCCCTACTTGCCCAGAATTGCTGTAAGGGTAAACGCATTCCTCGTTTAATCCCTCCAATTGCCATTGGAAGCAAGTACTGTCATTGTCATCTCTACTTAAAGGAAGACACTGACCTTTGGTGAGGTTAAATCATTGCTAAAGGTCATCGAGCCCGGGGCCCAGAAACTGACCAAAGATAAAGCGGCCCCTGCACAGCCTTCCAGAGTAGACAAAGGGGGACAAGCTGACAAGCTCCTGCCCACCCAGAACTGAGCCACAGACACCCTCAGCCACCAGCCTTAAGCTTTCATCTCGTAGCAAGTGGGAGGTAAAACGTGCCTCCCATGAATCACGTGATACCTGAGCATATGACAGCAGCATCTTCATGGTGGTTACAATTATGGAAGAACCAGCCTGTGTTCCGGCACTGCCAGAGCATAGATTCTGTCCCAGAGCACTCCACGTTGTCCAGGGTGATGGGCCCAGAGCCAGTGCCAAAATAGGCACTTCCCAGGGCTGACACTGCATATCCACACTCCAGCTGTCTGCAGACCACCTCAGCATCCCGTAAATCCCAGGAATCATCACAAACTGTCCCCCATGTTCCACTGTGGTAAACTTCCACCCGCCCAGCACATCTGTGGGAGGTGTTTGAATTGACCAATCTCAGTCCAACATCTGAAAGACACATGCCGTAAAAGGTGATGGCAATGTCCCACAATGAATCTCAAAACCAAATAATCCCTGGGCCTGACCTCATCCCCAACATCCTCAAATGATAGTATGTAAACATCGTCTGTCAGTTCATTCTATTACGTGTTACTGCGATGCTGGAATCTATACCACCAGTATTTCAAATACCAGCAGAGTCACCCATGGTGGATAAGTTTCAACCAAGTTTACAGACTAAGACAGACCGGGAAGAAAGGCCTGATGATCTACTTCTGAAAATTAGCCAATGAAAACTCCATGGATCACAAAAGAATATTGTCTGATAAAATGGCGTAGGACAAGGCAACATTTTGTTCTGTTGTATATGGGGTCGCCACGAGTCAGAGCTGATGTGATGTCAACTAACCACTACAAAATATCAGGGAAGAGACACTGAACCTCCTCATAACAAAGCCAGAGGGGCTTCAGGCGTCATGGAGCTTAGATGCCCTCACCCTCCAGAGGCGGGGTGCTGACTCAGCAAGGAGCGTTAGCTTTTATAAAGTACCCCAGGGAGTTGTAGGCAACCCCAAAGCTAGGATGTGTCCCCTCTTCTCCACACCACACTGCCTTGGCTAACGGCCTTCTCCTTTCTGAGGCTCACCACGGTCAGCTGTGATACAAGGAGAATGGACAAGGCATCACTGAAGCCCTTCTTTGATTTCATGTGGGAACCGGCATGCAGACGGAAGAAAACCAAACCTAACCCGTTGCTGATGAGTCAATTCCGACTCCTAGTGACCCTATAGGACAGAGTAGAACTGCCCCATAGGGTTTCCAAGGAGCAGCGGGTGGATTTGAACTGCCGATGTTTTGGTTAGCAGCCGAGCTCTTAACCACTGCACCACCAGGGCTCCGCAGAAGAGGAGGTATTTAAATCCAGCGAGCCTCATGGTTGGGACCTGATTTGCACTTACCACTTGGAAAGGAGTTATACCAAGCAGAAAAGCCGGTGTTTTGGAAACTGATGTCACTTCGAAATCGAACAGTCATTTGGTTTGAAGAAGATGTGAATATTTGCCTGGTGTCATTACAAATCTTTCCCAGCAAATTACTGCTATTCAGAGGTCCATCAAAGATTTCTACATAATCATAATTACAACTATTGTGCATCTCCAACCTGGGTAGAAAAATGTATGATATTAGGTTATCATGGTGATATTTAGATTCTTATTGCTCTGGTATTTTATAGCTAGTTTGAAGCTTATGAGTGATACTGTTGAATGTGAGTTTTTCCTGTGGCTCTTCCTTTCAATCAGATCAAAGGACTTCCCAATATTACCTGACACGTCAAGGTAGGGATCAAAGCAACTCCAGACCTTGTTCGTGGAACGTGAGTGTGACAAGCACTCAGCCCAGGAAACAACCGAAACCACGGGGTCTCTTGTGTGGGGCTCACCCTTCCCCAGATGGCCTGGGTGTTACTTACTGAAGGTGAGTGAAGCCCAGGTTTATGCGAAAACTGTAATTCAGTGCTATTTCCCAGACACAATTAGCATTGTTGGGGTAGAATCCAGGGTAGGATGGGCTGTTAAATGTCCCACTGGCATTGAGTAAGAGGCCACCACAATTTGAAGAGGGTCCTATAGGAGAGAGAGAGACAACCCCATTGTGAGGATTCTTCAGGGAAACACTGATGTGTCAGGACAAGCCCTCTTCTTCTGGGCAAGAGTCCTCAGGGTTTCAGCCACTGCACTTCATAACATGATTTAATTTTTCCAGTACAATTCAGAACTGTAGGCGAAGGGGACCCTTCTCATTTGGTGAGATGTGAGCTATTGAGGCTTAACACAAGATCCAGGAATTGCATCCAGGCCTGTTGACAAGAATGTCAAACCTAGATGCTTTGGATGCAACCGAATGATGCTTACCATGAGATGGAGTTGTTGTATGCCACCAATCTGGGGAGAAAAACAGAAAAGGATTAGAAAAGAGTGGACATGGGATCAGTGTCAGGTCTAAAGACCTGTACCTGGGGATCAGAGACAGTGGGGTTTGCAAAACTCCATAGGAAGGGAGAGAAAGTGGCTTCTTCTGGACAGCATGAAATTAGCACAAACCATGCCTCTGAATGTCCACAACAATGACAATGAGGTGGTGCAATCCATAAAGAGCAATTGCAATTCTCTGCTGACAGATAGTTCTTTGGCAAAAGCATTACTTAGTCTTTGCCTTGGGTATATGACTAAAGAAATCTCTGTTATCCCCTCACATATAACTCTTGGCCCAGGCAAGGCTTTCAAGTAGAAAAGACCCAAAAACAGAGCCCGCTTCTACCAAGGATAGCTCTAGATGAGCTCTGCTTAGCAACACACATCAGGGGTCAGAGTGTTCTTATCCCCCTAAACCAGACAACAAGACTAATGTGTTGTGGACTCAACTGGTACCACCTACATACCGTAAAGTTATCAGGGAAGGTTCTGGAGAGGCAAAAATATCTTCACAGACCCCTCCTGTGGCTATTGGTTGGGGAATGTTGAGGTGAACAGGAAGAGAAGGGACACCCATGAGTTAAGGGGCAGCAGAACTCACCTGGCCTGGCCGTGGACTGGTACTGGGAAGCTGTGAGAAAGAGAAAGTCAAGTCAGATGCACTGCACAAAAGATGTCACCACGGGAAACAAAGGCTGAAGAAGCTGAGCCAGTCAGAAACTCAGCCAATGCCTGTACCCTGCACAGAGGGCAGGGCATTTATCATCCACTTCCTCTTGTGAGAAGGTGGCACAGGTAAACCCTACTTAGATTCCATTCATTCTTATCAAGCTTAAAGTGATTAGCCTTGTGTGTGAATGCTGGTGGCCAATGTGATCCAAAACCAACTTTGCCTTACGTATTTTAGCAATCCACTGAGTCACCCAGACTGACTGTGTGTGAACTTTAAAGCCCAGCCATAGGCGTTTACAAGGCTTTGCCTGGCAGATCTCCTATGAGAAGCTGTCCTCCTCACAAGAGACTTAGTATGTTCTCTGGAGGGAGTTGTAGTCAAGGACTCAGGTCTCCTCTCCTCTTGGCCAGCCACGTCTTACGCATATCTGCATTTCTAGTCCAGATGCCTCCTTATCAGTGGGCTCAGCTGAGACACTATTACCCAATTGACTAAGTATATTTCTACTCCTCAGCCTTCCCCCTGCCTGCCCAAGGTCCATAAAAGGGCTTTTGTTGGGGGCTTTTGGGCAGGGAGACATTTCCCCTGTCTGTGCTGCTTGTTGTCTGACCCTGAAAGCAACACTGGGGAGCTGGGGCTTTTCCCATTTCCCTCTTGCCTGCGTGTCACAGTAAGACAAGAAAGCCTTGATGAGAATGCAAACAGAGGAGAAAAAACAGATTTAGACATTGTAGGAAGAGGACCACATACCAAAACCCATGTGGCCAGTCAGACATCATGGCCCTGAATCCCACATTGGGACTCCACCCCTCACTGGCCGTGCATCCTGTACAAGTCAAGAAAGGTCTCTACCTCTCAGGAGGTTATCTGTGAAAGTCCCTGGAGGTAGGAAGTCAGACTGGTGCCATCCAAGTCTCTAAGTCTGCGATTTATTTTTCTCCATTAGCAACTCTTCCCCTGCCTATGTCTGATGATAGGTTACTGGTTGATGCACCTGTGTCCATCACCAAGCTATGAGTACATAATGGAGGAAATCAGACCTCTCAAGAGCCAGTACATGAACAATGCTCCTTCTGTCTGGAGCAGACGTGGCCTTGCTGAGGGTGACTCTGGTACAAGGACCAAGAAAACCAGTATGAAAATTATTCCGTCAGGCAGAAGGTCATAGTTGATCAGTGCACATTCTTCAGAATGCTCACTTGAGCCCTGAGGTACATAAGAAGTGTATTTCACAAACCAACATGGAGCAACTTCATTGATTCTATTCAGAAATGGTCAGAGAAGGCAAAGGGCACCTTCAGCCCTGCTTCCTCCCTGGACCACGAAGGTGGGCATGTGACTCAGACAGAGCCAATCAGACTGACTCATTCCCTAGCCACAGTGATTGGTTCTGCAAAAGGCACATGTGCTCAGCCAGACCAATCAGACTGTACCCCAGGACTTGTTTGTCAGGGGTTTCAAGAATGGCTGTCCCTTTCCTCTAGGGTGTCTAAGCTGGTAAGGGACAGACTTGGGAAAGACAGATGCTATCTTTCCTAACATAGGGAGGAGCTGCCTGAGACTGAAGCCCTAGAGAAGCACATGCAGGACAAGTGGAAAGATTCAAAGCCTTGATGACTTCCTTAGAGCATTTGAATCCAGCTGTGCCTAAAGTCTGAACACCTGCACTTCCCAGTTATATGAGCCAACTGCAAAGTATCCCCTCGTAGTCTAAGCTAGTTTGAGTTTTGAGTTCCCATCACTTTCAGATTAGGATGTGTTATCTCCTGACTGTCTCTTTAATTATTATCAGCTTCTTATGAGGTCACACTGGGACAAAGACTTTGGGAGGGTGTGGGCAATGGAACCTGAGATCCAATCCTGAGAAGACAGCTGCTAGATGGATTTCATCCAGGCCAATTGTCTATGATAAGTAACCTCAAATTCCAAGAAGAAACCAAAGGGTGCTTACCATAAAAGGGGTTGTGTGGTCTCCCCAACCTAAAGAAGTAAGCTTAAATGTTTTAAGAAAAAAGCTTTAAGAAAAAGATAAAGTCAAAGTGGGCAATGAAGCCTCTCTTTGAATTTTGGGTCATCCCTATGCAGTAGGAATAGCTGGGGCTGGGAGAGATTCCACCTGAGTGAATCGTGTCTCTTTGTGCCTGGGCTGGTGTAACCAGAGACTTGCGCTAGATTACTATATGGACCCCTGCAAGGATTCCTAGTAAGGAAGCTAGCATAGACTGCCTTCTGGAAGCTGCTTTCTGTCCTATGTCCTTCTAAGGGAAACTAAGGCCAAATGTGAACTCTACGGCTCTTGTGAAGTGAATCTTAATGACTGTGTAGATAAGAAGTATGCTGGTGGACAGTGCCATGACAAGGTGGTGGAAGAAAGGATAGGTCTGAGAGCTTCTGCAAAGAGGAATGGAGGAGGGGTTGCAGAGTGTGGAAGGGGTGGAGCTGAGGTGGGGAGGAAGGGAAGGGACACCCCTGTAAGCTGTGGACTCACCCGGCCTGTGGGTAGAGTTGAGCACGGCAGCTGTGGGAAAAAGAAATACAGTCAGATGCGTTGCTCAGAGAAGGCCCAACTGGAATCAGTGTCGAGGAAACAGCATATTTACAACATCAGCTGTTGCTGCCCATGTACCACTGCGAGGACATGGCCAGGTGTCCATAAAAAATCTCCAATTGCTTCTGGGAGCGGCACCAGTGTCCCATGACAGCGTGGGCCCCTCTGTGCGTGAGGGCTTTCTGCCCAGACTATGGAAGCCACTGCCCTGCACGTGCCAGGCCAGAAGCACCATGGTATTAGCCCCTCACAGGAGCACCGAACAGTTACCCTCAGCAGTTATTCTAGGAGGACTCATCTCCCTTGCCCTTCAGGTAGATACTCCTAAAATTGTACACCAATTTGTAGATTTTCTCCATGGGATTAGCTCCAGTTCCCATTGTCAGAGGTGGCTTATCAGAAAAGCAGTTATTACACACTTGCCTTCCTTATGACCTTACCTGACCTCCCTAATACATTCACATCCCCCACAAATGAACATATTGCATTTGAATTTTTCTCTTAGATGGATTTGGGAAGACTCCAATCAATGCACCCATCAAGGGGAATGGGCGGTACATTTACCACCTAAATCCTCTGCCTGTGAGAAGTCACACCAGGTAGAATGGGGTAAGAATGGATGGCCAGCCTCACATCTAAGGAAAGAGCTAATTGTTTCTGCCCTCAGTAAGGTTCTCCAAATGATGCATACTATTTCACCAGCTAGGGGCTGACATGGCACCTGAACCACAAGCTGACCTGGGAAAGTGAGAACACAGATGTATGGGAGAGGCCCCAGGTAGAGGTGCTGGGAGGGAAAGCGTGTCTTTTATGAATAGAGCCTACTCCAGAAGGTGGTTGAGTGATCTTGAGGCCCACCTGAGCAGATGACACCAGCATCCTCATGGTGTCCACAGTTATGAGAGAGCAAACCGCTGTGGCGGCAGCTCCATAGGTAGGACTCATGTCCTGAGCAGCTCACATTGTCCAGGACAATCTGTCCTGAGCCCTGACCGAACCGGGCATTTGTTGGAGCTGATACAGCCCAGCCACAGCCAAGCTGCCTGCAGACCACGTTGGCATCATTGGTGTCCCAGCTGTCATCACACACGGTGCCCCAGGAACCGCGGTACAGGACCTCCACACGGCCCTGACACCGGTCCCCTCCATTCACCAGTCTCAGGGCCAAATCAGATTCTGTCCCTAGGAGGTGACACAATTATTTCTAATAAGATTCTGTCTTGAGTGGCAATGCCCTACGCTTTGGAAGCAGCGAAACCTAATTCCCAATAACCAAAGCTTTGTCAGCCGGTTAAAGTTCTCTTAAGGAAAAGGACATGATCCCCTTCCCATCTTGGGCCTCAGGAATCCTGTGCTGTAAGGGCCACACCCCTGACTCCTCCTTCCCAACCTGGGCAGGGACCCTTTGACACCAGGATGACCTCACTTTGCTCTACATGCTGGCCTTGATGGTAGCCGGATACACCCCCGTCCCACTATGCAGCCTGTGGCCTCACAGCACACCATGGCCAGGCCAGCCTGCATTTGCAGAGACCGTCAGGTCTGGCAATAAGCACCCAGAGAACCACCCATCCTGAAACTGGGCACCGACCAGTCGCTCTTGGGGAATCATAGAGAGTTATTTTGAGATTCGGCCTGGTTCCTTGGTCTATGGAGTGTGATGTGCTCCCCCATTTACATAGTGTCCTGATAATTTTCTGGAAGGAAGGACATTTTGACTAATGCTTCCAGCCCCAAAATTTCTGCACGCTCAACTCAACACTTGAGTATATGGAGTGCAGTGACTGGTAGTGATAGCTGTGGGGAAATGTACCTATTTCCGACGTGGGTGAAGCTGTATTCACTGTTAAACTGAAAGGGGTAAAGCGGAGAGAAAAGATATAGGTCAACCTTACTGAAGACGGGACCTGTTCCCATGCAAGCCCTGGATCAGGCCACACATCCTTCATATTTTCATCTGAACCTTCCCACCTATTGCCACATTGCATGTGCTGGGCATCTCTTCTCTGCAGCTCACTCAGCAAAGAAGTGAGCAGGGTGTGTGACATGACCATATAGATTCCAATAGATCATCAAAGGCTATGACATTTTCTCAGTTAGAACGTGGAGGCCACCTCCTTCTTTAACCCTAATGCCACCTGGCACCAGGGCCACCTTCTGGGGCTTGCTGTCTTGCTAGAGCACAAACCCAATCCCAATCAGGAGTTGCACGTGCATCTGTCCCATGCCAGCACTGATATTGTTTACCTGAGGGCTTTCTGACCAGACTATAGAAGCCACTTCCCTGAGAGGAACAGGCCAGAATTGCCATGACATCATCCTTCACAGGATCCGCCAACAATCAACCCAACAGTCAGTAAGAAGACCCATTACCCAACCCTCCGGGTGCCATGACTCTGAGATTGCACATTGATTCCAAGAGTTTCTGAATGGGATTTTACTCCCATCCCCACTGCCATAGCTGTCATTAGCAAACATTTGCTACCTACCTACAATTCTTTATACCATTTATCTCCCTTTCCTACTGCAGCTCACAGCACTTCATGCATATTTTATATACTCTTGAATCCTCCTCTCTGAGTCACCTAATGGCTTGACTCAAATCAATACACCCACTGAGGGTTAGGGGTTGTGAATTTACCATCCCTAGCCTCTGCCTGTGAGAAGGTCTCACCATGTTAAATGCGGGTTTGTAATGAGTGGATGATCCTGTATCTAAAGAAAAGGCTTATTGTTTCTGCCCTCAGTGTGCTTGGTCTTGTGCAAGCAATTTTCCAGCGTTACCCCCAAGCAAACATTGGGCTAGAGTTGGTAGCATGGGGGATGGAGCAGGCCATGTTGTTTCTCCCACTAGGTGGCCAGACATGGCCCCTGAGCCACCAGATGACCTGGGAAAGTAAGAGCGACAGGATGCATGGTTTGGGCTCCAGGCAGGTCCCTGGGAGCGAAAGCGTGTCTTCTATGAGTAGTACCAACCCCAGAACGTGCTTGAGTGATCTTGAAGCCCACCTGAGCAGATGACACCAGCGTCCTCATGGTGTCCACAGTTATGAGAGAGCCAACCTCTGTGGCGACAGCTCCATAGGTAGGACTCCTGTCCTGAGCAGCTCACGTCGTCCAGGACGATCTGTCCTGAGCCCTGACCGAACC
>NW_004443967.1:12656432-12659409 GCF_000243295.1 Trichechus manatus latirostris | reverse complement strand
AACTGCACCATGCCATTATCGGTGGCGGTGACTTCCACAAAGACCAATCACAGTTGCCCAATCTACTGAAGAATCGCTTCGAAAAACCTCCCTGGGTCAACAATCCCACCCAGCGTAGGAAGGTTTCTCTGTCCCTTCCATCAGGATCTCTTCTTCTCTGGATGCAGATGTGGCCCTGCTGATGCTGAGAATAGTGCAGAGTGATGGATAGGACAGACGTCCTCACAGACATTCCCTTCGACAGAAGGACAGTGGTTCTCAGGCTCAGTTCTACCAGAAAGGTCATGTCAGCCCAGCAACACATGGCCGTTTCTCTGATCCTGCAGAAAGCTATCTGCTGTGGGCAGTATCAAAGGGGTTAATGAAAACACAGCCACACTGATAGGAGGACAGGACTCTGTGCATCTCAGCGTCAAGTTAAGAAGCCTACTGGGAGGCTCGGGAACAGAGCGGGAGGAAACAAGATGTTCCGAGTTTCTGCAGAGAAAAGAATGTCAAATGAAAGGAGGAGCGGTGAGGGTGCAGGGAGGGAAGGAAAAAGCCTTGTAAGGATGCTGTGGACTCACCTGGCCAGGGTGTGGAGGAGTTTGTCACAGCTGTGAGAAAGAGATGAAGAGTCAGATATACTGCCTTGCTTTGTACCGATTGAAACCAAGGATTGAGAATACTCAACATATTTACAACCTCATCTGATGCTGTTCATGTGCAAACTTGTGGACCCTGCATGGGCCGTCATGAATATGCGGTTGTTTCAGGCAGTTGTACATGCATCTGTCTCATGCCAGCACTGATATTGTTTGCTTGGGGGCTTTGTGACCAGATTATAGAAGCCAGTGCCCAGAGACGAACAGGCCAGAATTGCCATGGCATCATACTCCACAGGATCAGCCAACAATCAACCCAAGAGTCAGCAAGAAGACCCATTACCCAACCCTCCAGGTGCCATGATTCTGAGATTGTACATTGATTCCTAGAGTTTCTTGATGGGTCCCTCTTGGGCGGAATCATAGGTGCTTTGAGATTCTGCCTGAATTCTTGGCCTATGGACTTACATTGGATTTACATTGTGTCCCAATAATTTTCTGGTAGGAAACACATTTTGACTAATGATTCGAGCCCCAAAGTTTTTGCACACTCAGCTCAACCCTTGAGTACATGGAGTGCAGTGACTGAGAGAGAGAGCTTGGGGAAACTTACGTAGTTCTGATGTGGGTAAAGTTGTGCTGACTGTTGAAGCTTAAAGGGGCAAAGAAGAGAGAAAAGATACAGGTCAACCTTACTGAAGACGGGGCCTGTTTCCATGTAAGTCCTGGACCAGGCCACACATCCTCCATATTTTCATCTAAACCTTGCCACTTATTGCCACCTTGCAGGTGCTGTGCATCTCTTCTCTGCAGCACACTCAGTAATGAAGTGCTCAGGGTGTGTGAGATGACCACATAGATTCCACCAGAGCCTCAAAGGCTGTGACATTTTCTGAGTTAGAACGTGGATGCCACCTCCTTCTGTTACCCTGATACCACCTGGCACCAGGTGGCCCATCCAGGGCTTGCTGTCTTGCTAGAGTACAAACACAATTCCAGTCAGGATGCTACTCCTCCCAACAGCATGGAGGTGAAACCTGCCTCCTTCTGAAAGGCAAGGTCTAGAAGTCAGAACCCAGCACCCAGAGCAGGGCTCAGACCATTCCAATGAGACACTTGCAGCACCTAGGGTCCCTCCCACCAAAGAAAGAATTGCCCTAGACCAGGAGAGAGTAGGCGGGGGGCACCTGGGAACAGTGATATTAGAAGGAAGCAGAGCCATCTCCACTCCAAAACATGTGCACTGTGTGCACACACCTGCATGCACGGGCACACCACAAAGGAGATGGTGGAAATGAATGCCCTGTGAGACAGATCAACAAGTGGTGGGATGAGGAGCCCCGTGGGAGAAGAGAAATCCCCCTCGTCCCTTTATGCAGAAGAGTCTGGATGTATACAGGAGAACTCCATTTGGCAGTCAATGCTTAAAATGATGTCTAACTCAAAATCAAAGTTTCTCCTTCTCATTCCAGATTGGGGAGTCAGTTAGGGCAACGTGCTCTTGGGCTGGCGGCATTAACTTTGACATTCAAGACCTCCAATCTTTGCCAACGCTGGACTAGGACTGACACCAATCTGATGTTGGGAATCAAGGTTCAGGTGCCCCGAGGGTTTAAAACTAAGTAAACTTCAGCCAGACTTTCTTCCAGGCCTATCTTATTCACACCTCAGGAAACTCACCTCTGTATGGCGGGGTGAGGGTACAGGGCAGGCCACCAGAATAGCTTTGGGTTCAAAAAAGTGCTGTGAGTCTCAGTCCAAAGCTCAGACTAAACAAACGTGAGATGGTGGGCAAGTCCTACAGAGGATGGATGGAGCCATGGCCTAAGACAGCTTCTTCTGAGAAAGGCTGTGCCCCTTCAAGAAGGGAGGGGACCAGGGCTCTGATTTGAGGGAGGGGTTGAATATACTCTATCTTCCCTCACAGATCCTCTCCCTCCTCTTGCACTTTTGTAGTCAAGAAAGAGTGGACCCTTAAGTCTTTTTGTAAAGATTTTCTTTAAAAAGGCAAGAGGGAATCAAAAACAGAAAAAAAAAAATCCTCTTTGAAGAAAAAATATGACTGTCGAATTTGTAAGGCAACAGGGTTACAGATTTTAATGGAAACGAATGCCAGATAAGTTTTAAAACATCCACGCAAGACGAACACAAGTCTGGTGGTGAAAAAGATGTGGGCCCATAGAACCAGCCCCCAGCACACACAGGAAACAACATTGGCTACATTTTGAATACATGCCAAAGGGGTTTTCTGGGCTACCCCATGAGACCTGCATCCCTGATAAAGAATGTGTGGGAGGGAGCACAGTGCCGAGCCCCAAGCTCGACAAGCCTACAGCAGCAGACCTAGAAGCAGAGATAGCAAGCCCTCTGTCTGTGGTTCAACAGAAACAAAA
>NW_004443967.1:12653083-12656033 GCF_000243295.1 Trichechus manatus latirostris | reverse complement strand
ACAATCCCACCCTAGTGTAGGAAGGTTTCTCTGTCCCTTCCATCAGGATCTCTTCTTCTCTGGATGCAGATGTGGCCCTGCTGATGCTGAGAATATTTCAGAGTGGTGGACAGGACAGATGTGCTCACAGACATTCCTTTCGACAGAAGGGCAGTGGTTCTTAGGCTCAGTTCTACCAGAAAGGTCAAGTCAGCCCTGACTACTGAAGGGCCAAAGTTCATGCAGCAAATGGCCATTTCTCTGACCCTGCAGGAAGCTATCGGCTGTGGGCAGTATCAAAGGAGTTTAATGAAAACACAGCCAGACTGACAGGAGGACAGGACCCTGTGCATCTCAACGTCTAGTTAACAGGCCTACTGGGAGGCTCGGGAACAGAGCGGGAGGAAACAAGATGTTCCGAGTTTCTGCAGAGAAAAGAATGTCAAATGAAAGGAGGAGGGGTGAGGGGGCAGGGAGGGAAGGAAAAAGCCTTGTAAGGATGCTGTGGACTCACCTGGCCAGGGTGTGGACCAGTTCGTCACAGCTGTGAGAAAGAGGTGAAGAGTCAGATATACTGCCTCGTTTTGTACCAATTGAAATCAATGCCTGAGGATACTCAATGTATTTACAGCCTCAGCTGATGCTGTTCATGGGCGGAACATGCTGACCTCCAGGGGGCCCTCCTGAATACGCTGTGGTTTCAGGGAGTTGCACATGCATCTGTCCCATGCCGGCACTGATATTGTTTTCCTGGGGGCTTTCTGACCAGACTATAGAAGCCACTGCCCCAATAGAAACAGGCCAGAATGGCCATGTCATCATACTCCACAGAATCAGCCAACAATCTTCCCAACAGTCAGTAAGAAAACCTATTTACCCAACCCTCCAGGTGCCATGACTCTGAGATTGTACATACATTCCTAGAGTTTCTTGATGGGTCCCTCTTGGGCAGAATCATAGAGAGGTGTTTTGAGATTCTGCCCGAATTCTTGGCCTATGGACTGTGATGTGCTCCCCCACTTACATTGTGTCCTGATAATTTTCTGGAAGGAAGGACATTTTGGCTAATGCTTCCAGCCCCAAAGTTTCTGCACACTCAGCTCAATCCTTGTGTATATGGAGTGCAATGACTGATAGAGATAGCTGTGGGGAAACGTACCTATCTCCAATGGGGGTAAAGCCGTGCTCACTGTTGAAGCTGAAAGGGGCAAAGAGGAGAGAAAAGATATAGGTCAACCTTACTGAAGATGGGGCATCTTACCATGCAAGCCCTGGACCAGGCCGCACATCCTCCATGTTTTTGTCTGAACCTTGCAACATGCTGCCACCTTGCATGTACTGGGCATCTCTTCTCTGCAGCTCACTCAGCGATGAAGCGAGCAGGGTGTGTGACATGACCATATAGACTCCAATAGATCCTCAAAGGCTCTGACATTTTCTGAGTTAGAACGTGGAGGCCACCTCCTTCTGTAACCCTGATGCCGCCTGGCACCAGGGCCACCTTCCAGGGCTTGCTGTCTTACTAGAGCACAAACACAATCCCAATCAGGACGCTACTCTTCCCAACAGCGAGGAGGTGAAACCTGCCCCCTTCAGAGTGGCAGGGCCAAGAAGTCAGAACCCAGCATCCAGACCAGGGCTCAGACGATTCCAATGAGTCACTCGCAGCACCAAGGGCACCTCCCACCACAGACACCATTGCCCTAGACCAGGAGAAAGTAGGCAGGGGGCACCCTGAGAACAGTGAGATTAGAAGGAAGCAGAGCCATCTCCACTCCAAACGCACGTGCGCTGCGTGCACACACACCCATATGAACAGGCACACCACAAAGTAGATGGTGGAAGTGAATGCACTGTGAGACAGATCAACAAGTGGTGGGATGATGAGCCCGGTGGGGGAAGAGAAATCCCCCTCTTCCCTTTATGCAGAAGAGTCTGGATGTATATACAGGAGAACTCCATTTGGCAGTCAATGCTTAAAATGATGTCTAACTCAAAATCAGAGTTTCTCCTTCTCATTCCAGATTCGGATTCAGTTAGGAGAACATGCTCTTGGGCTGGCGGCATTAACTTTGACATTCAAGACCTCCAGTCTTTCCCAACGGTGTCTACCTGGACTAGGCTAACACAAATTTGATGTTGCAATCAAGGTTCAGGTGCCCCAAGGGATTAAAACCAAGTAAACTTCTGCCAGACTTTCTTCCAGGCCTTTGTAACTCACACCTCGGGGATCCTCACCTCTGTATGGCAGGGTGGTGGTTGAGGGCAGGCCAGCAGAATTGCTTTGGTTTCAAAAAAGTGCTGTGACTCTCAGTCCAAAGCTCAAACTAAACAAAAGTGGGATGGTGGGCAAGTCCTACAGAGGATGGTTGGAGCCGTGACCTAAGGCAGCTTGTTCTGAGAAAGGCAGTGCCCCTTCAAGAAGGGAGTGGGTCCAGGGCTCTGCTTTGATGGGAGGGGTTGAATATCCTCTATCTTCCCTCACAGGCCCTGACCCTTCTCCTGCACTTTTGTAGACAACAAAGAATGGACCCTTAAGTCTTTTTTGTAAAGACTTGGTTTAAAAAGGCAACAGGGAGACAAAATGAGAAAGAAGAAAAATCCTCTTTGAAGAAAAAACATAACTGTCGATTTTGTAAGGCAACAGGTTTACAGATTCAAATGGTAAGAAATGCCACATGAGTTTTAAAACATCCACACAAGACAAACTCAAGTCTCATGGTGAAAACGATGTGGGACCGTAGAACCAGCCCCCAGCACACACAGGAAACAACACTGGCTAGATTTTGAATATATGCCAAAGGGGTTTCCTGGGCTGTGCCATGGGACCTGCATGGTAGATAAAAAATGTGTGGGAGGGAGCACAGTGTCGAGCCCCAAGCTCGACAAGCCTACAGCAGCAGACCTAGAAGCAAAGATAGCAAGCCCCCTGTCTGCGGTTCAACAGAAACAAAATGGTGATTACCTTTTA
>NW_004443967.1:12651151-12652242 GCF_000243295.1 Trichechus manatus latirostris | reverse complement strand
AGGGAGGGAAGGAAAAAGCCTTGAAAGGATGGTGTGGACTCACCTGGCCAGGGTGTGGACGAGTTCGTCACAGCTGTGAGAAAGAGATGAAGAGTCAGATATACTGCCTCGCTTTGTACCGATTGAAAGCAATGCCTGAGCATACTCAACATATTTACAACCTCAGCTGATGCCGTTCATCTGCCAACATGTGGACCCTTCAGGGGCCCTCAGGAATCTGGTGTTGTTTCAGGCAGTAAGACATGCATCTGTCCCATGCCAGCCCTGATATTGTTTGCTTGGGGGATTTTGACCAGAATATAGAAGCCACTGCCCCTAGAGAATAGGCCAGAATTGCCATGACATCATCCTCCACAGGATCGGACAACAATCAACCCAACAGTCAGTAAGAAGACCCATTACCCAGCCTTCCAGGTGCCATGACTCTGAGATTGCACATTGATTCCTAGAGTTTCTGAATGGGATTTTGCCCCTGCCCCACTGCCATTGCTGTCTAATTAGCAAACGTTTGGTACCTACCTCCCATTCCGTATACTCTTATCTCCCTTCACTACTGTGGCTCACAGCACTTCAAGTATATTTTATATATTCTTGAATCCTCCTCTCTGAGATACCTAATGGCCTCACTCAAATCAATACACCCATTGAGCGGGAGGTGTGGTGAATTTACCTTCCATATCCTCTGCCTGTGAGAAGGTCTTACCATGTTAAATGGGGTTTGTAATGAGTGGATGGTCCTGTATCTAAAGAAAGGGCTTATTGTTTCTGCCCTCAGTGTGCTTGGTCTTGTGAGAGCAATTTCCCAGCCTTACCTCCAAGTAATCATTGGGCTAGAGTTGGTTGCATGGGGGATGGAGCAGGAGATGTTGTTTCTCCCACTAGGTGGCCAGACAGGCCCCTGAGCCACCAGCTGACCTCAGAAAGTAAGAGCCAAAGAATACATGGTTTGGGCTCCAGGCGGGTCCCTGGGAGAGAAAGCGTGTCTTCTATGAGTAGTACAAACCCCAGAACGTGCTTGAGTGATCTTGAGGCCCACCTGAGCAGATGACGCCAGCGTCCTCATGGTGTCCACAGTTATGAGAGAGCCAACC
>NW_004443967.1:12647800-12651051 GCF_000243295.1 Trichechus manatus latirostris | reverse complement strand
TGTGGCCCTGCTGATGCTGAGAATAGTGCAGAGTGATGGAGAGGACAGATGTCCTCACAGACCTTCCCTTCGACAGGAGGGCGGTGGTTCTCAGGCTCAGTTCTCCCAGAAAGGTCATGTCAGCCCTCACTACTAAAGGGCCAAAGTTCATGCAACACATGGCCATTTCTCTGACCCTGCAGGAAGCTGTCTGCTGTGGGCAGTATCAAAGGGGTTAATGAAAACACAGCCAGACTGATAGGAGGACAGGACTCTGTGCATCTCAACATCTAGTTAAGAAGCCTACTGGGAGGCTCAGGAACAGAGTGGGGAGAAAATAAGATGTTCCAAGTTTCTAAAGACAAAAGGGGGTCTAATGAAAGGAGGAGGGGTGACGTGGCAGGGAGGGAAGAAAAAAGCCTTGTAAGGACACTGTGGACTCAATTGGCCAGGGTGAGGAGGAGGACGTCACAGCTGTGAGAAAGACAAGAAGAGTCTGACATACTGCCCAGCTTTTTACTGATTGAAACCAATGCCTCAGGATAATCAACGTATTTACAACCTCAGCTGATGCTGTTCTTGTGCCGATGTGTGGACCCTTCAGGGGCCCTCATGAGTCTGCTGTTGTTTCAGGCAGTTGCACATGGATCTGTCCCATGCCAGCACTGATATTGTTCACGTTGGGGCTTTCTGAACAGAATATAGAAGCCACTTCCCCGAAGCCACTTCCCGAGAGGAACAGGCCAGAATTGCCATGACATCATACTCCACAGGATCAGCCAACAGTCAACCCAATAGTCAGTAAGAAGACCCATTACCCAGCCCTCCAGGTGCCATGACTCTGAGATTGCACATTGATTCCAAGAGTTTCTTCATGGGATTTTACCCCCGTCCGCACTGCCATAACTGTCCTTAGCAAACGTTTGCTACCTACCTACAATTCCTTATACCATTTATCTCCCTTCCCTACTGCAGCTCACAGCACTTCATGCATATTTTATATACTCTTGAATCCTTCTGAGTCACCTAAGGGCTTGAATCAAATCAATACACCCATTGAGGGACAGGGGTGGTGAATTTACCATCCATATCCTCTGCCTGTGAGAAGGTCTTACCATGTTAAATGGCGGCTTGTAATGAGTGGATGATCCCGTATCTAAAGAAAGGGCTTACTGTTTCTGTCCTTACAGTGCTTGGTCTTGTGCGAGCAATTTTCCAGCCTTACCCCCAAGCAAACATTGGACTAGAGTTAGTGGCATGGGGGAGGGAGCGGGCCATATTGGTTCTCCCGCTAGGTGGCCAGACATGGCCCCTGAGCCACCAGCTGCCCTGGGAAAGTGAGAGCCACAGAATACATGGTTTGGGCTCCAGGCGGGTCCCTGGGAGAGAAAGCGTGTCTTCTATGAGTAGTACCAACCCCAGAACGTGCTTGAGTGATCTTGAGGCCCACCTGAGCAGATGACGCCAGCGTCCTCATGGTGTCATATACTCTATCTTCCCTCACAGATCCTCTCCCTCCTCTTGCACATTTGTAGTCAAGAGAAAATGGACCCAGAGAGCCAACCTCTGTGGCGACAGCTCCATAGGTAGGACTCCTGTCCTGAGCAGCTCACGTCGTCCAGGACGATCTGCCCTGAGCCCTGACCGAACCGGGCATTTGTTGGAGCTGATACAGCCCAGCCACAGCCAAGCTGCCTGCAGACCACGTTGGCATCATTGGTGTCCCAGCCGTCATCACACACGGTGCCCCAGGAACCGCGGTACAGGACCTCCACACGGCCCTGACACCGGTTCTCTCCATTCACCAGTCTCAGGCCCAAATCAGATTCTGTCCCTAGGAGGTGACACAATTATTTCATATAAGATTCTGTCTTGAGTGGCAATGACCTACACTTTGTAAACAGCTAAGGCTGCTTCCCAATAACCAAAGCTTTGTCATGCAGGTTAAAGTTCTCTTAAGGAAAAGGACATGATCACCTTCCCATCTTGGGCCTCAGGAATCCTGTGCTATAAGGGCCACACTCCTGACTCCTCCTTCCAAACCTGGGCAGGGTCCCTTTTACACCAGGATGACCTCACTCTGCCCTACATGCTGGCCTTGATGGTAGCCGGATACACCCCCTTCCCGCTATGCAGTCCGTGGCCTCACTGTCCACCATGGCGAGGCCAGCCTGCATTTGCAGAGACCATCAGGCCTGGCAATAAGCACCCAGTGCACCACCCCTCCTGAAACTGGGCACCCACCAGTCCCTCTTCTAGAATGATAGAGAGCTGTTTTGAGATTCGGCCTGATTCCTTGGCCTATGGAGTGTGACGTGCTCCCCATTTACATCGTGTCCTGATAATTTTCTGGAAGGAAGGACTTTTGACTAATGCTTCCAGCCCCAAAGTTTCTGCCCACTCAACTTAACCCTTAAGTATATGGAGTGCGGTGACTGATAGAGATAGCTTGGGGAACCTTACCTATTTCCCATGTGGGTGAAGCTGTGCTCACTGTTGAAGCTGACAGGGGCAAAGAGGAGAGAAAACATATAGGTCAACCTTACTGAAGACGTGACCTGTTCCCATGCAAGCCCTGGACCAGGCCACACATCCTCCATAGTTTCTTCTGCACCTTGCCACCTGTTGCCACCTTGCAGGTGCTGTGCATCTCTTCTCTCCGGCTCACTCAACGATGAAGTGAGCAGGGTGTGTGAGATGACCACATAGATTCCACCAGAACCTCAAAGGCTGTGACATTTTCTGAGTTAGAACGTGTATGCCACCTCCTTCTGTTACCCTGCTACCGCCTGGCACCAGGTGGCCCTTCCAGGGCTTGGTGTCTTGCTAGAGCACAAACCCAATCCCAAACAGGACAGTACTCTTCCCAACAGCAAGGAGGTGAACCCTGCCCCCTTCTGAATGACAAGCTCTAGAAGTCAGAACCCAGTACCAGAGCAGGGCTCAGACCTTTCCATGAGACACTTGTAGAACCTAGGGTCCCTCCCACCAAAGACAGCATTGCCCTAGACCACGAGAAAGTAGGCGAGGGGCACCCTGGGAAGAGGGAGATTAGAAGGAAGCAGAGCTATCTCCACTCCAAATACATGTGCGCTGGGTGCACACACACCCGTATGCATGGACACACCACAAAGTAGATGGTGGAAGTGAATGCCCTGTGAGACAGAGCAACAAGTGGTGGGATGATGAGGCCCGTGGGGGAAGAGAAATCCCCCTCATCCCTTTATGCAGAAGAGTCTGGAAGTATATACAGGAGAACTCCATTTGGCAGT
>NW_004443967.1:12646146-12647141 GCF_000243295.1 Trichechus manatus latirostris | reverse complement strand
GGTTAAAGATTTAAATGGAAAGGATTATCACATAAGTTTTAAAACATCCACCAAGGCGACCTCAAGTCTCATGGCAAAAAAGATGTGGGACCATATAACCAGACCTTAGCACACACAGAAAACAACACTGGCTAGATTTTGAATATATGCCAAAGGGGTTTTCTGGGCTCCCCCACGGCATCTGCATCCTAAACAAAGAATGCGTGGGATGGAGCACAGAGCCGAGCCCCAGGGTCGGTATGCCTACAGCAGTAGACATAGAAGCAGACTTAGCATGCACTGGGTCTGTTGTCCAACAGAAACAAAATGGTGCTTACTTTCTATTGGAGTTTTTGGGTGCTGCCAAACTAGGGGAAAAACAAAGCAGTGTTGGGAAAGAGAATGCAGTGGGGTGTCCTCCGTGCTGGGCCTGGGACCCATTCTAGCTGAGATTCAAAGCTCCCTCTCTAAGAAATAGCTAAAGGTTGTGGAGGCAGGGCTGCTCATGGAAAGGGTCTCAGTCATTCTTCCAGTGCTGGCAGAGAGAGGGCATCATTGTGTGTACACCTTGGAGTTAGCAGAGCCACCACCCAAGAAATGTCCAACTGCACCATGCCATTATCGGTGGCGGTGACTTCCACAAAGACCAATCACAGTTGACCAATCTACTGAAGAATCACTTCGAAAAACATCCCTGGGTCAACAATCCCACCCCAGCGTAGGAAGATTTCTCTGTCCCTTCCATCAGGATCTCTTCTTCTCTGGATGCAGATGTGATCCTGCTGATGCTGAGAATAGTGCAGAGTGATAGAGAGGACAGATGTCCTCACAGACATTCCCTTCGACAGAAGGGCAGTGGTTCTCAGGCTCAGTTCTCCCAGAAAGGTCATGGCAGCCCTGACTACTAAAGGGCCAAAGTTTATGCAACACATGGCCATTTCTCTGACCCTGCAGGAAGCTATCTGCTGTGGGCAGTATCAAAGGGGTTTAATGAAAACACAGCCAGACTGACAGGA
>NW_004443967.1:12621958-12646046 GCF_000243295.1 Trichechus manatus latirostris | reverse complement strand
GTGGGCAGTATCAAAGGGGTTTAATGAAAACACAGCCAGACTGACAGGAGGACAGGACTCTGTGCATCTCAACGTCTAGTTAAGAAGCCTACTGGAGGCTCAGGAACAGAGAGTGAAGAAAACAAGATGTTCCGTGTTTCTTGGAGAAAAGAGGGTCAAATGAAAGGAGGAGGGGTGAGGGGGCAGGTAGGGAAGGAAAATCCTTGTAAGGATGCTGTGGACTCACCTGGCCAGGGTGTGGAGGAGTTTGTCACAGCTGTGAGAAAGAGATGAAGAGTCAGATATACTGCCTCGCTTTTTACTGACTGAAACCAATGCCTGAGGATACTCAGCATATTTACACCCTCAGCTGATGCTGTTCATGTGCCAACATGTGGACCCTGCAGGGGCCCTCATGAGTCTGCTGTTATTTCAGGCAGTTGTTCATGCATCTGTCCCATGCCAGCGCTGATATTGTTTACCTGGGGGCTTTCTGACCAGATTATAGAAGCCACTGTCCCGAGTGGAACAGGCCAGAATTGCCATGACATCACACGCCACAGGATCGGCCAACAATCAACCCAACAGTCAGTAAGAAGACCCATTACCCAACCCTCCAGGTGCCATGACTCTGAGATTGTACATTGATTCCCAGAGTTTGTCGATGGGATTATGCCCCAGTTCCCACTGCCATCGCTGTCTCTTTAGCAAACCTTTCCTACCTACCTACCATTCCTTATACCCCTTAGCTCCCTTCCCTACTGTGGCTCACTGCACGTCATGCATGTTTTATATACTCTTGATTCCTCCTCTCTGAGACACCTAATGGCTTGACACAAATAAATTTACACACTGAGGAGGAGGGGTGGTGAATTTACCATCCATATCCTCTGCCTGTGAGAAGGTCTCACCACGTTAAACGGCGGTTTGCAATGAGCGGATGATGCTGTACCTAAGGAAAGGGCGTATTGTTTCTGCCCTCAGTGAGCTTGGCCTTGTGTAAGCAATTTTCCAGCCTCACCCCCAAGCAAACATTGGGGCAGAGTTGGCAGCATGGGTGATGGAGCAGGTCGTGTTGTTTCTCCCACTAGGTGACCAGACATGGCCCCTGTGCACCAGATGACCTGGGAAAGTGAGAGCCACAGCATGCATAGTGGGAGCTCCAGTTGGGGGCCCTGGGAGAGAAAGTGTGACTTCTATGAGTAGTACCAACCCCAGAAGGTGCTTGAGTGATCCTGACGCCCACCTGAGCAGATGACACCAGCATCCTCACTGTGTCTACACATAGGGAGGAGCCAACCGCTGTGGTGGCAGCTCTATAGCTAGGACTCGTGTCCTGAGCAGCTCACATCGTCCAGGACCGTCTGTCCTGAGCCCTGACCGAACCAGGCATTAGTTGGAGCTGATACAGCCCAGCCACAACCAAGCTGCCTGCAGACCGCATTGGCATCATTGGTGTCCCAGCCGTCATCACACACGGTGCCTCAGGAGTCTCGGTGCAGGACCTCCACGCGGCCCTGACACCTGTCATCTCCATTCTCCAGTCTCAGAGCCAAACCAGATTCTGTCCCTAGAAGATGGTGCAAGAATTTATCTTGTACAGACACTTCACCAAAGAAGACATTCAAGCCGCCAACAGACACGTGAGGAAATGCTCACAATCACTAGCCATTAGAGAAATGCAAATTAAAACCACAATGAGATACCGTCTCACCCCAGCATTACCGGCACGAATCAAAAACACTGGAAACAGCAAATGTTTGAGGGGCTGCGGGGAGATCGGAAATCTTATGCACTGCTGGTGGGAATGCAAAATGTTACAACCATTTTGGAAAATGATATCGCGCTTCCTCAGAAAGCTAGAAATAGACATACCATTCGATCCAGCAATCCCACTCCTAGGATTATATCCTAGAGAAATAAGAGTCGTCACTCGAATAGACATATGCACGCCCATGTTCATGGCAGCACTGTTCACAATAGCAAAAATATGGAAACAAGCTAGAGCCCATCAACAGATGAATGGATAAAGAAACTATGGTACATACACACAGTGGAGTTCTATGCAATGAGAAAGAACAACAATGAATCTGTGAAGCATCTCATAACATAGATGAAACTGGAGGACATTATGCTGAGTGAATTAAGTCAATCACAAAAGGACAAATATTGTATGAGACCTCTATTGTAAAAACCCATGAAAAAGTTCGCACACAAAAAGTAACAATCTTTGTTGGTTACCAGGGATGGGGCGGGGGGAATACTAAATAGGCAATAGATAAGTGGTATCTTGGGTGAAGGGTGAGACAGTACACAATACTGGGGAAACCAGCACAGCTTGTACAAGGAAACGCCATGGAAGCTCCATAGACACATCTAAACTCCCTGAGGGATTGAATTGCTGGGCGGAGGGCTGTGGGGACCATGGTCTCAGGGAACATCTAGCTCAACTGGCATAACACAGTTTATAAAGGCAATGTTCTACATTTTACCTTGGTGAGTAGTGTCTGGGGTCATAAAAGCCTGTGAGAAGCCATCTAAGATACTCCACTGGTCTCATCCCTTCAGGAGGAAGGGAGTGTGAAGAGAACAGGATACAAGGGAAAGATTAGTCAGAAGGACTAATGGACCACAGCTGCCAAGGCCTCCACCAGACTGAGTCCAGTACAGCTAGATGGTGTCCAGCTGCCACCACTGACTGCTGTGACCAGGATCACAATAGGGGGTTCTAGACAGAGCTGGAGAAGGATGTAGAACAAAATTCTAACTCACAAAAAAAAGACCACATATACTGGCCTAAAGGAGACTGGAGAAACCCTGAGAGTATGGCCCCCAGACACCCTTTCAGCTCAGTGGTGAAGTCAGTTCTGATGTTCACCATTCAGCTGGGGAGTGGACAGCCCCATAAAACAAAATGGGACTGATGGGGCACAGCAGTCCAGGGACAAGGACTAGAAGGCAGGGGGAGACAGGAAAGCTGGTGATAGGGAGCCCAAGGTTGCATAAGGATAGTGTTGATGTGTTGTGAGGTGGTTAACCATTGTCACAGGGCAACGTGTGTACTAACTGTTTAATGAGAAACTATTTTGTTCTGTAAACCTTCATATAAAGTGAGAATAGCAGCACAATTGGAAGAGTGTGGTCGATGTCACTGAACTGTGCATGTAGAAATTTTTGAAACAGTGTGTCTTTGGCTATCTATATTTTCACCAAAAAAAAAAGAAAAAAATGTTGAGAAGGGAGAGGGTTGACATGTCATGGGGTTGTTAACCAATGTCATAAAACAATACATGTACTACTGTTTTATGAGAAACTATTTGTTCTGTAGACCTTCATTTGAAGTACAATTAAAAAAGAAAAGAATTTATCTTGTAAGTTCCTACTTAGGGACAAGATCTTAGAGCTTACAGGGTGTCCAGTTGATTGCCCAGTGGGCAAAGATTCTTGAGAATATCTCTGTGTTGGGCTTTAATACATCTTAAGGTTAGAGCTCTTCATGGTGAAAAGGGCAGTGACTCGCCCGCCAAACCCAAGCCTCTAGAGCTCTGGGAGGTAGGGCTGGTACCTCCTAGGTTGCTGCAGGGAGCCTAGATTCCATCCACATGACACTTCTCTGAGCAAACCCTGGGCAGAGGCTGACCTCCTTAGACAGAAGCTTGTGACTGCCCCATACTGAAAAGGATGACCCTAGATGAGCACTAACATACACCTGGGGCTCTGGGATTGGCTTGTTGCTCATTTTGCACCTGATCCTCCCAGCCCTACTGCCAAGGTCCATGGGGCCATGATGGCTGAGGTCAGTACCAAGCTCTGGAGATGGGGAACTGGCGCTGAGGGTTGGAGACTGATCCCACTAGTCTCTGCCCCAAAACACACAGGCTCTTGGAGACTCTACATTTTAACTGACTCCTCCCCACCCACAGGGACGTGGACAATGAAGGAGGCTCCCGCTCAAGCCAGGCGCTCAGGTTCAAAGCGACTCTCCCTCTATACTATTTGTTCACATCACTCCCCCCATCCCAGCCTCTGAATGTTTTCCTGAATAAGAATAAAACCCTTGGATATACTTGGCCTCATTGCCTGCAGAGAGGGGCCCATAAAGAATGACTCATTACCAGTTACAGCGGCAGTCTCGATGTCCACGGTGTACACAATCGGGGGCTCTGCACATAACATGGTAGAGAGGAGGAAAAAAGACATAAAATACAAAGTTAGGTCTCCTCTGAGAAGGACCAAGGGCTGGAAGTAATGTGAAATCTGCTAAGAAGATGCATCTCTAATTTGGATTTTGTCCTGTTGTGTGACTTTGGAAAAGTTAAGAAAGCTATCTAGCCTTGAGTTCCTTCCACTCTAAAAGGCTATCTTTTGGGGGAAATATCAATGTAACAACCTAATGACCCTAATTCTGAACTGCCCATTTGTGACCCATGCAGGACTCCAGGGGAAGCAGGCAAAAATAATTTTGTTTCCAGTTTTTATGTCTCTAATTGATTTCTCTTGTTTCATTGCATTGGCTAGTATTGCCAATACAATGTTAATAGCAGTGGGGATGGAGGGCATACTTAACTTGTTTCTGATCTTAGTGGAAATGCAACTAGTGTTTGCCTATTAAGTTAGATACGGGCTTTAAATCCATGGTTTCAAACTGCTCCAAGGAGCTCTGATGTTTGCCCAGTGCCCTCCTTGGTGCCGCAACTTGGAGAGGAGATGATCTCATTGCTACTCCTACCTACCTCAACCAGAACATTCAGCCTCTGTCTGAGTTAGCTACTGGGCTTCTGCATGAGGTCTCTTTGTATCTAGGGGTATGACACCCCCCACCCCCTTCACTAGAGGTCCTGACAGGAGCAGCTCCAGGTAAGCCCTGTCTACAGTCCTGAGCTGCAGTCCAGATCAGACAATCTCCTCCACCCCTCACCCCCATCCCTGGCTTGGCCAGTTGTACTACACTCGTCAGGGCCCAGCTACTGCTCCTAACACATAGCAGGGTTCCCAGGGGGGAATTACTACAGAGAACATGTTCTCCTCTTGAAGCTGCTGAGAATAAGAGAAGCAGGAATTTGAGGAAAGGATATGGCTAAGTTAGAATAATGTCAGTCTTGCCCTCAGCTATACTGGCATCTGTGTCCTTAACTGTAGGGAAGAGAAAGAGAAGGGAAAGTCAGGCATCACCCCATGGGCCTGAGATCAGGAAAGCATAGGGCTTAAGGAACAGAAATGACTGATGCATGTACCATCAGGATCCCCCACTGACCCCTGAGCCGGACAGGGTCCTTGGTGTGGAGGCTGTCCCTGGTCTCAGTCTAGAGCACAGCTTTCCATGGGAAATGGGCAGTGACTTCCTTTCCCAAAGCCCAGGCTGCGGAACCTTGGGCTGTGTTGACTGTACCTCCCAGGTCTCTCGCTGGAGATGCCCCAGGGGGACACACAGGGCCTCTGATGCCCACAGGCTGAAGGATCATGATTTTTCTATGTTAAGAATGAACCAGGGTGGCCTGATAATGGGCTCAGAGAAAGCGCATGAGCAAGAATGCTGCCCCAGCAGGTTTACACCTGCTTGTCGAGGACCTGAAGCTCATGACCCAACACCCTATCCTGGCCAGGAGTCAGCATGCGTAGGTGAGGACTCCAGGAATGGGCACTGAGTCTAGGCAACAGGAGCCCCCTGGAGGCAGGATGCCAGGCTTCATCCTGAATCTCCTTGGAGACATCACTCCAGGTTGATCCCTCCCCAATCTCAGGGACACAGACCAAGGAAGAGATGCTTGTTCAGGCCTGGGGCTTTGTTCGGAAGAGCCCCCCTAGCAGGTGAGTACCCTCTTCTCTTATACCCTCTGCACCTCTTCTGTATTAGAGATGAACCTGTGTAGTGAGTAATGAGCTCACGTAACCAAAGTCATTTTAGTTGTTGCAGATAGGAGCTCCTCTGTAGAAAACAACACAGCTACAGGGTGGAAAAAGGAAAAGGTGACTCAATGTTGGCCCTTACCAGTGTTGCAAACAGAAAGTACCCTGAGCCAGGCAACGGGAGACCAAGTCTCAGCTACTTACTAGCTACATGATCCTGGAGAAGTCACCCCATCTCTGGCCCTCTGCTTCCTCAGCTCTGAAACGAAGGGCTTGATGCAGAGACCCTGAAGTTCCTTCCATTGCTAAATGGCCATGTTTTGCTTGTGGAACAGACAACCTATCTCTAGGCCACCTTACTGACCCTAATTCAGTGCGTGGTGTTCCATGACCGGTCTTCGTGCTCTTATTCTTCTCCCACTTCCTCTGCTTCCTAAGTCTCCATCAAAACAAATCATCCAGTTGATTACCAGCCCCACCCTATTCACAAGATTTGACTACAAATGGCATCTGCCTGCTTCTAAAGCTCAAATGGAGTCCTGGTGGGGCAGTGGTTAAAAGCTTGGCTGCTAACCAAAAGGTTGGCAGTTCGAATCCACCAGCCGCTCCTTAGAAACTCTGTGAGACTGTCTACTCTGTTCTATAAAGTCACTGTGAGTTGGAATCAACTCAAGGGCAATGGGTTTGGGTTTTTTTTTTTTTTTTTTTTTTTTTGGAATTATAGCTCAAACACTCCCTCAAGTGCGAATGTTTGCCATCACTGAGATATATTGCTGAGAGGAAGGCAGAAAGAAGGCAGCTTCCAGAGAGGCATTGCAAAATGCTCAATTAAACCTGCTCACAGAGGGACCACTTACAGGTCCACACTCTCTCGGGGTGCCCTTTCTTATGTGGGGATGGATTCCCACCGTCACCGCCTGTGCACAGTGACATGTCTGCACGCCAGCCACAAACGCCAGAGGGGACTCTAAAGATGGGCGATCGAGCAAGAAACTGCCCTTTGGGGGCACACGATGGCCCATATCCTCAGAGGTTTCTCTGTGGATTAAAATACCCCTTGGTGGGGATGGAAAAATTTGGAAACAGATAATGGTGGTGCTTGAACAGCGTGCTAAACAAAATTAATGTCCTTGAACTGCATGTGTGAAGAATGTTGAAAGGGCAAATGTTTTGTTACATATACGTTTACCACAAAACACAAACAACAATTTTTTAGAAAGACCCCTCGGGGCTGAAAGGAGCCCTGGTGGCTCAGTGTTTAAGTGCTCGACTGCTAACCAAAACGTCGTTGGTTTGAACTCACCGTCTGCTCCTTGAGAAAAAGATGTGGCAGTCTGCCTTTGTAAAGATTACAGCCTAGGAAGCCCTGTGGGGCAGTTCTACTCTGTCCTCTCAGATTGCTATGAATCGAGATCAACTTGATGGCAACAGGTTTGGTTTTGGGGGCTCGGACACGTGTGAGCACTGTGTGCACCCACGAGAAACGCGGTGTTGGGATTCACTGGGTCAGCATCAGGGTCAGGAAGAATTTCTCTCTTCCACTGAGGGTGTAGGTAACTTTTATCACTGAGTCCACAGCAAAGAGAACATATTGGTTACTCCTCGGTTTGATTTTGGCATAGATTCAAGTATTAAGGACTTAATACTGAAGCCCATTGTGCTCCCGGCCTTCAAAGGAGGGGAAACCACCACTTAGGAAGATACCTGGTCATCCCTGGCCATGGCTGGTTGTGATGCTGCTCCTGGGAACAAGCCAGTAATGGAGTCCATCAGCAGACTCTGAAGCGGGACTCGGTAAACCTGCCTCCCCCAGTTACCAGCTTTGTGACTGCAGGCACGTTGCTGTAACTCTCTGAGCCCCAATCCCTTTGCCCGTAAAAAGGGACAGTCATGCCTGCTGTATAACATCAGATGAGACCCTGTTTACTGCAAAGCACCACACAAATGTAACGTGACATTGACAACCACAGAAACCACCGTCCTCAGATTGCACAGGTGACAGCACAAGGTGGCATTGGCACTACCTGAGCACAAGACTCCAGTGTCTTCCTTGTGGCCACATTCGTTGTGGTACCACCTGTTGTGGGGGCAGCTCAACAGGGAGGGCTCCCATCCTGAGCAGTACACATCACCCAAGAGAATATTCCCTGAGCCTTCACCAAAGTGGGCCCAGCCCAGGGCCAACACTGCGTGGCCACAGTAGAGCTGCCGAAAGATGACGCCTGCATCCTGGATGTCCCAGCTGTCGTCACACACGGTGCCCCATTAGCCTTGGTACGGGACCTCTGTGCGGCCCTGACACCAGCTCCCTCCATCCACTAGCTTCAGTGGCAAGTCTGCCCGGGACACAGCGGGATGCGCACAGTGCACATGCTCTCCTCCTTGGCCTTCCTCTCCCATCATTCCCTGTTGCCCTTCTTCCCCTGACCACACAGACGCCCTCTCCTTTATCAACTCTTCTCCCCGCAGGACCTTTAATAGCAGTGTTCCCCCATGCTGTCTTTGTCCTCTTCTCTCTCTGTCTTCCCCCCTGGAAGACCTCACATACCGCAGAGCCTTCCACCTCTCCAGTCCAGGCCCAGTTCTAGATGAACGTTTTCAGGTCTAATGGGTACCTCACCCACACAATCTTTTCTGGGTGTTGGTCACTCGGAGAGCTGCTCCAGGCCATTTCTGGACTCTTGGGACACGTCCTGGCAGGGGAGAGACTGGCCTGAACAGAGCCAGGGGCTCAATGGTAGGGTCAGATGCCCTAAGTGCGCTCATGAATGACCCTGACGTATCAAACTTGAATGCGAAGTTCTGGACACTCTCACTGCGAAAAACGTGGAAGACGGGTGCATTTAGTAGAAATCATAGGCAAGGAGATGGCAAAAAGAACATGGGCCCCAGGGCACCCGTCCTGGGTTCAAATCTCTGCCCTGCCATTTACCAGCCATGTGGCTTTAGACATATAACTATTGACAAGTTACCTGTGACTCAGTCTTCTCATCTGCAAAATGGAGGTAATAATAATACTTACCTCAAAGTGTGGTTGGGAAGATTTCATGATAATAGCACTTACTGTGTGCATTTAAAAGAAACAGTTGCCATCTAGTCGATTCTGACCAAATGAGTGAATATATATTAGAAAATAGAATATTGGGTGAAACATAATAAGCTCTCACCTAATGCATATAGCAGATGTCTCTGGGTGGCACAAACTGTTAAGTGCTTGAAAGGTTGGTGGTTCAAACCCACCCAAAGGCGCTTCAGAAGACAGGCCTGGAGATCTGCTTCCCAAAGGTCGCAGCCATGAAAACCCTATGGAGCAGTTCTACTCTGAAACACATGTGGTGGCCATGAGTCAGAACTGGCTCCATGACGACTGTCTTTTTTTTTTTCTCAAAGCACGTAATAAGTGCTATCATCATGAGGTAAGTATTATTATCATCAGTGAGGCCAGGCAAAAGCTCTCCACATCATCCTCACTTCAGGTTAACCCTCACTATGCCATCAGGGCCCACTGGACTCAATTTTACTTTTTGAGTTCCTTTTCTGAGAGGTCTAATAATCTTTAAGGTTTGATATTTCATGACTTTTACATATTTTTAGAGACCTTGCAAAGAGCAGAGAGAACACTTGTGCTTTTTTTTTTAAAAATAGAGTAATACTCATTCAGTCTTGTAATTCACAATATGAATTCATTGGATCCTCTTATAAATCCAAGATATATTATGAGCTCTTGGTGGTTTTATTTTTCCTAGATCTTGAAACGTTTTCTAGTTCATCACCTGTAGGATTATTTCATCATTATTCATCAATTACTAACTATTCTTTAAAAAAAAGAAAATACTTATAAGAAGAAGAAGAAAATGGAAGAAGGGTGGAATTACCTAAAAGAAAGATGAAATCCTGAAATAAACCATCATCCTTCAGTTTTCGTATTGCAGTGCCTGAAGTATGGCATCGTCCTTCAAGAAGGTACCAGAAAAGACTAGAGACACTGTCTTTGTTGTCTGCCTTTAGCTTTCACTAAATGCAGTTAAGAATTCAAATTTTCTTATTTTTCCCCCATGATGACAAGGAAAAAAAATGACAAAGGAAGATATTTCACAACAGTTAGATGAATCAGAACACGCAAAGAGGCCGAGAGCAACATTCTGGATTCTAACAATGATGGTGAAATTGACTGTACAATTGGAATCTCATACTATGAGTCTTCAGATGATGATCTCCTAGATGAATTTTCTCAAATTCAAGAGTCAAAGAGTCAGGAATATCATTCTAAGAACAAAAAGAAAATACGGTACTCTCAGTCTCTTAGTCTTCCAATGGGGAGGATTTCCTCTTGTAATATTTTATGGCAAGAACCTGGCCCATTTCGTTTTGTTAAAAGGACGTGTGATAGTTGATGGTACTCTCTCATTTTTTGTGGTGCTTATGCCCTCAGATTTACTTGATACAAAGAGGTTTGCTTTGTTTAAATTCTCATTAAAATTTTGGTAAAATTATTTTCAATTTTGTCTTTTTCCTTCCAGGTATACGAAAGACTAAGGCATTTGATAAAACATCTCAGATTCTTTTTAAATGCAAAGCTTCTGCCAGGAGCAACAGTCAGGGCTCAGAAATTTGAATTTCTCAAAGAAAATTCTTTCAGAGTGTCAGTGAGGGGACTTGCTATGTAAGTCAGAGACCTCCACCACCTGTCTCCACATAGTGAATGTGGGTCCCCAGTGTACTCTCCCAACCACCCTGCTTGATGTTTTTGAGGGCTACACACCCCTGAAAATGAAGAAACAATTTGTAATAGGCACAGGGAGTCAGAACATTCTTTCAACAGAGACTGCAAACATAAGACATGTCTGCACCAGAAGCTCCTCACCTCATTTCTGACATACCATCCCTGCTCCCACGTTCAAGGACAAGCAGACAGACATGCCTGAGAGAGCCTGTTATTCAAACCCAGTCCAGCTGACACCATACAATTCCCATTCCCAGGCTCCAGGCATCTTGCTTAGTCACCTGGTGGTCAAGGCCAGGATCAGGATCTAATTCAGAAGCTCTGAGTTTCAAAATCTTGACAATGCTCATCAATAGCACTGAACAAAATATTGAATAGACCCTTTTGCACAGATGATTGAAATTGCCTTGTATTCTTTCAACAATCAGCCACATAGGTGTAGGTGATCTACCTGCCATTTTGGAAAGGGTGGTAAATCACCTCGAGAGAGAAGCTTTCACTTGCCTTTGTTTTCCCTCAGGAAATGGAGACAGGACCCAACCAAGAGAAGCCATATAGAGATCTCTCAAGATTTTCCTCCAAAAACCTAGACACTTTCAAAGCAAACTGGTACCTTTCCATCTGGACTTAGCCTTTGCCCCAATCCCCAACTTGGTACAAAGAGATGTACCAATTATGTATTTATTGCTCTAGTGGGTAAAAGAAACTGAAGAAGAGCTTGAGCATAAAACCAAGCAAGATATCATTAGACCAGTCCATATCTACCAGGTGGGCCACTCCGCTTATTCTGGAAGAGAGGCCTAAGGAGATAGCTTGGGGACTGCAAGAGCACTCTGAAACGGGAACATTCTTCAAACATTTGTTGAAGACTTACTATGCCTTCATAGCTTGTCGGAAACAATACTATGTGTCATTAGTTATATGCATTGTCTCATTTAATTCTCTCCCTACCTCTGTCATCTGCACTTATAGACAAAGACATGAAGGCACAGCATAATAAAAGTAGCCCAAGGACACCCAGGCTCCAACTCCTTCATCCATGCTGCTAACTCTCATTCTGTACTCTTTCTTGTCACAGCCACTGCTACTACTGACCCACTCCTTGCCATTCTTATTGATGCAAGGAAGGTGACTGATGCCAATCTACTTTCCATAACACTCAAACGTAGGTGTTCTATGTATGAGAAGTCACCCAGAGGCATTGACTAAGACCGCATCTTGTCTTTCTTTTGACGTTACGATACTCTTCCAAGATAAGAAATTTTTCATCATCTTGGTGTTCATCTTTCAAAAGGCTGTAAGTGCTTCTCTTTCATCCATCACAGCGGTCCCAGCTCTGCCCAGTTACCAGCAGCTCACAGGTTATTTCATCGTCTTGGGGACTATCTTTTCTGCCGTATTGTTGTTGTTGTTAGTCGCCGTCAAGTCGGCTCTGACTCATGACAACCTTACGTATAACAGCCCTGTGTCATCTTCATGATCTTCATGACTCTGCCATATAGTCTGGTAGAAACCCATCTCTCTCAGTGGGTTTAAAGATCTTGTGAACGGGAGCCTTATCTGAGCCCTCACTGACTCCCACGCCAGTGGCCCGAGTGAGGGGATGACTCGGAGGTGGAGGATGCCACAAGGTAGAGATTGCTCATTGCTTAGGGTATCACTTCAAGACATGACCAGGAATGACCTCCCCAGAGACTGACTCATGGATCACATCTGTGGACTTGCCGCCTCCACCTCCAGCCCAGTTTAGATGAGGACTTGGAAGGCAAACAAGAGTCTGGCTGCAGCCGTGCATCCCCTGCTCTTTACCCACTTGCCACGAAAGACAGACGATGCTCTCCCACCAATGGCAGGCGGCACGACCCAAATGTCCTTGATCACAAGTCCTTTCCCCAGAGTTTCAGGAAATGTGTGAAGGACAGTTTGGGAAATGAGACCTAGAGATAGCCTCCTGTCAGGGCACTGCCCTGACAAGACACCATAAGTGGGGAGGGGAGTCCCCGGGTGGTGCAAATGGTTAATGCACTTGGCTGTTAACCGAAAGGTTGGCAATTCGAGTCCACCCAAATGCACCTTGAAAGAAAGTTCTGGTGACCTACTTCTGAAAAAGCAGCCACTGAAAACCTTATGGAACACAGTTCTACTGTGACACACATGGGATTGCCATGAGTCGGAGTCCGCTCAACTGCGACTGGTTTGGTTTTGGTTTTAAGCGAGGAGGAGGGAGTATGCCTGCTGGGGCAAGGATGGCTACAGTCAACCTGTGTTTGTATTTGTGCCTTTCAAGTCCCTGATAGCAACTGCCAGTAAGAGAACAACACCCTTCTTTCCCTTGCTGCCTGGCCAGCTCCTACATTTTTTCCAGACCTCAGCTCAGCTGCGCCCTCTTCTGGGGCTGCTCTCCCTAATGACTTGATCACGCTTCTCTAACAGCAGCTCCCCCCGCCAGCACTTGGCACAGTTGTAATTGTGCCTCTCCCATCAGCTGATGAATGTCTAGCGCTCCATTAGAAGTCAGTCCCTGAAGGCGGGGAACATGTTCCCTGTGATTTCTCCCTGCTTAGAATAGTCCTGATAGGGCTTGTCGTTGCCAAATGAAATGGCAAGGATGTTGAGGCCATTTTGAAAACAGTATAAAATTCAACATTAGCAATCCATTTATGGAAAGCTTTAATATGAATATGTCAGACTTATGATGTGGCCAAGAACCATTTGGAAAAATATCAAAAACTTAAATTCACTTGAGATTAAGCAAAAATGGGTAGCACTGAAAATATATATACATATCTCCTGCCATTTTCTTTGGAAACTCTTAGCAAAGTAATGGTTCCATAGTTACACTTCAAAAAAATTCCGTTCAGGGCCATGCAGTATGGTTTCTCAAAGTGTGGTCTACAGACCATCCTCATCTAAAAATGTAGATTCCTAGTTGCCATTCAGACCCTCCAAAATAAAATTTTGAGGGGCGGGGCGGGTGTGTCCTGCGTTCCTGAATTTAAACAAATACCCCAGTTGATTCTGATGTGCACTAAAGTGTGAGACAAAGGCAAAATACAGTGGAAGAAGAATGTACCTATATCACCACATGGTCCGTTTTTATGTGTACCTGAAGAGCTGTTTCTTGTTCTTTTGTGTTTCTAGAAGAGACAGAAATCACCCTTCCAGGTAGTTTTCCCAGTTGCCGTTGTTGAGTCAATGTCAACTTACGGTGAACCCACGTGTGTTAGAGTAGAACTGTGCTCCATGGGGTTTTCAGTGGCTGATTTTTCTGAAGTAGATCACCAGCCCTTTCTTCTGAGGTATCTGGGTAAACTGGGACCTCCAACCTTTCGGTTAGTAGCCGAGCGTGTTAACCATTTGCCCCACCTACAGACGCCCTCATACCATTCATTAAGGCAATGTTTCTAGGATACTGTTTATTCTTAAGATATAAATAACTTTATAGAGTGAAAAATAAATGATAAACCAATACAGGATATTCTTTTCGAAGTAAAGAACCTACCAGGTATTGAGAGAAAATCTGATCGGGAAGCTATGAAGGAATAAAAGCAAAATCGGAAGTGTGCTTTTCACTCACAGGGATCCTGACCAAGAAATCCACCTTTGAACGAATGCAGTTGACTTTACAGTGGAGATGTGGCAACAGCATGTTGATAAACATCTCCAGAGGATTGCTAATCTGCTTTTGAGATGTAATTCAACATGATAAAGATTTCTTGAGTATCTAGTAGGTACGAGGCAAATGTTAAAATGATTTAAAAAAAAAAAGGTCTCAATCTCTCTTAAAATTAAGTTCAGTGAAGTAATCTTTAATCACTTGTGCATTTGCTTCTGCATATTCCCTTCTGCAGAACTGTCTTTATTTTGCTAAGGTAAAAATTAGTCTTTCGTCATTGTTGAAAAGCAAAATAGGCTGGTGCAATAATAGAGAAGCCATTGTTTTTCTTCTTATTTTTTCCTTATTTGAGATAATCTAGCACATATTTATGGGCATGAGGAGTTGAGGTTGGGGGCTTTGATTTGATTTGCCAATTCCAAACTAACTGAATGAGATGACTAAAAGCACGGATTAGCTATTACTTGGTCAGTTAATCCAAAAAGTCAAGTAATTTTGTGTGATAGAGAGAGTGGGAAATGAAAATGCCTTTCCCTTCCCATAAAGAGACAGATGAATATTTATTGAGGCTTCTTACCCCTCATAGGGTGACTGGGAGAATTAAATGATGAAACGTTTATCATAGTGACGGGCACATAGTCAGCATGCAACAAAAGTTAGCCATTATAGAAATAAAAATTATGATGATGATTATGATAATTAACACTATCCACTGTCTTAAGCATTTCACCTATGTTAGCTCATTTGGTCTTGGTCCTCACCGTAACCCATAATGCTCAGGCTTTTTCCTTGTCTTACAGAGAAGTAAACGGAGGTACTTAGAGATAAAATCACTTGCTCAAGGTACTGCTATTATTTCCATTTTCCTGATGGAGAAACTGAGGCTTACAGAGGTACAGGCGCAGTTACCGTTATCACCCTGTGCCATGTGCTAAACAATGTGAGCGATTTCTTTTAGTCCCACCTGAGCAGATGACGCTGGCATCTTCCTCATGGCCACAGTCACGGGAGAGCCAGCTGTTGTGGGGACAGCTCCACAGGTAGGACTCGTGGCCTGTGCAGCTCACATCATCCAGGACAGTGAGTCCTGAGCCCTGACCAAACCAGGCATTTTCTGGGGCTGAAATGGTCCAGCCACAGCCAAGCTGCTTGCAGCCCATGTTGGCATCGTGGGTGTCCCCGTCATCATCACACACAGTGCCCCAGGAGCCTCAGTACAGGACCTCCAACCTGCCCTGACACTGGTCACGTCCATTCACCAGCCTCAAGCCAAACCTGTGAGATTCAGGGCCCTGTACCACAAGCCAAACCAAACCCATTGCTGTCCAGTTGATTCTAACTCATGGCAACCCTATGTTACAGAATAGAACTGCTCCATGGGGCTTTTTTTGGCTGTAATCTTTACAAACACATCACTAGGCCTTTCTTCAACAGTGCTACTGGGTGGATTGAACTGTCAACCTTTAGGTTGTAGATGAGCACAAACCATTTACACCACCCAGGGACCTTTCATCATGAACAGGACCCTGGAAAGACTTGCCAATGAAACAGATCCCTCCCGTGTTTTAGTGTCTCAGCTTGAAAGGATAAGCTTTCCTGCCTCGTCTGTAGTTTGCCAGGCTTGCATCCTGAGGAGACTTTCATGGCGAAGTCACTTCCAGGTAGCTCAGACCTGATTTCTTAAGTTGGGTTACCATTACAAAGAGCTTGTCCTGCTCCTCCCACACTCCTTCCTCTTCCCGTGAAGTGCCCAATGTGAGCCCAGCGCTGGGGTGAGAGTTACTCCAGACAGGCCCCACTTCAGAAAGCAGGGCAATATTCCAGGTGGCAAAAGTGAGCTAGACCTGCTTCTGTACTGCTTGCAACCCCTGCACTTCAAAATTCCACACCCAGGACCTCTCTCCTCCCTCACACATCCAAGCATGTCGATTTTTAAAGCTTACACGTGGCAAATGCTTTTGAACATTTCTCAACTTGGGGAGCCTTAAATCACATCCAAGAGCTTTACATGTGTCACTTTAGTTAATCCTCACAACACCCTGTGGAGAAAGGTTGGGGCAACTGAAGCTCAGAAGGTCACCCAAGGTCACCTGGCTAGTAGGTGATTGAGGCAGGATTTGTACTCACATCCAAAACCCATTGTCATTGAGTTGATTCTAACTCCTAGCAACACTGTAGGACACAGTAGAACTTCCCCATAGGGTGGCTTCCAACTGTTGACCTCTTGGTTAGCAGCCGAGCTCTTAACCACTGTGCCACCAGGGCTGCTGGATTCACATAGTTGCTCTTAACCATTTTAAGAGCAACTGCCTTCTGTTGATTTTTTTTAACATTTAAACTACTGACCCAACTTATGATCTGCACTCTTACACAAACGGGCACATGTATTAGCACACGGGGCTACCATAAAATGAAGGAGATACTGAGTAGCAGTTAACATTTGTAGCACTGACTGAGGCAGAGGTATTAACTCTTATTCTAGGACTTGTTATAAATTCTAGAAAAGAAAAGAAAAAGTAAGTGGTTCTATCCAGAGAGCCTCATTGGATGCTGCTGTCCTCATGGGCCTCTGATGCTCTGGTGACTGGCTTTAACCCTCTGGACACTCAGTGGGCAACCTGGGGGAGAATGGGGTCTCAGGCAAGAGGTGTGGATGGGCAGAGGCTGGAATGGAGACCAGTCAAACTGCTCAGTGGTAGAACCTCAGGAAGAGGGCCAGTGGCAGCCACCCATACCCACAAGAGTGTCGGTGCCCAGGTGGAGCCCATCAGAGGAGGTTCTTCCTGTCCTACATGGAAACGCAGCAGGATTCTCTGCAGCAGTCCCTCTGGACATGCTGGGGGTGGTCTCGGGCACCCAACCACTAGCCCCGGAATTTAGAGGGTGTTATAGATTGAATTATGTCCCCCAAAATGTGTGTTGTAAATCCTAGCCTCTCTGCCTGTGGTTATAATCCCATTTGGGAATGGGTTGTCTTCGTTGTGTTAATGAGACAGGGTTAGTGTAGGACATACCTTCAGTCACTCTCTTTGGAGATATAAAAAAGATTAAACAATCAAACACAGGAGAGATGGGGGAAGGTGGATGCCAAGTCACATGGAGATCTCCAAGGAACCAGTAGACAAGGTGAAAAGACAAGGACCTTCCCCCAGAGCCGACAGAAAGAGAAAGCCTTCCCTGATGCGGACCTCTAGCCTTCTAAACTGTGAGAAAATACATTTCAGTTTGTTAAAGCCACCCGCTTGTGGTATTTCTGTTATGGCAGCTCTAGACAACAAGACAGAGGACGTTACCAACTGGCTGCTGTGTCTCTGCAGAATAGTGTCTCTGCTTGTTGTTGCTGAAAATACAAAGAGCAAAGGCCCTAACCCTCTGAAAGCCAGAGTCAAGCTGAGCAGGGGAGGGGGCTACATCCCACTTCACTTCCAAGGGTTAGCTGTGCTTATCATTCATTCATTCATTCGTTCACTCTGGGAATATGGAATACGTTCTGCCCACACATCAGGCACTGCACTATAAGTCGGGCAGAAAGGAGGGGGTTCATCATCGGAGATAAGGCACAGTCTTTCCAGGCACATAGGCGGCTTGGTAGACAGACTTGGTGACAGATGATGCGGTTCGAGCCTCATAGGGACACAGAGTGGAGGAAGAGTGGGAACCTCAAAGGGAGCAATTCACCAGGCTTGGGAGAAGGGCAGAAGGATCCCAGAGAGGAATGGATCCTTGATTTCATGTTTCAAGTTAAAATAAAACTGTAAGGTGCATATGTATCATATTTTCTGATTCTCCACTTTGAAAAAAGACACATTTTTGAGTAACCAGCCAACCATATAAACAAGGTTCTTCTAGAACAGCAGTTCTCAAAGTGGGTTCCTGTGGGGATATATGCCATTTAAACATGGCTGCACTATTGACAACTGCAGCTCCCACAGGCCTCTATGCTGCACAGCATGTTGAGACTTGTCCCCAACATGTTGAGACTTGTCCCCAACATGTTGAGACTTGTCACGATGTGTTTTCCCAAACCTATTGTCCCTTTACTGATTGGCTTGTTTACCTGAATTCCTTCTCCCTTGCCCGCACTCAAAGCCCATTGTTCTGTTACTTGCTTTACTGCTTGCTGTATTGACTATACAATAAACTCCTGGGACTGAAGCGGGGGGCCGACTCCTCAGAGTGACCCTCCTGGCCCCACTTCTCCGTCAGAGTTGTGGAACTGGTTCTTGTCTCCGCCGCCCCGACAGTTAGTCGCGGCTGCAACAGCTTCCATGGATCAGCAGCATCAGGCAGCGACTAAGAACTTATTAAAATGCAGATTCTTAGGCCTCATCCAGATGTACTGAATCAGGAACTCTGGAGATGGTGCCGGCAATGTGTGTTTTAACAGACCCCCCCCCGCAGGATTCTGATGCACGCTACAGTTTGAAAACCACTCTTTGGCAGCATATGCAAAGGATGTATAACAGCAATTTCAGTAGAGTGGTCAGCAACCATGCATTCAGCACTTACCGAGCACCTTCCAGATGCCAGACACCACCAGGCAGGGGGAATCCCAGACTGTACAAAGCCTTCGCTGCCAGTAGGGAATTTGCCTCAGTGGGTGAAATATACAAGTAAGCCATCAGAGTACAGGGGGCTGAGGATTCTGGGGGACTATCTCTACCTATGGACTGGGCAGACAGGTGTCCTGGGTTCAAATTCTAGCTCTTCTGCTTATTTGTTCTCTAAACTCAGGAAGTCATTTAATCTCACTCGGTCTTAGTTCCCTCATCTATAAAAGGGTGATTATATCAACTACCTCACAGGGTGATTGTAAAAACAAAATCAGAAAAAAATGTATCAAGTACTTAGTACAGTGTTTGCCATGTAGCTGGCATTCAAAAACCATTATTAGTTCCAAAACATTAAACATATTATAAAGCTACAAAAAGTAAAATATACAAAAATAATTAATTTAGACCTTTACTTCACACCAAAAACAACCAAAACCAAACCCAAGTCAGACCCATATTGATCCAGTAGATGGAGTAGAACTGCCCTATAGGGTTTCCAAGGAGTGGCTGGTGGATTCAAACTTCCAACCTTTTGGTTAGCAGCTGAGCTCTTAACCACTATACCAGCAGGCCTCCTTCACAAGAAAGCAAAACGATTTCCAGAGCTAAAGAACTGAATGTTAAAAAAAAACCCCACAAGAACAAGAAAGTGGTTAAACATTCATCTGATTTCCATAAGGCATTTCTAGATTTTAAATTAGGAGAAGAAATCGCAAAGGTCAACAGCAATAAATTTAATTACATAAAATTTTAAATATTTGTGCAACCAAAAAAAATCAAAATTAAAAGGCAAACAACAAACAGGGAAGATGTTTGTCATCAATATAATGGATAAAATATTAATATCCAAAATCATCTTGTCCACTGGGGGTCCCGGTAAAACGACATGGAGTTCAATGGTCACGGAGGTACCTAAGGCTCTTTCATGTAATTTTACTTTATCACTTGACCCTCAAAGAACACACAAACATAGTTAAGTCACTCAGCTCCAAGCCAATTGTCTAAGGCAGTGAGTGACAGATACAAACTTGGAATACTAACTTTCTTGTTTGCTCTGTTTCTTGACCTGATTTTGCTCGGTAAATATTAGTTCTCAAGCCAGATGCACCCTGCAGAGAGAAATCACCCAACGAGCATTTACAGGCGGAGTCTTTTCTGCTCATTGCCATGGTACACAGGCTGTGCACTTGACCGATTACGGCCAAGTTTTAGCACCTCTTAATAATGCAAACAGTTTCTTAACTGCACGGAATCATTTCATTACTCTAATGATTTACTGCAACGCTGGCATCATGATTGGCTTGTTCTGATTACAACTATTTGAATTTCTCAGCTGGAAAAAAAGAAAAGAAAAGAAAACATTCCTTTTAAATACTTGCAAACAATCACAATGATCGCAAAAAGCTGTTCCTCCTTGATACAAAACTCCCCTTGAGATGAAAAATCTAGCACCACAAAACAAATAAATATGATTTGCCATGATTTGGGTTTGCAGGAGTGAAATTAGTGAAGATAATAATTAGACATAATACCTGTAGGTAGAACTTGACCCCATAAAAGACACAGTTCAATGATGAACGTGGATATCTCCATTTTGCTGGGTTCTTCTCAATGAGGTAAGTAGCTTGGTATTTATAGGTTCCCAGAATGAGATGGGCATGGCCTCTGGAATGGTTTATTTCTATTGCTGCAAAAAATCAGTATAAAGGAAGTGAGGAACTTTGTTAGCAATCAGTGGCTAATCTGTGGGAACAACACAGGTGTGTTTGATTGATTGTCATACCAATGACCTGACTTCTCCCCAATTGCAAAAGTACCGGCATTAGTGATAACGATTTCCAACTTCCTCCTAGGTGAGCCCCGAAGACTCCCAAGAGCTCCCTGAATGCCAGCTTGGTTTTAATCTTGGAGAATTTGAATTAACCTGTGGGAAGTCTGCTCCAAGGTTTAGGGCAGAACAGGATGTGGCTGCTGGGCAAACACAGCACAGGGTGCCAGAGGGGAAAGCATCTCTTAGGATGATTTGTGCTGGCAGGGCATTCTCTTGTTGTACTTAGCCTTGCCTTGGAGGAATGAAGATGCCAGCAGTGTGGTCATGACTGGAGAACAGAAGGTATGGGGGACGATTCTGTGGGCACCGTGGGCCATGCTAGCTTTGGCCACTGTCTTCTGGGTCTCACCCTAATTTCATAACACAGGAGCTAAGAAACGTGTGGCCTCAAACTGAAGCACCTCCAACCCTTTCACAAGGCTTCGATTTCTTGCTCTTGGCTTTCATGTTGTATAACACTAGGCAAACATAGGGAGCCTGCCTCCAACCTCTGCCTTGCTTGTACACAGTTCCTGTCCTGGGGTTTATTATGCAGATATCACTTCATCCTTTGAGACCGCCATCTTCATCACCAGACTCCGCTAAGCCCCCTGCGATCCACCAAGAAGGTTGCCCGTCATTTATTTTTATCATTACCCTCCCGGTGGTTGGTCACACGTGGTGGGGAGCAGATATCCAGGCAGGGCTTGCCCCTTGTCTTGCCCTGGAGGAGCAGTGTCCTGCCTCTCAGCTGAGACACGGATGCTATCGGAGACACCTGGGCTTCCTTGTCATGTGATGTTAATCCCCAGTCTCTTGGTGCTTCTTTCTAGAAGGATTCCATAAACCCTCGTCTTGTGTCAGCCACCAGTCAGGATTTACGGCTGGACTTCTTTGTTTACCTTCACCCAAATGAAAGTTACACTGAAGCTTTGATTTCTTTTTTAATCCTACAACTCTTCCTATTGTTCCCCAGTTCCTCTTCAGAGGCTCGTTGCTTTTCATTCTCTTATGGTCAGTCTGACAAATGCTAAATGTTAAAGAGTGAAAAGAGAACAAGAAAACACATCTGCCTGGGAGTGCCCTGAGACCAGAACAACACTGTGGGTTCCTCTCATAAGGGGATTCCAGTCATTTGGTTTCTGGAGAGCTGGGTGGAGAATGATTATGAAACTGGATCATCTATCGTGGGATCACCATGATAGATTAGTAATGTCTGCCTTGATCGCAGCAGGGGAAAGTGGTGGCAAGAATAGTGAATATTCATAAGGCAGAAGGGAGTAAAAAGTGTCCTTTCTCCACAGCGGCCTAGTCTTAGAGACAGACCTGCATGGTGACAGTTACAACATGGGGTTGTCGTTGCTGTTGCTGTTGTTAGCTGCCATCAAGTCAGCCCCTGGCTCATGGTGACCCCATACACAACAGAATCAAACCGTTGTAATCTATAGGGTTTTCACTGGTGGATTTTTGCAGTTAGATCTTCAAGCCTTTCCTCCCAGTCAGTCTTAGTCTGAAAGCTCCACTGAAACCTCTTCAGCATCATAGTAACATGCAAGTCTCCAGTGACAGATGGGTGGTGGCTGCGCTTGAGGTGCATTGATCGGGAATCAAACCCAGGTCTCCCACATGGAAGGTGAGAATTCTACCACTGAACCACCACTGCCCTCATGACATAAAGTGGTATTAATAGAAGTTACTATGGAAACATACAGGAAACGTGTCTAAATCAGATGGTGGAGGCAGCTTCTCAGAGCTTCTCAGTATAAGCAGGAGTCAGCCAGGCAAGCAAGAGCGGGAAGACTTTGTGAGAGCGAAGAAGAGGCTTCCCCACTTGTGTGAGAATCAGGGCAGGGAGACACCCTGCCGAGGCCATGGAGCAAGCCCCATCTGTGTCTTAGCTCAGACCAAGAACATTCTTCTTGAAAACCAAGTAAGACTTTCTGAACCACAGAACTTCCCCCATTTCTGTTGTTTTGGCTCCCGCTTCCAATCCCCAGATCCCCACAGGGGTTATCAGGAAAGATCTAAAGACAAAAAGGGCTTGTGAGCTTTTGTTCAGGAGACATCAGGAAAAAGGAAGTAAAGGACGCCTACCTGTCATTTGGAAGCCAGCCCAGAGAGTCCCAGGTTGCAAGATGGTGACGGCAGTGGAATAGGAAGGGACACAGAGGTCTTGGGCCTGCAAGAAGGACCCAATGGGGCTGTGGTCCACTTGTAACCTAGGTGTGGGTCCTCAGGCTTCATCACCAGGAACGTATCTTGTCCTGACATCTTCTTTGAGCTTCATAAGGCCTCCGTTCAGAGACATCTCCTTCTTATATGTAGAGGAGGATTCTGGGGGGATCTACCCCTCCAGTACCTCCTGCTCACTGCTCAGAGGACCCATCTTTACCTGCCCATTGGTTAGAAGTATCTTAAACGGCATGTCTGACTGGACAGCCAAAGCTGCAAAGTTCCAGTCACTAACCAAAAACTGTCATTACAAACAACAGGAAGAGAGAGAAGCCCACTGAAGTTGGGAGACTTGGCACCCGGACCTCGTTTTTGAAAGGCCTTTCCCAGGCAAACATGTTCCCAAAGCCACTCCAGCCTGCTCTCGAAAACTCCAGAGGTGGGGCCAACACTCGAATCCCAGCACTGGGAGCACGGCCTCCAAGGGGAAGAGACCCCTAAGGGGGTCCCCTACCAGTACACTTTCCTAAACTGAAATTCACTGGGAAGCCCCAAAACATGAAACAGGTCAGTAGAACCTTGATTTGTAAGACTGCACACAACAGTCCCCTGTGGCCTCTCTGTCCCCCTTGCCCACTGTAGTGATGGTCCAACCTCAGGGCCTTTGTACTTGGTGTTCCTGCTGCCTGGAGAAATCTGTCCCCAAATATCTGCAGGTTCGCTGATCAGTAGAAATATTCTGGTGGGGTGGGGAGGTGTCCCCTTGCCAACCTGGCCAGCTCTTCCTCCTTTCTGCCATTCCCATCATCTCCCCCTTTCCCCACCCATTACTGCTTTCCTCCCACAGGGCAGCCTATGGGCAGAGTTGAGAATGACCCAATGGAAGCCAAGCCCTCCTGCACAAGCAGGGAACTGGGAGGCCCAGTGGGACTCCTGGGGTGTCTAGGACACACGCCTAGTTAGGGAGCCCCGTGCCGATGCTGAGTGGGCTCCCCAGAGCAGACAATTGCCCTCAGCTTAGATCTCCTGAGCTCCTTTCCCAGAGGCCCCTGGGAGGCTGCAGGGGGATGGAGAGCCTGGCATGCAGACACAGGGCCCTTCTAGTTCCTGAGGCCAGAAGTCGTATGACCTGGGACAGACAAGGGGTGTGGATCAAGGGGGAGCCTGTGACAAGGGCTGGGAGCTGCAGCATTCAGGCCGTCGCTGTTTGGTTCCAGGCACGGGGTCCGGAAATCGAGGTGACCACAGCTCCACTTGAGGTGTCAGGCTGACCCCAAAGTCTAATTTCGCCCTTACTGAGTAAACACACCATAGCTGTCAGCCATTGTTGCTGTTGTTATTGCCTTTGGGCATTGTGTACATGGTGTCTATAATGTTACTCGGCTTTG
>NW_004443967.1:12616763-12621858 GCF_000243295.1 Trichechus manatus latirostris | reverse complement strand
CCACCCTGCCATGTTCTGAGAACCAAGCTGAGCCTCTGCCTCTCCTGGGCTCCTCTGCAACCTACATGTCCCAGGACGAGCAGCACTCGGCAGTCACTGGCTGTTGGAGGTGGTTATCAAGAGCAACGCCCTGCCCGTGCTTTCTGGGGTCACCAACATGCAGCCTCCAGCTGGGACATTGAGGCCCAGAGCAGGAAGTGACATGCAGAGCTGGGTCAGAGTCCAGAAACCGCGTCCCATTAGAAGCATCCCAGCATGGCAAGCAGGAGGCCGATACAGCTCGATGCTCTTCAGCACGCAACTCAACAGCAGAATCTTGCCAGCTACAAATGCAGCCTCTACTAGAGACTACAAAAACCTAAGGAATCATGTCCCTCCCTCCCATCTTTCTCAGAGTAACAGGGAAAGCCTTCGCCATGCTTACAAGGCTCCATACAGCAGGCCCCTGTGGCCTCTCTCCCCTTGCCCACTATGATACGTAGTGGAGCCTCAGGGCTCTTGCACATGCTGTTCCTTCTGCCTGGAAGACTCTCTCCCCAAACATCTGCAGGCTTACTCTCTCCCCTCCTTCAGATTTTCTTCTAACACATCTTCTCTTCAGTGCAGCCTTTCCTGACCACTCTCCAAAGAAGTGCAGACCACCCCTCCCAGCACTTCCGAGCCCCTTCCTGGCCTTGCCTTTCTCTGTTGCACTTGTCACCATCTGGCCTCCTTACATCTTACTTCTTTATTTTATGTATTTATTTTTTGCCTGGGAGAATATTTTAAAGGCAATACGAGACCTAGGCTAATGCGATTGTAAGTTATATTGGCAGCTTCCAGTCCAGAGCTGGCTCACAAAGTGGGAAAATAAAAGCAGACAGAAGCAGAGGATCCCCAATCCCTCTGTAATACCCGCACTTCCCTTTTCTCCCCCAGCCTTGGACACCCAGGAGCCTCCTGCTCCCTAAAAGTGGTGACACCAATTCTCCTCCACCAGCAATCGTCATCCTCTGGAAGTCCTTCCCCACTCTCTGGAGAGCCCAATAAGCCATATGAGGTCAGTGTGCTGTCTCTCCAAGGGGGTGACTGAGATTGTGCGGGTAAACCCCAAGAGTGAAGTTCCAATGACAAAGTGAAGGAAGCAGGGAGGGGTTGGGGGCTGAGGGCTGGCAGAGGGTGGCTGTTCCAGGCAGTACCTCCCACAAGGTGGCAGCATCATGGAGTGTTATCAGTCTTTCAGGCTGAATTCACCAGAGGGTGATCAGATTCTAGATAATTGAGTTACCCTAATTATACACACCAGACACTAATTAGTACACCAGGAGGCCAAGTCATTCATTTACCATAGGAGTATACTTTGGCTCCAAGACCCGTCTAGTCAAGAGACCAAATTATATACTAATAGTTCGCTTGGGAAGCAAAGAACGAGAACAAGGAAGCTGGCTGGTATCCAAAAGAAATTTATCAAGATAACATGGCCTGTCATTGTCTTTACTTGGGAGTTTCTGCATAAAGAACTGTTCTGGACACTTCTAAATACTTGTCTTCATGACACTCTCCCAAACCCCAGGCCTGTGGCCCCTTGTACGTCAGAAACACAGGAGGCTTTTAAATAGGCACCTCCCCAAGATTATAGCCTAGAAAACCCTATGGGGGAGGTTCTACTGTGTCACATGGGGTCACTGTGAGTTGAAATTGACTTGACAGCAATTACCAACCAACCAACCACCCCAGAACACGGATGAACTCAGGCTACAAATAATAGGGTTCATTTCATAAGGATTCGTGTTCAATTCAAGTTACTTCTAAAGGGTAGCATTTGCTGGTCTTTGTGCTAAAGTAACAGACGGGGACTCAGTTCCTTTAGGAGAAGCCTTATGCTCCAAAGGGGGCTGATGACGGGTCGATATCTATCCAGAGTGTGTCTGCTCATCCCCTCTTGACTGGGAAGGGCAAAGGGCAGGGATGAATAGAAAGTCAAAGATACCACCAGAATGCACAACAGTCTAGATAGACCGACACAACTGGCCGAACCAAGCATGAGTACATACACTCTGAATGAGACTTGTTCTCAAACCTAAAAAGTAATCGCACCAGTCCTGAATGATGGGAGCAGTAAGGTTGCACGGAGGTGCACATAAAAACAGCTGCGGAGTTAGAACTGACTGAACACATAATAGGAGCCCCTTGGAATGTTTTTGTTGTTAATTGCTATTGAGTTGGCTCCAACTCATAGCAACCCTATGTACAGCAGAACGAAACACTGCCCAGACCTGTGCCATCCTTACAATCATTGTTATGCTTGAACCCATTGTTGCAGCTGCTGTGTCAATACATCTCGTTGAGGGTCTTCTTCTTTTTCTCTGACCCTCTAACCTTACCAGGCATGATGTCCTTCTCCAGGGACTGATCCTTCCTGATAACATGTCCAAAGTATGTGAAACGAAGTCTCACCATCCTTGCTCCTAAGGACCATTCTGGCTGTCTTTCTTCCAAGACAGATTTGTTTGTTCTTCTAGCAGTTCATGGTATCTTCAATATTCTTCACCAACACCATAATTCAAAGGCGTCAATTCTTCTTCGGTCTTTCTTATTCATTGTCCAGCTTTCCCATGCATATGAGGCAATTGAAAATGGCTTAGGTCAGGCACATCTTAGTCCTCAAAGTGATATTTTTGCTTTTGAACACTTTGAAGAGGTCTTTTACAGCAGATTTTCTCAATTCAATATACCTTTTGATTTCGTGACTGCTGCTTCCATGGGTGTTGATTCTGGATCTAAGTAAAATGAAATCCTCGACAACTTCAATCTTTTCTCTGTTTATCATGATGTTGTTTATTGGTTCATTTGTGAGGATTTTTGTTTTCTTTATGTTGAGGTGTAATCCATACTGAAGGCTGTAGTCTTCAACCTACATCAGCAAGCGGTTCAAGTCCTCTTTGCTTTCAGCAAGTCAGGTTGTGTCATCTGCATATTGCGGGTTGTTAATGAGTCTTCCTCCAATCCTAATGTCATGTTCTTCTTCATATTGTCCAGCTTCTCAGATTATTTGCTCAGCATACAGACTGAGTAAGTATGGTGAAAGGGTACAACCCTGACGCACATCTTTCCTGACTTTAAACCACACAGTATCCCCTGTTTGAACTTTCTGTTTGAACTACTGCCTCTTGGTCTATGTACACATTCCTCATGAGCACAATTAAGTGGTCTGGAATTCCCATTCTTTGAAATGTTACCCATAATTTGTTATGATCCTCACAGACTAATGCCTTTGCATAGTCAATAAAACACAGGCAAATATCTTTCTGGTACTCTCTGCTTTCAGCCAGGATCCATCTGCTGTCAGCACTGAAATCCCTCACTCCATGTCCTCTTCTGAATCTGGCTGGAATTTCTGGCAGTTCTCTGTTGATATACTGCTGCAACCACTTTTGAGTGATCTTCCACAAAATTTTACTTGCATGTGATATTAATGATATTGTTTGATAATTTCTGCATTCTGTTGGATCACCTTTCTTTGGAATGGGCACAAATGTGGATCTCTTTGCTTTTAGTTTTCTAACACCAGGTCTTTGCACATTTCATTATAATACTTTACTTTCTCTTCTTGAGCTGCCCTTTAAATCTGCTGTTTAGCTCTTTTACTTCATCATTTATTTCATTCGCTTTAGCTACTCAACATTAAAGAGCAAGTTTCAGACTCTCTTCTGACATCTACTTTGGTCTTTTCTTTCTTTCCTATCTTTTTAATGATCTCTTGCTTTCTTCGTGTATGATGTCCTTGATGTCATTCCACAGCTCGTCTGGTCTTCAATCCGTAGTGTTCAGTGCATCAAATCTACTCTTGAGAAAGTCTCTATAATCAGGTGGGATGTATTCGAGGTCATATTTTGGCTCTCATAGACTTGCTCTAATTTTCTTCTGCTTCAACTTGAACTTGTGTATGAACAATTGATGGTTTATTTTGCATTCAGCCCCTGACTTTGTTCTGACTGATGATATTGAGCTTTTCACAGATGTAGTCGATTTGATTCCCGTGTATTCCATCTGGTGAGGTCCACATGTATAGTCGCCGTTTGTTGTTGAAAAAAGGTATTTGCAAAGATGAAGTTGTTGGTCTTGCAAATTTCTATCATGGGACCTCTGGCATCATTTCTATCACCAAGGCCGTATTTTCCAACTACTGATCCTTCTTTGTTTCCAACTTTCTCATTCCAATCACCAGTAATTATCAATGAAATGGAACACATAAAGATCAATATCCTAGGCATTACTGAGATGAAATGGACTGTATTGGCCATTTTGAATCAGACAATCATATGGTCTACCATGTCAGGAATGACAAATTGAAGAGGAATAACTTCACATTCATTGTCAAAAGAATACTTCAAGATCGCTCCTGAAGTACACACCTACAAGGAACACCTAATAGTAGGGCTATTATTCAAATGTACACACCAATCACTAAGGCCAAAGATGAAGAAATTGAAGATTTTTACCAACTTCTGCAGTCTGAAATTGATCATACATGCAATCAAGACACCCTTGGAATGAGGCTGCCACAAAAAGCAAATAGCCTAGCCTTCAAGATGCAGAGACTCAGAACCCACAAGCAAAGTGGGTAAGTCAAGCAACCCAAAGGATACCTCTCACCCAGGAGGAACACTGTCTTTAAAAGGGGGAAAATATAAAACGGTACAACCACTTTGGAAATCGATTTTGCCACTTCCTTAAAAAGCTAGAAATAGAAGTACCATACGATCCAGCTATCCCACTCCTTGGAATACATCCTGGAGAAATAAGAGCCATCACACGAATAGATATATGCACACCCATGTTCATGGCAGCACTGTTCATGATAGCAAAAAGATGGAAACAACCTAAGTGCCCATGAACGGATGAATAGATAACAGATTGTGGTATATCCACACAATGGAGTATTATGCAATGATAAGAACAACGACAAGGCCATGAAACATCTTATAACATGGAGGAAGCTGGAGGTCATTATGCTGAGTGAATTTAGTGAGTCACAGAAGGACAAATATTGTATAAGACCACTATTATAAGAACTCAAGAAAAGGTTTAAACACAGAAGAAAATATTCTTTGAT
>NW_004443967.1:12589605-12615952 GCF_000243295.1 Trichechus manatus latirostris | reverse complement strand
GACATGGGGAATCAGGGGTGGAAAGGAGGAGTGTGCTGTCACAGTACGGAGAGAGCAATTAGAGTCACAAAACAATGTATATATAAATTTTTGTATGGGAAAAAATAAAATAAAAAGGGGGGAGCTTAGAAGCATATTGCTAAGGGAAAGAAGTCTTGAAAAAGCCACATACTGTATAACTGCAACTATATGACATGCCAGAAAAGGTGAATAAATCTGTCTTGGAAGAAGTATAGCCAGAATGCTCCTTAGAAGTGAGGATGGTGAGACTTCATCTTGTGTACTTTGGACATGTTATCAGGAGGGACCAATCCCTGGAGAAGGACATCATGCTTGGTAAGGTAGAGGGTCAGTGAAAAAGAGGAAGACCCTCAATGAGACGGATTGACACAGTGGCTGCAACAATGGGCTCAAACATACCAACGATTGTGAGGATGGTGCAGGATCGTGCAATGTTTCATTCTGTTGTACACAGGGTGTTTATGAGTCAGAACTGACTTGACAGTACCTAACAACAACAAAACAACAGAAAAGGAGTTACAAAGCCAAAAGGAAAGAACACCCTCAGCATTTCTCAAACTGAAAGAACCGAAGAAAAAATTCAAGCCTCGAGTTGCAATACTGAAGGATTCTACCAGCAAAATATTAAATGACTCAGGAAACATCAAAAGAAGACGGAAGGAATACACAGAGTCACTATACCAAAAAGAATTGGTTGACATTCAACCATTTCAGGAGGTAGCATATGATCAGTAACTGATAGTACTGAGGTCCAAGCTGCACTGAAGGCATTGGTGAAAAACAAATCTCCAGGAATTGATAGAATACCAATGGAGATGTTTCAAGAAACAAATGCTGTGCTGAAGGTGTTCACTCATCTATGCCAAGAAATATGGAAGATGGTTACCTGGCCAACTGACTGGAAGAGATTCATATTTGTGCCTATTCCAAAGAAAGGTGATCCAACAGAATGCAGAAATTATTGAACAATATCATTAATATCACATGCACGTAAAATTTTGCTGAAGATCATTCAAAAGCAGCTGCAGCAGTACATCAACAGGGAACTGACAGAAATTCAAGCCAGATTCAAAAGAGGACGTGGAACCAGGGATATCATTGCTGATGTCAGATGGATCCTGGCTGAAAGCAGAGAATACCAGAAAGATGTTTACCTGTGTTTTATTGACTATGTAAAGGCATTCGACTGTGTGGATCATAAAAAATTATGGATAATATTGCAAAGAGTGGGAATTCCAGAACACTTAATTGTGCTCATGAGGAACCTGTACATAGATCAAGAGGCAGTTGTTGGAATAGAACAAGGGGATAATGTGTGGTTTAAAGTCAGGAAAGGTGTGTGTCAGGGTTGTATCCTTTCGCCATACTTATTCAGTCTGTATGCTGAGCAAATAATCCAAGAAGCTGGCTATATGAAGAAGAACAGGGCATCAGGATGGGAGGAAGACTCATTAACAACCTGTGTTATGCAGATGACACAACCTTGCTTGCTGAAAGTAAGAGAACTTGAAGCACTTACTGATGAAGATCAAAGACTACAGCCTTCAGTATGAATTACATCTCAACATAAAGAAAACAAAAATCCTTACAAATGAACCAATAAACAACATCATGATAAACGAAGAAAAGATTGAAGTTTTCAAGAATTTCATTTTACTTGGATCCACAATCAACACCCATGGAAGCAACAGTCAAGAAATCAAACGACAGGAGGCAGGACCAAGACGGAGGAGTAGTCAGATGCCTCCTGTGGTCCCTCTTACAAGAAAGATCCAAAAAAAAAGTGAGTCGATTATATATGGCAATCTAGGAGCCCTGAACATCAAAGGCAAAGTTGAGGAATCCAACTTAGTGGCAGGGGGAGGGAGATATGGTTCAGAAGCAGCGAGGAGTTGCCAGACCTGAACCAGCGGGAACCAGTACCTTGCAGCCAGCACACGTGGTGAGGCAAGTAGTGGTGCTTGGGATGCATTTTCCAAATTAGGAGAGACAGAGCATCAGAGAGTCTACTCAGGCCTCCAGAACCAGTGAAAAGTGGCACTCAATCGGCAAAAGATAAGTACATGTGTCTGACCAACGGCATGGATCAAAAACACCTCCTTTGGGAAAAATCTCTCTCTCATTTACCTGCCCCCTCCCTGCTCTGCACCAGGTCCCAACAGGCTTCAGCAATTGCAGAGTCCTCTGGGCCAGAAGTGGGACCTGTCCTGTGTCCTGAACCATTCTCCTGGCCTCGGAGAGTGAACAAATTAACAAACAAAACTCAGGGTCAGCACAGCTCCTTTGCCTAGGCACAGGCATAAGGAATCCATGGACTTTGAATGCCTTTCACCCCTGCATAGACCTGTGTGGGTTCATTTCAACAACATAGGCCCTCATTACCATAGTACAACATGGTATATACGTGAAGCCTAACTTCAACTGTTTCAGCTATATGGTGAAGTGGCAGGTTCCTGACACTTAACACTGCTCTGCTCATTAAGCATGGTCCTCACCTACCCACATCAGGGGCCTGAGGACTAGTGGCTCCACCCCTGTCACCTTGCCCCACGACAGGGGTCCAAGAATAAGTGATACCCCACAGTCCTTACAGTCAACAGCATTGGGTGCTCATAGTCCAGCTACAGAACCCATCCACCTACCCACTCTAGGGAACAGGGACACACTTTCCTCCCAGACACTCTGGGGCAGCCGTCAGCCCCAGGCCTTGCTCAGGGTGTGACCCCCTACTAAGCCAGATACCTGTGCCTACACCAATCACCCCTGCCTGTGTAGGACTGTAGGTGAGAGCCTGCACCACACACTTGGTGACCGACTACCTGGACACCTAAGCTGAATCCATACAAGAGAAGTAAACAGACTCCTGGGCTCGCATATCTAGTAACAGATCTAACCTCTTGGTGACAGGACGTTAGAGCTTCAAAGGTGCCAATAATCAAACTGGCTCACACAAGCAGCCTATCTGGGTAAATCAAAATGAAACAAAAGAGGAAGCTAGGACACAGTAAGTAAACATAAAATAAATAAATATAGTAACTTATTGATGTCTTGGAGACAACAGTCAATAACAAATCACATAAAGAGGCAGACCATAATGGCTTCAGCAAGCTCCCAAAACAAAGAATCAAGAAATTTTCCGGAGGAAGACAATTTCTTGGAATTATCAGAGGTAGAATACAAAAGATTAATATACAGAACTCTTCAAGAGATCAGGAAGGAGATCATGCTAAACACAGAATAAGCCAAGGAACACAGACAAAACAATAGAGAAACTTAAGAAGAATAGAGAAGAGCATAATAACAAATTTAACAGGCTGCTCTAATGCATAGAGAGAGAGCAATCAGAAATCTAGAAGATTAACAACAAAATTTCAGAATTAGACAACTCAATAGAAAGTCAGAGGAGCAGAATTGAGGCAGTGGAAGTGAGAATTAGTGAGATTGAAGATAAAGCACTTGACACCAACTTAAGTGAGGAAAAATCAGAGAAAAGAATTTTACAAAATGAAGAAACCCTAAGAATTATGTGGGACTCAATCAAGAGGAATAACCTACGAGTGATTGGAGTACCAGAACAGGGGGAATAACAGAAAATACAGAGAGAATTGTTGAAGATTTGTTGGCAGAAAACTTCCCTGATATTGTGAAAGATGAGAAGATATCTATCCTACATGCTCATTGGACCCCACATAAGGTAGAGCCCAAAAGAAAGTCACCAAGACATATTATAATCAAACTTGCAAAAATCAAAGATAAAGAGAGAATTTTAAGAGTGTCAAGAGATAAACAAAAAGTCATCTACAAAGGAGAGTCAATTAGAATAAGCTTGGACTACTCAGCAGAAACCATGCAGGCAAGAAGGCATGGGATGACATATATAAAGCCTTGAAGGAAAAAAACTGCCAGCCAAGAATTATATATCCAGCAAAACTGCCTCTCAAATATGATGGCAAAACTAGGGCATGTCCAGGTAAACAGAGGTTTAGGGAATTTGCAAAAACCAAACCAAAATTACAAAAAATACTAAAGGGAGTCTTCTGGTTAGAAAATCAGTAACATCAGATAACAACCCAAGACTAGAACACAGGACAAAACAACCAGGTATCAACCCAAATAGGGAAGACACAAAAATAAATCGAAGCTAAAACACTATAAATAGGGAAACAGAGACATAAATATGTAAAAGAAGACAACATTAAAACGAAAAAGAGGGACTAAAAAATGTAGTCACAGGTCTTTCATATGGAGAGGAAGTCAAGGCGATACAAAAAAATAAAAGACTGTTTTAAACTTAGAAAAATAGGGGTAAATATTAAGGTAACCACAAAGGAAACTAACAATCCTACGCATCAAAACAAGAGAAACATAAAGACTCAGCAAATACAAAATCAACAAGAATGAAAAAGATGAAAAGAAAATAAATAAAAACTACTCAGCACAGAAAATTAAGTAGAACAAAGAAACTGTCAACAACACACAAAAAAAGACATCAAAATGACAGCAATAAACTCATATCTATCAATAATTATGCCAAATGTAAATGGACTAAATCACCAATAAAGAGACAGAGAGTGGTAGAATGGATTTAAAAACACGATCTGTCTATATGTTGCCTACAAGAGACACATCTTAGACTTAAAGACACAAACAAACTAAAACTCAAAGGATGGAAAAATATATATCAAGCAAACAACACTCAAAAAAGAGCAGGAGTGGCAATATTAATCTCTGACAAAATAGACTTTAAAGTAAAATCCACCACATAGGATAAGGAAGAACACTATATAATGATTAAAGGACATAACCATAATAAATATTTACACACCCAATGACAGGGTTCCAAAATACATAAAACAAACTCTAACAGCACTGAAAAGGGAGACAGGCAGCTCCACAATAATAGTAGGAGACTTCAACACACCACTTTTGGTGAAGGGCAGAACATCCAGAAAGAAGCTCAATAAAGACATGGAAAATCTAAATGCCACAATCAACCAACTTGATCTCATAGACATATACAGAACACTACACCCAACAGCAGCCTAGTATACTTTCTTTTCCAACGCACATAGAACATTCTCCAGAATAGACCACATATTAAGCCATAAAGCAAGCCTTAACAGAATACAAAGCATCAAAATATTACAAAGCACCTTTTTGGACCATAAAGCCATAAAAGTAGAAGTCAATAACAGAAAAAGAAAGAAAAAAAAATCAAACACATGGAAACTGAACAACACCTTGCTCAAAAACTACTGGGTTATAGAAGAAAATAAGGATGGACTAAAGATATTCACACAATCAAATAAGAATGAAAACACACCCTACCAGAACCTTTGGGACACAGAAAAAGCAGTGCTCAGAGGTCAGTTTATAGCAATAAATGCACACATCCAAAAAGAAAGAGCCAAAATCAAAACATTAACCCTACAGCTCGAACAAGTAGAAAGAGAGCAGCAAAAGAAGCCTTCGGGTGCCAGAAGAAAGCAAATAATAAGAATTAGAACAGAGTTAAGAGAAATAGAGAGTAGAAAAACACTTGAAAGAGTTAACAAGGCCAAAAGCTGGTTCTTTGAAAAGATCAATAAAATCAATAAACCATTGGCCAAACTGACAAAAGAAAAACAAGAGAGGAAGCAAATAACCTGAATAAGAAATGAGATGGGTGATATCACAACAGACCCAACTGAAATTAAAAGAATCATGACAGAATACTATGAAAAATTGCACTCTAACAAATTAAAAAACCTAGAGGAAATGGACAAGTTTCTAAACACACTACCTACCCAAACTAACCCAAACAGAGGTAGAACAACTAAATGAACGTGTAACAAAAGAAGAGATTGAAAAGGTAATTTAAAAACTCCCACCACCAAAAACTAAGCCGTGGCCCGGACAGTTTCACTGGAGAATTCTACAAAACTTTCAGAGAAGAGTTAACACTACTACTACTAAAGATATTTTAGAGTGTAGAAAAGGATGGAATACTCCCAAACTGATTCTATGAAGCCAGCATAACCCTGATACCAAAACCAGGTATAGACACCACAAAAAAAGATAATTACAGACTAATATCCCTCATAAGCATAGACGCAAAAAATCCTCAACAAAATTCTAGCCAATAGCCCCATAAAACCAAATGAGACTAACGAGGTACAGTAGTCCAGTGACAAGGGCCAGAAGGCAGAAGGGGAAAAGGAAGCTGGTGATAGGGAACCCAAGGTTGAGTAAGGGTATTGTTGATGTGTTGTGAGATCGTTAACCATTGTCATAGGGCAACATTTGTAGTAACTGTTAAATGAGAAACTATTTTGTTCTGTAAGCCTTCATCTTAATGGGGGAATAACAGCACAATTGGAAGAGCGTAGTCAATGTCACTGAACTGTGCATGTAGAAATTTTTGAAATGGTGTTTCTTTGGCTACGTGTATTTTGACCAAAAAACAGGGTTGCGAAGTTAAAGGGTTGACATGTTGTGGGGTTGTTAACTAATGTCATAAAACAATACGTGGACTACTGTTTCATGAGAAACCATTTGTTCTATAAGCCTTCATCTGAAGTACAATAAAAAAAAAAATTCTAGCCAATAGAATTCAACAACATATCAAAAAAATAATTCACCATGATCAAGTGGGATTCATATGAAGTATGTAGGGATGTTTCAACATTAGAAAAACAATCAATGTAATCCATCACATAAATAAAACAAAAGACAAGAACCACGTGATCTTATCAATTGATGCAGGAAAGGCATTTGAGAAAGTCCAACACCCATTCATGATAAAAACTGTCAGCAAAATAAGAATAGAAGGGTAATTCCTCAACATAATAAAGGGCATTTATACAAAGCCAAGAGCCAACATCATCGTAAATGGAGAGAGTCTGAAAGCGTTCCCATTGAGAACAAGAACCAGATAAGGATGCCCTTTATCACTGCCCTTATTCAACATTGTGCTGGAAGTCCTAGCCAGAGCAATTAGACTAGAAAAAGAAATACAGAGCACTCAAATTGGTAAGGAAGAAGTCAAAGTATCTCTACTTGCAGATGATATGATCTTATACACAGAAAACCCCAAAGAATCCACAAGAAAACTACTGGAATTAATAGAGGATTTCAGCAAAGTATCAGGACACAAGATAAACATATGAAAATCAGTCGGATTCCTCTACACCAACAAAGAGAACTTCAAAGAGGAAATCACCAAATCAATACCATTTACAATAGCCTCCAAGAAGATAAAATACTTAGGAATAAATTTAACTAGAGACGTAAAAGACCTATACAATGAAAACTACAAGACAGTATTGCAAGAGACCAACGTAAGTGGAAAAACATACCTTGCTCATGGATAGGAAGACTAAATATTGTGAAAATGTCAGTTCTACCTAAAGGGATCTACAGATACAATGCAATCCTGATGCAAATTCCAATGGCATTTTTTAATGAGATGGAGAAACAAATCACCAATTTCATATGGAAAGGGAAGAGGCCCTGGATAAGAAGAAGAACAAAGTGGGAGGCCTCACACTACCTGATTTTAGAACTTATTGTACTGTCACGCTAGTCAAAACAGCCTGGTATTGGTACAACAACAGATACATAGACCAATGGAACAGAATTGGGAATCCAGACATAAATTCATCCACCTACAAGCAGCTGATATTTGACAAAGGCCTAAAGTCCATTGATTGGGGAAAAGACAGTTTCTTTAACCAATGGTGCTGGCATAACTGGATATCCATCTGCAAAAAACTGAAATAAGACCCATACCTCACACCATGCACAAAAACTAACTCAAAATGGATCAAAGACCTAAATATAAAATTGAAAACGATAAAGATCATGGAAGAAAAAATAGGGACAAAGCTAGGAGCCCTAATACATGGCATAAACAGAATACAAACCATAAGTAACAATGCACAAACATCAGACGAGAAACTAGATAACTGGGAGCTCCTAAAAATCAAACACTTATGTTCATCAAAAGACTTCACCAAAAGAGTAAAAAGACAACCTACAGACTGGCAAAAAATTTTTGGCTATGACATATCCGATCAGGGTCTAATCTCTAAAATCTACAAGATACTGGCAAAACCTCAACAACAAAAAGACAAATAACCCAATTAAAAAATGGGCAAAGGATATGAACAGGCACTTCACCAAAGAAGACATTCAGGAGGCTAACAGACACATGAGGAAATGCTCAAGATCATTAGCCATTAGAGAAATGCAAATGAAAACTACAGTGAGATACCATCTCACCCCAACAAGGCTAGCATTAATCCAAAAAGTACAAAATAATAATTGTCGGAGAGGTTGTAGAGAGACTGGAACACTTATACACTGTTGGTGGGAATGTGAAATGGTACAACCAGTTTGGAAATCGATTTTGGTGCTTCCTTAAAAAGCTAGAAATAGAAGTACCATATGATCCAGCAATCCCACTTCTTGGAATGTATCCTAGAGAAATAGGAGCCGTCACACAAATAGATACACCCGCACCAATGTTCATTTCAGCACTGTTCCTGATAGCAAAAAGACGGAAACCACCTAGATGCTCATCAGTGGACGAATGGATAAAGAAATTATGGTATATTCACACAATAGAATATGATGCAATGAAAAAGAACAACGATGAATCTGTGAAACATAACATGGAGGGATCTGGAAGGCATTAAGCTGAATGAATTTAGTCAGTATCAAAAAGACAAATATTGTATAAGACTACTATTATAAGAACTCAAGAAAAGGTTTAAACACAGAAGAAAATATTCTTTGATGGTTACGATCGTGGAGAGGGAGAGTGAGGGTTATTCACTAACTGGATAGTGGACAAGAATTATCTTAGGTGAAGAGAAGGACAACACACACTACAGGAGAATTCAGCACAACTGGACTAAATCGAAAGCTAAGAAGTTTCCTGAATACAATCAAACACTTCAAAGGACAGAGTAGCAGGGGCAGGAGCCTGGGGATCATGGTTTCAGGGGACATCTAGGTCAATTGGCATAACAAAGTTTATTAAGAAAACGGTCTGCATCCCACTTTGGTGAGTGGCATCTGGGGTCTTAAAAGCTAGCCAGCAGCCATCTAAGATGCATCGATTGGTCCCAATCCACCTGGAGTAAAATAGAATGAAGAACACCAAAGACACAAGCAAAACATTAGCCCAAGAGACAGAAAGGGCCACATAAAGCAGAGACTCCATCAGCCTGAGACCAGAAGAACTAGACGGTGTCCGACTACCACCAATGACCACCCTGACAGGGAACACAATAAGAGTCTCTGATGGAGCAGGAAAAAAGTGGGGTGCAGAACTCAAATTCTAGTGAAAAAAACCAGACTTAATGGTTTTACTAAGACTGGAGGGACCCCAAAAGACATGGCCCCTGGACTCTGTTGGCCCAGAGCTGAAACCATTCCCAAGGCCACCTCTTCAGACAAAGATTAGTCTGGACTATGCGACATAAAGTGATCCTCGTGAGGAGTGTGCTTCTTAGCTCAAGTAGATACATGAGACTCAATGGGCAGCTCCTGTCCAGAGGCGAGATGAGAAGGCAGAGAAGGTCAGGAACTAGTTGAATGGACACGGGAAATCTGGGGTAGAAAGGAGAAGTGTGCTGTCACAGTATAGGGAGAGCAACTAGGGTCACATAGCAGTGTGTGTATAAATTTTTGTATGAGAAACTGACTTGAACTGTAAACTTTCACTTAAAGCACAATAAAAAAAAAAAAAAGAAAAGAAATCAAATGACACATTGCATTGGGCAAATCTGCAAAAGACCTCTTTAAAGTGTTAAAAAGTAAAAATGTGACCTTGAGGACTAAGGTGTGCCTGATCCAAGCCGTGGTGTTTTCAGTTGCCTCATATTCATGTGAACGCAACCAAAGAAGAACTAACTCCTTTAAATTATGGTATTGGCAAATAATATTGAATATACCACGAACTGTTAGAAGAACGAACGCATCTATCTTGAAAGAAGTACAGCCAGAAAGCTTATTAGAAGCAAGGATGGCGGGAGTTTGTCTCACGTACTTTGGACATGTTAGCAGGAGGGATCAGTTCCTGCAGAAGGACATCATGCTTGATAAAGTAGAGGGTCAGTGAAAAAAGAGAAAGACCCTCAAGGAGATGGATTGACACAGTGGCCGCAACAATGGGCTCAAGCATAACAAGGATTGTGAGGACGGTGCAGGACCGGGCAGTGTTTTGTTCTATTGTACAGAGGGTCGCTGTGAGTCGGAACCGACTCAGTGGTGCCGAAGAACAGCAATGACACAGAGACAGTAAACAGATCTGTGGTTGTAGGGTCCACAATGAGTGGACGGAGGGATGAACAGGTGAAGTCAAACCAAACCCATTGCCATGGAGTAGATTTCAGCTCCTAGTGATGTTGTAGGACATAGTAGAACTGCCCCATAGGATTTCCAAGGCTGTAAATCCTTATGGAAGCAGTCTGCCGCAACCTTTTCCTGCGAAGCGGCTGGTGGGTTCGAACCGCTGACCTTTTGGTTAGCAGCAGAGCACTTTAATCACTGCAGGGTTTTTAGGGCCATGAAATCATTCTCTATAATACTGTAACAGTGGACACATGACATTGTGCATTTGTCAAAACCCAGAGGACAGCATAAAAAGTGAACCTCGATATAAACTCCGAGCTTTAGTTAATGCTAGTGTTATCAATACCAGTTCATCAATTGTAACAACGTACCACATGAATGAAAGAGGCTAATGATAGGAGAAACAGCATGCAGAGGGCAGAAGTGGTGTATGGAAACTTTCTGAACGAGTTTTCTGTAAACCTAAAGGTACTCTAAAAGAAAAAGTCTGTTAAAAGGATTTTTTTTAATAAGAATTTTTTTAAAGTTCAGTTCGGAACCCTGGAAGCCACCACCGTGGCCCCTCCACTCAGAAGAGTAGGGTCACTTCGGGTTGAAGGCAAGGAATCAAATCTACAGATTTCTTCATCAACAGCCACCAAGCAAGCCTTTGTCATGGGTTTGACAGGTGCTGTTAAAGCCATAGCAAATACTGGGACGCCAAGGAAACTGAAACCAAAGAAGATTTCAAAATGTGTATAGGTCAACGACAAGTATTCAACATTCGGCCAAGCCCTAAGGGAAGAAAACAAAAGCCCCACCAGAGTCGCCAAAGCTATGGAGCAGCGCAGCCTTAATGTGGTTCTTATGAGCAACCAGCGAAGAAGGAAACCGCAGTGGATGGTTCCACAAAGCTGTCACTGACGCTCAGGCTAGTTCCTTGAGTGAGAAACAGTCTGTTCATATTTCCTCCTTCCCGATCACCACACAAGGCACAGAGAGCCAGTGCACATATACACAGACACACAGGCACTCACACACACTCAACACACACACACAGATGGTAGCCCCCAGGAGACACCTGACCAACCAGTGTGGGGGCTGTAACTGGAAGAACAGAGTCCCTGGGCGGTGCAAAGAGCTAATGCATTTGGCTGCTAATCAAAAGGTTAGAGGTTCAAGTCTACCCAGAGGAACCTCAGAAGAAAGGCCTGGTGATCCAGTTCTGAAAAATCAGCCATTGAAAACGCTATGGAGCACAGTCTTACTCTGGCACACATGGGGTCACCATGAGTCAGAGTCAACTAGACAGCACCTGGTACTGGTAGCTGGAAGAACAGTTTTCCCCCTTGCCTTAAAGGGCGTCTTGCTGGTGGCTTTGCTCAGGCTGAGAGGTCAGGACGAGGGGTCCTCCCAGCGGGAGCTGGCTCCGGGCCAAGTGGGAGAAGCTTGCTTTCACAAGGCTGGGATGGAGGAGCTGTGCCCTCTACCACCTCTGTCGTCCCTCCCAAGACGTCAGCAGTGTGGACTCCGCTGAGGGGCTCTGGCCTGGGAGGTGTGCCAGAATCCAGCCCTTCCTCATGCCAAAGACCTGGTGCATCGGGAGGGCTTTAACCCTTTGTTGCCCAGCCAGGAAAGACTTATTCCGTGTTCTACTCTCCGTCGCTGCCACAGACTTGCTCAGAAAGCTGGTTTGATTCCTCTTGCCTCTCCTCCGCGAAGCCTATCCTCTCTGACCACCCCGACATACCCTTGCTCCTCATCTCACTCACGTGTCTTGTAGGGTTAATTATTTCAAGCACTACCATCTCGGGTCCTACAGGTACCGGGGCCACAGCCTCCACTCCCCAAGCAGTGCACACCCAGCAGGATCCCAAACAGCAAACAGCACTGGAGGACGTATCACAAACACAGTGTGACCTCAGCACCTATGCTTGACAACAAAGTTTCATATCACTTCTCAGGTGGGACTGAGTTTGTAGCATTATAACCACTGTTATCCCCATTTTACAGATTTAAGGCTCACAGAGGTGAAGGGATTCCCCCTTAGATCATGGTGAGGAGAGTGGGGAAATGTCAGGACGCAAACTCATGACTGCCTGATGCAGATCCTAGATGCTCCCTCGTGATACTCACTGCTGTCCTTGGCTGAGATTCCCAGGTTCCCTGCAGTAGCTCGCTCATTGTTTATTTGCACCCTGCCTTGTTCCAAAACAATTTAATGCAATTTTCAAAACCAAATACAATAGGACAGCAAAGAAAAAAGCAAATAGCAAGACTGTGAAAATGGAAAAAAATAATGGTATACTAGGAAAATTAAGCCAGGGTAGAACTGGAACACAAAATTGAGGAATTCTAGAAGGCTCTCCATCAGAGAACTTTAGTCCCTAGATTGAGACTAGAAGTGTAGCTCTAAGCTTCCTAGCAGCTAAAGGAAAGAAGGAAAGAAGATCAGTACACAGGCGATTTAGCCCATGTGTTGTTCTTAGAGGCATTATGTTCTCTGTTTCTGAGGCCTGAAAACAAATGTCTCACAAATGGCCTCATGGACTGGACCCCTGGGTGGAGGACAGTGGCTTTCAAACTGTGTCCCCACACTCCTGAGGTGCCACAGGAGAGATGAAGAGAAGAGTGAGGGGGTTGGCTCTCGTTCTGCACATTTTCCCTCCCTACTAACCTCAGCTCCAGCAGAGAAGCTCCTCTTTTCTCTCCGACACTTGGAGTTGAGCAGTCTGGAGCCTGGCGGCTGTTCCATTACAACTTCATGTCAGCAGGAATTTCAGCCTCCACTTCATTAAAATGTTTTGTCCTATTTTCTAACATCCAAAACTCCCAGGAGCCTTTCATGTTTCTACCCCAACAGAGCTCTCAATCACACACAAGAAGCCCCCACATACCCCCCATCTTCTCTCCTCCTCCTCCTCCTTCTTCTCTTCATCCTCCTCTTCCTCCTCCCTGAAGCCACATGCTAGTAGTTCAGGGCTTCAGCTGGGCCTCAAGAGTTGCTGTCAAGGAGATTGCTGACATTTGCCAGATCTTGTGTTTGACCACAAGCCACTTTTTAAAATTTGAATGCATGGACGGGGACATTGGTGTTTCAGTGGTAGAATTCTCGCCTCCCATGCGGGAGACCGGGGTTCGATTCCAGGCCAATGCACCTCATGCACAGCCACCACCGGTGGAAGCTTGTGTGTTGCTAAGATGCTGAACAGGTTTCAGCTGAGCTTCCAGACAAAAACAGACTAAGAGGCAAGTCTAGGTGAATGATCTACTTCTGAAAATTAGCCAATGAAAACTCTATGGCTCATAAAAGACCATTGATAAAGTGCTGGAAGATAAGCCCCCAGGTTGGAAGGTACTCAGAATACACAGTGGATGAAACAATGGATTCAAGCATACTAACAATTGTGAAGATGGCGGAGGACGGGACAACATTTTGTTCTGTTGTACATGGAGTCGCCATGACGGCAACTAACAACAACAAGAGAGAAGTTGTCTATTCAAAGGAATCCGTCAAGACTCCTCTTGGCATGGAAAAACCATTGCCTAGTTATTTGGGGGTAAGTCTGCCTTCTCAGGCATCAGGTTGCTCAAAGAAAGATTAGTAAAACTTCTTTCCATTTTGGCTGAGAAAATGGAAATTAAAGTGGCAAATTGGTTGGCCTTGTAACAGGAGTGCAGGGCCACTTCATGCCACTTATCATGACCCCTTTGCTTGGGAACTGTCCCACTTGAAGTTATAGGTGACCTTAAGTGCTACTTTAAGACACAATGTTCTAGAATCGGCAAGGATCTTGGTGAATATTTAAGTCCAATCTTTCTCCTTTCTCCCATTTTACAGATGAGAAAACAGAGCCCAGGGGGTCAAGCCACAGGCCCAAATTCAAACAAGTGGAACCAACTCGGCCCGCCTCCCATGCCATCACCTTGGGAAGGGGCTGCTTTAGGCCATGCATAGAGCTGCTTGTCCTTCTGATGGTGAACCACATTGCAGGCCCCAGAATCTCCTTTGCATCCAGACAGTTCAGCGGGGGGATGTGTGTGATGGAAAGACAGGGGAGGAGAAGCAGGGGCAGCTCCGGGGGAAGGCGGGCATCTTGCTCAGCCTCTGAGCTGCACGTGGTGCCATCAGCAGGTTACTATGTTCCGGAAGAAGAACTGAGCAAATTGTCTGTTAATGAGTACCCCTCACACCCCAGCACCCCGGAAGCCCTGGTCCAAGTGTACAAGGGGCAGATTATCTTAGCTGTCTTTGTGTGGCTGTGACCGTGACCAAGAAGCAGAGGAGTGCATGAGGCCCCCACTCAGGGGCTGCTTCCTGTTCGTGCTGCCAACCCAGATTGCCCAACTCTTCCTGGCATCCTGGCTTGCGTGGCCTCCCAGCCGGTGCCTGACACCTAGGTGTTCCACATTGTGAGGTCTCAGCCTTTTCTCAACCTTCTTCCTGGTCAGCCACCTATCTTTTTTCTTGACATGCTCTTCTGGGGCCCAAGAGGCAGATTTCCTCATCTTCTGTCTGCCCAGCTTTCACCCGCCTTCCTCGCCCTCTCCCCAGCTGAGCGCCTGGCCAGCAGCGTCATCTCTGACTTCAGACGTGGCATTGCTGAAGAGCCTGGGGCTCTCTTGACCCTTGGTGGCTGCCAGCCTCCGTCCTAATTCCCTTCCTGTTGGCATGCACCTGGAAGGTGCCTCCTTCACCGCCTTCTAGACTCCCCCACTCTGTTTTTCTTTGCCTCCAGGATTTGTCCAAGAGTGTTGCAGCATCTGACCTCACGGGCTTGAGAACTCTAACTCGAAGCTTCAGAGTGTGCATTTAGATGCTCGCTGCTAGGGTGTTTGGCCAGGGCCTGCTGGCCACCACCCATGTTTATCACACAACACATAAATGCAACTTCTGGAGACCTCTGGGCAGGAAAGAGCTCGCTAAGAAGTCACTGTATCCAGCCCTCAGTCTTCAGGTTAGATTCTCTCTTTGAACCACTTCTAGATGGGGAAACTTACACGTTTCGGAAGGCATTCAAGAAACGAGATCTCACTACTCTTAGCCACCCTTTCTCACGGAAAACAAAGCATAAAGGTCATGAGAAGGAAAGTTCTTAAACACTGTTTAAAAGGAAGAAGGGAAAACACCCGTCTCCCTTTGTCCTGGCACTGCCAGGGAGATACTCCCACTGTCCTCTTGCAGAAATGGGTACAGGAAGGACCCCTGTCACACTTCTCCATGTCTTCCTTGGCTGAGATGTCCCCTCCCCTCTAAATAAGCACTTGTGCCCGCGTGTACACGCGCAGACCCAAAAGAGACTCTGGTGGAAGCCAAATGCTAAATTAAGGCTGTTGTTCAGTATTTTTTAAAAATTCATTTTCAACTTTGTATTGTAGACAGCATCATCTCTGCAGTTCACATGTTACATGAATGTACCTGCTGCCGCATAGCAGGTTTCACGTTTTCTTCCTTGTTCAAAATGGATCACTTTCGTGGACTTCAAAGCCTAAGGCTGTCTTTTCATTGCCCTTTCCTGCCTTTCTGAACTCACCTCCAATCCCTCTCCAGCCTTCATTTTCCCGTTCCAAAGTTCCTTCTTTCATCTTCTCTCAGGTGGTGGCATATCTGTATGCGTGAAGATTTTGATTGCCCATTTCTTGACCACACCCAGTCGCATTATTCCTTAAAAAACAATGATTACGATTCTAAACTTCCTTTTTCAGTTCCTCACTCATCCTTTAAGCTAAAGAGTTTTTTCCCCCTAAATGCAAGGTGCTCCATTTGATCATCTAGGCCTTTCTGCTCCACTCACACAGCCTCCTGAGACTTTCTTACATGTTATTCTGGTCCCTTTCCTGACGGTCCTGGTGTCGTACAATCATTTGCTAGTTGAAGGGTTTTTGCTGCATGTTTTCTTCAGTCTCTTCCACTGTGGATTGGAATAATGCTGACCGTGCTCATGCTGTACCTCAGTGTCTGTGTCTAGAGAGGACAAGCCCTCTTTTTTCTGTTCTAAGTCAAAAAACTCAAGGAAGGACTCTGAATGGTCTACTTTAGGTCCGATGTTGGCCGGAAGTTGGGGTCTCTAAGAACGTGGCAACTCCCACTCAATCATGCAGTTGAATTGGAGGATGACGCTGTTTCCAGAAGCAAAAGGAAAGCTATTCCCAGAAGAACTGAAGACAAAACTCTCAAAACACTGTTTTTGTTGTTGTTAGTTGCCATCAATTTGATTCCAACTCATGACAACCCCACGTATGCAGAGTAGAACTGCTTCATAGGGTCTTCAAGGGAGTGACCTTTGGGAAGCAGATAGCCAGGTCTTTCTTCCAAGGCACCTCTGGGTGCCTTCAAACTGCCAAACTTTCAGCTAATAGTTGAGCTCTTAACCATTTGCACCACCCAAGGACTTCCTCACAACAATAGACACCCACAATAAAGTATTTGTAAGTTCAGGTGTGTGTGTAGTGAGCTATTATAACATTTCTGCTTAAAGACATGTTTGTTGCTGCCGTCAAGTCATTTTTAACTCATAGCAACCATATGTTACAGAGTAGTACTGCCCCATAGGGCTTCCTTGGCTGTAATCTTTATGGAAGCAGATCACTAGGTCTTTCTTCCAAGGAGCTGCTGGGTGGGTTTGAACCCCCAATCTTTTGATTAGCACCCGAGCACTTAACCGTTTGCATCACCAGGCTCCACGAAAACATGTTTACAGACAATAAGTAAACTGAAAAGAAGTTACGGAAATACCAGTGGTGATTACACTAAGAAGGTGGACTATATAGTCATCGAATAACTTCAGATTTTGCTAGAAAAAGTTAAAGTTAAGTGTTAAATTTAGAAAATTAAGAGTAAGCACTAAAATAAGAAATGCAGAATTGATAAATCTTCCTCATCAGCAAAGGAAAAAAAGAGAACATAAAAAAATTCTTTTTCATCAGCCCTTGATCGTTAAGGTTGTGTGTCAACTTGGCTGGACCGTGATTCTCAGTGGTTTGGCAGTTTGACATAGTTTGGCAGTCATATAATGATGTGATCACCTCCATGCCAAGAGTTGACACAATGTGACTACCTCCGTGATGGGATCTGCTGTGAGTAGCCAATCAGTTGAAAGAGAGTTTCCTTGGGGGTGTGGCCTACATCCAATGTAAGTGGACTTTCTGGCAAGGGTCGTGGGCTTTTGCTCACACTGGATCCTGCAGCTGTCTCCTGTTTGTCTGACCTCTGGTTCTTGGGATTTAAGCTAGTAGCTTACCTGCTGTCTTGCCTGCCAATCTTGAGATTTGTTGGTCTGACTTGCTGCCCTTGGGTTCGCCAGCCCCTACGGTTAGGTGAATTAGGAGAAGCCTCCAGCCTGATCCACGTTTCATCCTCTAAAACTGCGTGAGCCATTTCCTCAATATAAATCTCTCTCTATATATATATTTATATGCTTTACTGGGTTTTGCATCTCTAGGGAACCTAGCCTAAGATAAACCTGCACAAAGGCGGGATGGAAAACAAAAAAGATGGCTTGCATAAAATATAAAAGAAGATGTTTGAAATAAGTTCATATATAAGAAATCACAATAAATATAAATAGATTAAGATCATTTTTAAAAAGTCATAGATTGGCCATTTCTATTAAAAAAATAAAATAAAACATCAAGCTATGTGCTTTCTAAAGTCACACCTAAAATGGCATAGAAAGATCGAAAGTAAAGACTGGGAAATGATATACTTGGCAAATACTAAACAGAAGCTTACATGGTAGTATTGGTTTATAATAAAACATAATACAATGTAGTCAAAACTATTAATAAGGATAAAGAGGAATGCTACATAATAATAGGAGGAACATTCCACCATTTGTTTGCAGCTGTCAAAATAATCTTGAAACATATTAAGCAAAAACTGACACAGTTACAAGGAAAAATTAATAAAATCACAACCATAGTGGGGAATGTTAGCATGTCTTTCTCAGACACTTACAGATTAAGCAGGCACAAATTTGGTAAGGAAACAGAACAGGTATATATCAAAGGGAGCCAGTCACCATATTAAGGTTGAATCTCAACCACTGTAATGCAATTTCAGGTAAATCATAAAAGGAAGGAGCTTTCATACTATGATTCGATTGTCAATACCCTTTCTATTATCAATCTAAGAATCATTTACCCATAAACCGAGTGACTAAAAAACTATTGCTACTGGGAAACAAGATTAAGTAACCTCCAATACAAGACACATTCGTAAGACTTGTCAAAGGGTGACAATTTCATAGAAACAGGAGGTAAGCAGTCCTTGACTTTTTACCATTTTGTTGGTTTGAAAAAATGACGTCAAGCATAAGGATGAGGAAAGAAACTAACATCTCCCATGGTCTCTGCCTCAAGACATGTTGCCTAAGTGGCTGGTGACCTGGTGTCCTGATCATCACTAAGGAACACTATCCAGAGCAGTGCTTCCTAACTAGAATTTTGACAGGAACTTTCAGTATAAAAGACTCAACTCTAACGAGTGCAATGGAATTTCCATGCTATCTATAAAAACATCCACAGTTAATGCGACATTCACTTGGTCACCCTTTACCACCATATCTCTATTTGATTAAACCAAAAACACCAACCTCACTGCCGTGGAGTCAATTCCAACTCATAGCAACCCCTCAGGACAGAGTAGAACTGCCCCATAAGGTTTCCCAGGCTGTTAATCTTTATGGAAACAGACTGCCACATCTTTCTTCTATGGAGCGGCTGGTGGGTTTGAACCACTGATTTTTTTGTTAGCAGCCAAGCACTTAACCACCATGCCACCAGGGCTCCTTAGAAACTAAACCCATTGCTGCTGAGTCAATTTCAACTCATGGCAACCCCATGTGTTACAGAGTAGAACTTCTGCATAAGGTTTTCTCAGCTGTAATCTTTATAGATCTCCAGGCTTTTGTTTTGAAGTGCCACTGGGATGGGTTCAAACTGCTAACCTTTCAGTTAAGCTTAACCATTGTACCATAAAGGCTTCTGGTTCTGTTTGATTAGGAATACGTATTGCCCTGATTTCTCTTACATACATTTGGCTCTGGCTAAATTTTACACTAAGCCTCCTGATTCTTCCTTGAAATGAGATCAGGGAAAGAGCTACCTCACTTCAAATGTTCTTCAAGCTGAGCATGCCTATGGCCAACACCGCCATAACAAAACACGTCTTTAATTACGACAAAAATGCATTTTAAGTGTTTATCCAAATCCATCAGCCCTCTTGAGAAGAGTTTGTAACACACTAGGTGCCACGTCCAATCCTTAGAACTACCGTTCCAGGGTCTCACTGTCCTTAGGTCCTGGAAGTTATTCTTCTTAAAACTTCACTTTAGTTTAAGCCAGCTCCTGATCCCATTCAGGGGCCCTGGTGGCACAGTGGTTAAGAGCTACAGCTGCGAACCAAAAGGTCGGCAGTTCAAAACCACCAGCTGCTCCTTGGAAACCCTATGGGGCAATTATATTCTGTCCTATAGGGTCACTATGAGTTGGAATTTTTTAAACCTCTTCCCATCAGGTCGATTCCAACTCATAGTAACCCTATAGGACAGAGTAGAACTCCCCCCATAGGGTTTCCCAGGCTGTAAATCTTTATGGAAGCAGACTGCCACATCTTTCTCCCGTGCAGCAGCTTGTGGGTTCAAACCACTGACCTTTCAGTTAGCAGCTGAGCGCTTTAACCACTGCACCATCAGGGCTCCTTAAGCCAGTTCCTAGAAGGAATAAATGCATAGTTAATATGCATCATTCATACATTCAACAAGAATTAATGCCTGTTCCATGTTGGTCCTGGCCCAAGTCTTGGGATTCCAAATGAATAAAGCAAGGCCCCTGTCCTTGGACAGCCTATGATGCAATGGAGGAGACCTATATGAGCAGGTAATTGGAACACTGTGTGATGAGGAGGCCAAGGAGGCTCTGGAAGCACGTAGGAGAGGCCCCGCTGGAGGGAGTGGCACAGAGTAAGAGCATCAAGTCATAACGACATGCCAGAGCCAAGGCGTGGGAGGTGAGGCAGTAAGTAGCTAGGCAAAGGTTGAGATGGTAGGTGGGGAGGGCTTTCAAGGAAGAGTGAGCAGCAGGTGCAAGGACATGAAGATAAGAAGTATGGTGCCGGGAAAACCAAGTGAAGCATAAAGCAAAGTTGGCTGTAATAACCATGAAGGAAACGTTCTAATTAGCATCAACTGTGTTGGCCTTGTTAAAATTTACAAGGACTTTGCCAAAAGGCGTGCTGGACAGCTCAGTGCTCTTTATGAACCTCTTGTTTTTCTCTCAATAAATTTTCCAAGGGAAGCACAGCCCTTAGACGTGGTTGAAGATGGGGTTTCCCCCATGGACTAGCAGTTTGAGAATCAGGGATCATCATTTACTCAACATATATTCAGTGTACCTACTATGTGCTAGGTGTTGTGTGGTGAGCACAGAACATAGGGTCCCTGCCCTTGTGGGCCTTCCAGACTCGGGGGTGGGGGGTGATAAATGGGCAAACAGACAGGTAAAGAGGGACTGAGCCCCTTGATCCTCCTGTTTTGTTCTGGTCACCAGACTTATTCAATGACAGCCAGAAAACAACAGTGTAAGCTGGTCAGGGTTTGTCTCATGCTTTCCCGCAAGGGGTTTACTGGACTAGATTGCTTGAGCTTGATCACAGAAGCATGTACGCCTCCCTGCAACTACAAACCACGAAGGCAATTATCAAGTCTTTGCTGTTCTTAGTTGGTGTCAAGTTGGCTCGGACTCATGGTGACCTTATTGCATGGTCTCGTGCCATCCTCATGATCTTTGGTTTCAGGTCATTAGAAAGGATACTTTAATCTGAGTGTCATCCTTTCCCTGGGAAGCTGGGAAGAGAGCCAAGAGATGCTCCTCTCCACTGAGGCCCTAGGTTATGAGCCTGGCAGAACTTGTAACTCCGGGAAGTAGACTGGAGTCAGTGCATCCAACACTTGCTTTGAACGAGGAAAAGGCTGGTGAGAAGCAGTGACTGCCAGCGTGTTTTCTCATCCTGGCAACTTCAAGCATGGCACGTTGTGCGTTCTAAGAGCTCCATAGGTGCATTATTTTTCATTTCCTCTAGGTCCTCAAAACCTGGCCGCATGGGTCTATGGGCTTCAGGGCTCCATGAACCCAACAAATGTACACTAGGTTGTGTATTTATATGCACACTGTCCTAGTACAGACTTTGGGGCTCTCTTCCAATTCTCAGAAGGGTCTGAGCTTCCGAGGTTAATGCTCTCATCTACCCAGCCATTGTGAGCAAAGGCCCACAGCGCAGGAAGCGGAACAGTGAATCCATGTTCTGCATGGTCATCCACAGGAGGATGCCCAAGCAGATCTGGGGAGAACCAGGTGACAAAGATAGCGATCAGCTTGCTTGGACTTCGGGTGCTGTGCTGAGGGCCTTAGCCCCGTTACCTCATTTATCTTCCCCATAGCTTTCAAGGCAAGTACTAATCTTACGGACTGCAGCTCTACTCTGAAACACAATAACCATTTACCACTGAGTCAAAATCGACTCAATGGCAAATGGTTATTAACATTATGATGCCCACTTTACAGATGAGGAAACTGAGGCTTAGGAAAGTTAAGTAAACACAATAACCATTTACCACTGAGTCAAAATCGACTCAATGGCAAATGGTTATTAACATTATCATGCCCACTTTACAGATGAGGAAACTGAGGCTTAGGAAAGTTAAGTAACTAGCCTATTATTAATAAGAAGTGACAGAGCTTGGATTGACACCCAGATCTAACTGGTTCAGAGTTGTACTGTTGTTCATTTCCTCCTTTATTTGCCCTTCCTATGGCCAGAAGCACTCGCCCCGTTCTATGGGAACCAAGGGGTGCTCTTATTACCAGGAGCCTCTAGCTATACCATTTGTGCTGTTAAAATCGAGTTGAAACCCTGGAACCGCAAGGCTCCAAAGAGGATCTCTGGCAAAATCTGATTTTAATAAAAGAGGAAATCCAGACAGGTCTCCAAGATCTCACTGTGCTGGGAGCTCTGAGGCCTGGTGTGTGATATTTCAAAGAACGACTGTGCATGTTAACTGCAGGTAAATACCAAAAACATGTTGCTGTTGAGTCGATTCTGATTCATAGTGACCCTATAGGACAGAGTAGAACTGCCCCCATGGGGTTTCCAAGCAGCGGCTGGTGGGTTTGAACTGCTGTCCCTTTGGTTAGTGGCCAAGCGCTTAACCACTGCCCTCCAGGGCTCCCTGCAGGTAAGCAGATTGGCATAATAGTCTCTGTTGACTCTCTTCAAGTCCAACTATCTAATCGTGTTCTGCTCAAAGGTGAAAAACTCAAGTTGCCCAGCATCTGTCAAGATGGCTTGTCCAAGGCTTATAATTCAACTCAATTCAACCCTAGCACCTCCTACCTACAAGGTAAGAGGCCTCAGGCAACTGTGGGAGGGAGCATGGTCACAAAGATGAAGGAAATATCTCCTATATCCCTCCTGGTTAGATTAAAGATGCAGGAGATATTTTATGCAGTTGTACATGCAAATTAGGTTGAACCATTGCTTTAACTGTTTCCAAAGGGTCTGAGGGAAGAAAGACAACGATGGCGAAAATCACCACTGCCACCTCCATTTAATGAGGTTCGACTCCGGGTCCAGCATGTTACAGGCAGTGTCTCGAGAACCCACAGTAATTCTGTAAGGCAAGTTTTATAAGTAGCTTACCCCATTTTACAAATGAAATAAAGTTCAGAAAAGTGTCCAATGGCACAGAGCTAATAAGCAAGTGGCTGAGCAAGAGTTTGAGCCCAGATCTGTTGACTTCAAGGATTCCTGGTGGCACAGTGGTTAAAGTGCTTGGCTGTCAACCAAAACGTTTTCATCGCCCCCAAAGAAAACCCAATACTCATTAGCAGTCACTCCCTATTTCCCTCTTCCCTTCTGCCCCTGGCAACTACTAATCTACTTTCAGTCTCTATAGATTGACCTCTTCTGGATATTTCATTTAAATGGAATCATACAATGTTTGTCCTCCTGGGTCTGGCTTCTTTCACTTAGTATAGTGATTCATCCATATTGTAGCGTGTATTGTTTCTTCATTCCTTTTTTATGGCTGAATAACACTTCATTTTATGGCTATGAGGAACCCTACTGACACAGTGGTTAAGCACTTGGCTGCTAACCAAAAGGTAAGCAGTTTGAATCCACCAGCTGCTCCACGGGAGAAAGATGTGGCACTCTGTTCTCATAAAGATTATAGCCTTGGAAACCCTATGGGGCAGTTCTACTCTGTTCTATAGGGTTGCTATGAGTCAGAATTGACTCAATGGCACATAACAACAACAACTGCTGACTTCAGAGACCTTCCTCCCTCCCACTGCTCCTGCTGTGAACCCTCTGCTCTTTATGTAATGTAAATGCACTCCTAGTTTATCTTTTATAAGCTTGGTCTTCCAAGAACTTTATTCAAAATAGCAATTTTTTTAAATAATTTTTATTGCGGTATTATGTTCCTGGTATTGGTCAACCATCACCATTAACTGTTCCCAAATCAAAATAGTAATTTTAAAAATACAATTTAATTAGAGATTTGAGCACCATTCAACTTGGATCCATATATAGGGTCGCTATGAGTTGGAATCGACTCAACGGCAATGGGTTTTGTTGTGTTTGTTTGTTTTTCAACTTGGATCCATGATCTAGGAGAGGTTCGAGCCTACACACTGACCTTGCTTTTCAATGTCGTTTTATAAAAGTCTGTCATACACGAAATGAAATCTTGATGCATGCCGCAACATGGATGATCCTTGAAAACCGCATGCTGAGTGAAATAAATCAGTCTCAAAAGGACAAATACTGTATGATCTCGTTTATAAGAAATAAGAAAATATATAGAAACCAAAGATTATTGGTGGTTACCAGGGGTGGGAGGCAGGAGGAGAGGGGGAAGTTTTTGCTTAGGGGGCATTGAGTTTTTGTTAATGGTGGTGGAATGATTTGGAAAAGAATAGCAGGAATGGGCGCACAGTTTGAAGAATGTAATCAATGTCACTGAATTGTACATATGGACATTGTTGAGATGGCATATGTTTTGTTATGTGTGATGGTTAAGATTGTATGTCAGCTTGGCTAGACCATTATTCTCCGTGTTTTAGCAGTTGTATAATGTTGTGATCACCCCCATGATGGAATCTGTTGAGTGGTACTGGCAGAGGCAGGGCCTGTGGCAGCTCACCCCCCTGTCAGTTTCATCTCTCTGCCTTCCGCCCGTTACCTTCTGCCTGCTCGCCTTGCCAAGGTTTTTGGCTGTTTCCAGACTCAGCAGCTGCCTCTTGTTGTCTCACCTCCGGTTCGTGGGACTTGAGCTAGCAGCTTACCTGTTGATCTCAGAATTCGTCAAACCTCTCAGCCTGCAAGCAAGAGTCCGGTTCCCCGACCTGCTGACCTTGGGTTCACCAGCCCCTGCAGCTACATGAATCAGGAGAAACCTGATTGTCTTGTCTGCTGATCTTGGAATTCACTGACCTTCACAGCCTGTGAGCGGGAGCCCCTCTCCGACCTGCTGACCTTGGGTTCACCAGCTTCTGTGGCTACGTGAACCGGGAGAGGCCTCTACCCTGATCTGTGGACTTGGGACATTTTAGCCTCTACAATTGCATGGGCTATTTCCTTGATATAAATCTCTCTACATATATATTTATACGCTTTACTGGTTTTGCTTCTCTAGAGAACCCAGCCTAAGACATTATGTATATTTTCAACCACAATAAAAAAAGTATCTACCGTACATCATTTCCATTCTTCTTATAATAATGTCAACTCACATCTTCAGCCATAACACAGGCCTAATGCTGGAGAAGATGACTCTTTGGGAGTGTCTGGCATTGCAGATCCAGCTGATTTCCCTTACCGGAAAATGAGCATGCGAAATCTTACTAGCCTCCCATCTCCTGAGGCAGGGTTGTAATGGAGCATGTCCTTCGTTATCCTACAGTTAATCATTGACAACATTTCTTTACAGCCAAGACAATGCCAGCAATACACAGCTCAAAACTAATCTGGCAGGAAGATTATGGTATAAAACATTATGCTCCATTATGTTATAAAACAACCCAGTTACTGACATTTAGGTCATCAATCACTTGGATTGTCGGGAAACGCCTTGTTCCAAGAGTTGTTTAATTATTATGGACAACTGATTCCCAGAAATTTTCTAGGCGAAGTTCACCATCCACCATTTTTCAAATATCAGGCTTTTAAAAGCCGCACTCTATCAAGTAGTATACTAAGTACGGAGTGAGATCTCCCATGAGGTGTTGAACAGGTGGGGTAAGACATTTCCATTGACTTAAATTGTTATATAAAGGAGATGTCATGAAATGTTTGCCATCGTTACTCCTAACAATTGTATACAGAGGGCAATGATGAGAGACTTTTCACGCAGACTGTGGTGGTTGTTGTTGTTAGGTGCCGTCGAGTTGGCTCTGACTCATAGTGACCCCGTGTACAACAGAACGAAACGCCGCCCTGTCCTCTGCCATCCTCACAATCATTGCTATGTTTGAGTCCATTGTTGCAGCCACTGTGTCAATCCATCTCGTTAAAGGACTTCCTCTTTTTCGTTGACACTTTACCTTACCAAGCATGATGTTCTTCTCCAGGGACTGGTCCCTCGTGATAACATGTCCAAAGCACATGAGACGCAGTCTCACCGTCCTTGCTTCTAAGGAGCATTCTGGCTGTACTTCGTCCAAGACAGGTTTGTTTGCTCTTCTGGCAGCCCATGGTATATTCAATATTCTTTGCTGACACCATAATTCAAAGGCATCAATTCTTCTTCGGTCTTCCTTATTCATTGTCCAGCTTTTGCATACATATGAGGCAATTGAAAATACCATGGCTTAGGTCGGGCGTACTTTAGTCCTCAAAGTGACATCTTTGCTTTTGGACACTTAAAAGAGGTCTTTTACAGCAGATTTGCCAATGCAATACGTCATTTGGATTTCTTGACTGTTGCTTCCATGGGCATTGATT
>NW_004443967.1:12587028-12588130 GCF_000243295.1 Trichechus manatus latirostris | reverse complement strand
GTCCTCAAGGTAACCTCTTTGCTTTTGAACACTTTAAAGAGGTCTTTTACAGCAGATTTGCTCAACGCAATATGCCATTTGATTTCTTGACTGCTGCTTCCATGGGTGTTGATTCTGGATCCAAGTAAAATGAAATCCTTGACAACTTCAATCTTTTCTCTGTTTAACATGTTGTTGCTTATTGGTCCAGTTGGGAGGACTTCTGTTTTATGTTGAGGTGTAATCCGTACTGAAGGCTGTAGTCTTTGATCTTCATCAGTAAGTGCTTCAAGCCCTCTTCACTTTCCACCTGGTGTAGCAAACAATAATTCCAACAGTTCTTGCCTTTGCTCTCCATTCTCTTTTTCAGAGTTGAGTGATAAAGACTGCAGGACAAAAACCATTTTAATCTTGTTGAAAGTGGCTAGTGTTAGCAGTTCAAAGGCAGAGATAAGAGAGTAGAACTCTTAGAGGCAGGTATGGTGAGAGTCGTTTACTAAGCCCCTCCTCACCCGAGAGCCTCTCAGCCCTTTGACCTCTTCAGTCTTCACCTTAATTCCTCCCTCCAGCCTTTCCACCACTTTCCCTTTCCCTTTCCTCCATGTCTCCTGGTCCCACTGCCTCCCCTTACCCTTGTTCTTTGTAATTTGGAATTAATTTAATTTTAAAGAAATGTTTGCCTTCACTACTGTTCATTGAAAAACCAAGGGGCCTCTACTTTTAGTTTCACTTATAGAAGCCTGGAAACCCCTGGTGGCGCAGTGGTTAAGAGCTACATCTGCTAACCAAAAGGTCGGCAGTTCGAATCCACCAGGAGCTCCTTTGAAATTGTATGGGGCAGTTTTACTCTGTCCTATAGGGATAGTATGCGCGGAATTGACTCAGCAGCAACAGGTTTGATTTGCTTTTATAGAAGCTTACTAAATTTATTTGTGTTTTGTTTTGTATTATCATGTATATATATGTTCCCTTGTGTGATGGGAACCTTAAGTCGCTAGCTGATTATTGATCATCTTTTTTGCGTAAGGTTTTGAGCTGGGGCCTCTAGAAATAAAAATATAATTAGACATGGTCTTCTTGAGGGCACAGATATGTTTGACTCATGTCTGCCTTGCCTTCCATG
>NW_004443967.1:12584039-12585833 GCF_000243295.1 Trichechus manatus latirostris | reverse complement strand
CTCAGAGCGAGCCTATAGGACAGAGTAGAACTGCCCCCCAGAGTTCCCAAGGCTGTCGTCTTTACGGAAGCAGACTGCCACATCTTTCTTTGGCAGAGTGGCTGATGGGTTCAAATTGCAGCCAAGTGGTTCACGATTGCACCACCTGGGCTCCTTTATATTAATACATGGGGCTTATATTTTAACAGGAGAGACAGAGTAAACAAGCAAACAAATCAATGAGGTTGTTGTGTTGCACACGTAACAAAAGGAGGCTGGTGTGGTTGGGGCACAGAAGGGGATGGGAAGGAGTTGATGGGCTTTGAAACCGCCCACCTTGGACCTGACAGCGCCATCCACAGCCCAGACTGGAGAAAGGCGCCACGTTCCTCCTCTCTCAGGTGATTCCTCCAGGTAGCTTTCCCCTTCCCTTTCAACTCGTCCTCATCAAAAGAGAGCAGGTCCCAAGACTCTCCCTGCCTCTGTGCTCTGGAGTTTCATGAGGTCAGTTCGCCCCCTAGTGGACACCATCATCACAGCCACCACTTTCTGCTTCTCTCCAGCCCCCAACCAACCAAACTAAACCCATTGCTGTGGAGTCTATTCCTACTCATGGAGACCCATCCCAGTAATATTTTAAATGTCCTGGAGCTCAGGTAGGTCCCTGGGTGGCGCAAACAGTTTTTGCTCAGCTACTAACTGAAAGGTAGGTTGTTCAAATCCACCCACCAGTTCTGTGGAAGAAAGGCCTGGAGATCTGCTTCTGTAAAGACTACAACAAACAAACAAACTCATTGCTGTCAAGTTGATTCCAAATCTTGGTGACTCCGTGGATTACAGAGTAGAACTGCTCCATAGGGTTTTATTGGCTGTAATCTTTATGGAAGCAGATCACCAGGCCTTTCTTCCACAGTGCCATTGGGTGGGTTTGAACTGACAACCTTTAGGTTAGCATCCAAGAAAACCCTATGGAGCTCAGTTCTGCTCTGTGACACATGGGATTGCCATGAGTCGGAATCAATTCGACAGCAACGGGTTTGGTTTTTTTGGTTTGGAGGTCAGAGCCAGTATGCCTACCTCTCAGACGAAGAGGAGGTAGCGTGGTTATGAAGTGAGTCAGCAAGATGCCAGGGCCCCTGTGTGAGCAGGGACCAGGCTGTATTAGATTTAGTAGCCCAAGCACCTGGCGGAGGGCTTGTCAGGTTGACGGAGGGGAAGGAAGAGACCACACTAACCAGGCAGGTGCCCCTGGGGGGGGGTGTATGAGGCAATGGGCAAAAGGCACCCGAGAGCCCCGGAGGGAGGTGACGGCGGCTTCATGTACTAAAGGCACCTCTGGTCACCAACAGCCTGCCTGGTGCTGCTCAGGCTCTGAGGGATTTTGTCAGGAGGACAGGCCGCGGCTGCCCGCCCTGCACGGGAGGGTGGAGTCTGGGTGTAGAGTCGCACAGCTAGGCAGCAAGCCTGGCCCAGGCGCATTCTCACCCCGGCCTCATTAGTCAAGAACTGACCGTCTGTCAGCAGAACACATGTTTCTGTCACGGGAACAGGATGGGGTCGGGAAGGCCTGGCAGGCTGGTTACAGGAATGCGTCTTGGAGCCACGTAAGAGCCATCGGCCACACGTCCAGCAATTGCTACTGGGTTTTCATCTTATTTAACCATTAACCCTTCAGGCTTGGAACCCACCGGGAGAACCTCTTCCTTTGGGAGGTTCTTCTGCTCAGTCTTGGCCCTGAACACCTGTCTTTGATCTGTAATCTGAGCCAAAGGAAGCGGATGGGGCCCGAGCTGGGAGGCCATTCTCGGGGAGACC
>NW_004443967.1:12541269-12582543 GCF_000243295.1 Trichechus manatus latirostris | reverse complement strand
GGGCAAGAGAGCCGCTCATAGATTGACTCCACCTTTCTCTCTACAATTTCAGTTATTAAACCATCAGTGCAATTAATATATGAAGGAAAGGGCAAAAATAATAAACCAGAAACTAGTTGACAGTTGAGGACTCTTGATTGCTAGAATGCTTGGTTGGCCTTCTCTTCCTGAGGCTTCTAGCGCATGTTCACTAGGCCAGAACTTCAGACTCCGTACCAAAGCAAGGCCTTCAACGATGAAGCGTGTTTTCACCCAGGGTATGGTTTTAGACTTGAGTTCTAGACCTAATGACTCGTCAGAAGAGAACACAATGGAAAAGACACAGGCAGACAGGACACCTGGGGGTAACAGGCCTGGGCAGGCTGTAAAACGGGAGAAAGGCGTCCCCACGGCTTCTCCCCTGCCATCCACAGCTTTCACAGTTTTCACGTGAGGTGAGCCCATAAAGCACTTTTGAACTTTTCTCTCTTGAAAAAGAAAAACCTTCTCACAACCAACCGCGGAGCTTGTCAGACCGAGTTTTCTTTACTGCTTTGGATGAAAAATTATAGTAACGTTTTCTTTACTGCTGTTGGAAAAATTATACCGAGGTAGACACGTGGATCTTCAGTTTCAGGGTCAGTGGGGCATCAAAGCGCATCCAGCGGTTAAGAAAGAAGGCTCCAGAGCCAGACATCCTGGGGCTCCAAGGCGTCAGCTCCATCTGCTCATCACTGTGGGACTTTACGCTGGTTACTTAACCGCTCTGGGCCTCAGCGTCCTCATCTGTGAAATGGGGATTCTAACAACACCTGGTTCATAAGGCAGTCGTGAAATAATCAGCACGTTCTCTCAGTCACTGGTGGCGGTGGTGGGTGAGGAGAAAGGGGTGGTGAGGAGGAGGAGGAGGATTTAGACAAAAGCTTACCTGACCCAGCCAGACACATTTAACAGAAAACTCTTTCAGAGTCTGAGTCACTTTGTCATTTTTTGAAACGACACAGGCATTTGTTAGTGCTTATTTCGTTTGATCTCTGCTGACTCTTGGCAGGGGGCACAGACTGAGGCAGTCTCTTTTCAACGTTCTAGATCAAACAACCGCCTCATGGCAGGAAGGCTCTGTGTGGAGTGCTCCACCCACATGTTGATGGAAGCTCCAGAAGGCCGGCGGACTCCCCGGGCAGGAGTGGGCTGGCACGGTGGTGACTCAGCCAGCTGGCCTGCTGGCTCCCCGTGCCCTCAAAAGGCCTGGACCGATCTGATGTGTTTCCAACATGTGGGCATTATTTGACTCCAAGAACTGGCATCCTGGCTGGCAGCTGGATTCCTTTATGTGAGCCCTGGCTACATGATGTCACCCCGTCCTGCATTTCCCAAAATGAGAGTAGGCCCTGCCCACCTGGGGCCCATCTGCATGGCTGAGACAGTGGGGCGCCTGGGGAGGACCACCCACATCCAGACACGCCAGCGTGACTGGGGGAGCTTTTCAGGGACATTTCTGGTGGGAAGTTTACCTTAATGGAGCAGACGTTGTTGTCAGTTGCTATTGTGTCCATTCCGACTCACGGAGACCCGTTGTGCGCACAGTAGAACTGCTCCACAGGGTTTTCAAAGCTGTGACCTTTCGGAAGCAGATCGCCAGGCCTGTCTTCCGAGGCATCTCTGGGTGGGTTTGAACTGCAAACCTTTGGGCTAGTAGTTTAGCGCTTAACCACTTGTACCACCCAGGGAGCAGACAGCACTGTGAAAGCCCCTGGAGAACGAGAGGGGAGTCAGTGTGGTACTGGGGGCATCCTCCCCTCACAAAAGCCCACTTCACACTCGATGGGACGCCGCTGCCTTCAGCGGATCTCGAGGAGGATCACAAACCAGCAACTTTTAAACCTCAGATGGCCATCACCAACATCTTCATTGTCTGGTGGAGAATGGGAACTCGATAACAGTTATAGGGGCTGGAAAGCAGGCGGGGTGAGTGTGGGCGCTGGAGCCATTTTGTACTCGTATAATGGACCGTCATTCAGTGAAACCTGTGAGAGCTGGAACTAGACAGGACTGCCTTGTTTTTCCAGGTCTTGCAAGTTTTCCACCTTTGACAGGTTGCATGCAGTCTTACGACTTTTCTGTTGCTCCTTTTGGTGGAAAACATTTGGGTTTTCCTTCTCTGACAGGTTTCCGCCTTACAGTTTCCGGCTTTTGCAGGTTTTACTGTACTACATCACTATTATTAATACTGTGTTCCTCCCCTGGGCCTGGCTGCACAGACGTGACCCTGCTGTCCCCCTGCCCCTCCTTCACAGGGCCAGGAGGCCTGCGTGCCGTGCTGCAGCTGGGGCGTCCCCATCTTGATCCAGGTCAACTGCAGGCAGTTCGTGGGGATCCTAGTGGCACACTGCTGACTCCTCACACCCAAGAGCAAGAGCATGTCCGTTCTTCTCAGTGTTTCAATGTCACAGTGCATTCTAGGAGGAGGGGAAGCCTGGCCCCTCCACGCTTCTGCTGCTGCAGCTGGACCCAAGCCCTCAGGATCTCATCTACACAGAGGGTGGCGGGCCTCCCCGCTGCCTCTCACTACCTCCAGGACCCCCTAGACACAGCCCCAAGCCACCAGCACACAACACGAGTGTGAGCACATTGCCCGCTTGGTTAAGGTCCCCGCTGCCTCCATTGCCAAGGGGAGAGTCCACACCCCTCATTCTCGCGGCTGTTGTAACCCCGCCTTCGTTAACAGGCATCCTTCTCTGCTACACGCGTCCCTCCTCAGGCCAGCCTCACCCGCCTGAGAAGGAGCTCCTAGTGGCAGGCAACGTCTCCCTCTTCCTGTATCTCGAGTGCTAGCAGAGGGCAGGCCCGCGGGAGGAGGGGAAGAGATGGTGGTGGGCTGGGTCAGCGGAGGCCCAGGCTGTTCACACACCGGGTTTCTCCACAGGGTGGAAGCCCCCAGCCTAGCCAGGTCAGACACTGTCCATCCCGCACTGACCTCGGCAGTCCTTCTCAGCACAGTGCTCCAGGCAAAAACCAGAAGCCCAAACCTGATTCGGACTCATGGCCTTTCCATGTGCTGCAGAGTAGAACTGTGCTCCATGGTGTTTTCCATGGCTGAATTTTTGGGGAAGCAGATAACTAGGCCTTTCTTCTGAAGCATCTCTGGGTGGGTTCGAGCCATCAACCTTTTGGTTAGCAGCTGAGCACTTAACCATTTGCACCACCCTGGGCCTTGATGCTCCAGGCAGTCCCCACCAGCGGATCAGCACTGGCAGGACAGCCAGGATGTAAACCACTCTGGCCTGACCTGTAACCACCTTCAGAAGAGAAGCCAGCCTTCAGAGTCACATTGAACTTGGACTGGACCATTCACCCAGACATATGTCCCCTTCTGCACAACCTCAGCAAGGCTCAGCCTGGGCTTCAGTGGCCTTTGCCAGACTGGACCAAGCACCGTGCTGGCCATTCACAACATCCAAGGCCAAGCTCAGCCCGTCTAAAGTGTTAACCAGGCGGAGACACACACTGTGCGAGTTCATCTGTGTTGGAATAAAAATACGTGCTGCTCTGCACCACACCCACCAGACATGAGCACTCTGCAAGTCCTCAGACAGAGAAATGGGGCCAGGAAAGAGCAGGATCCGGCACAGAGCTGCCCGCACAGCACCCTGAAGGTGGGCCAGGCAGGCAGGACAAGGAGCCCTGCACACAGCCGCTCTTCTCGCCTAGCATGCAGAGAAGCATCCGGCAGAGCTGGGCAGAAATGGGTCAAGCATTGCAAATGCCCTGGCAAAGCCCCACCGATGTGGCTGGAGTTGCTCATGGTTTCACAAAAGCTGGAGGAAGAGATGTGGAGCAGAGGCAGCGGAGATTGGAGGAAGCATCGGGGAGTTTCCAAGGAGACACAGCACGGGGCAGCCGGGACCTACCAGCCAGCTGGGCTCTTAAAGTGACCACAGAGGGGCCTGAGAGGGCCAGGAGGACCCTGACACCAAGCTGAGTGGCCGTGAGTCCCCAGGCCCCATAATCACCCCCAGAGAAGTGGAGATGAACCCAGATCGGGGCAAGGGATGGAGGGGACTCAGGGGTCTTTGTCCTAAAACGGTCAAGAGGGGGCCTGGGGCACCACGGAAAGGCCATGGGGTCAGACTTCCTGGGCTTGAGTCCCAGCTCCCTACTTACTACTGAAAACTTGAGCAAGATACTTGATTTCTGAGCGTCAAAGTCTTCATTTGTCAAAGGGGATAAATATAGTATCATCCACCTCAGGGCTGATTTGAGAATTAGAGCTAATGGATGTAAAATTGGTGTCTGCCATGCACACCCCCAACAGACGTGAGCTAGTGTGACCATAACTAAAGGCCAAACAACAGCAGGGTGGTAACAATATAAAAGGCAGCTGGGTCCACGAGTGCCATCATTGCTAACCCTCACAGTACCCGTGCAAGGGAGATATTATTATTATTATTCCCCATTTTACATAGGAGGAAACTGAGGCTCAATGGCATGAACACATATGCTGTTTATATTTATTGAGGCCTTACCATTTGCCATGTACTAACTCATGCATCATGGATTGAATTGTGTCTCCCCCCCCACCATAAATGTGTGTATCAACTTGGCTGGGTCATGATTCCCAGTAGTGTATGATGGTGTACCATTTTGTAATCTGATGTGATTTCCTTATGTGTTGTAAACTCTATTACTATGACATAATAAGATGGATTAGCGGCAGTTATACTGATGAGATATACAAGATTGGATAGTGTCTTAAGCCAATCTTTTTGAGATATAAAAGAGAGACACACGGGAACCTCACACCACCAAGAAAGCCGTGCCGGCAGCAGAACACGTCTTTGGACCTGAGGTTCCCGTGCAGAGAAGCTCCCAGACCAAGGGAAGATTGATGACACGGACCTTCCTTCAGAGCAAATGGAGATAACATTCCCCTGGAGCTGACACCCTGAATTTGGACTTCTAGCCTACTAGACTGTGAGAGAATAAACTTCTTTGTTAAAGCCATCCACTTGCGGTATTTCTGTTATAGCAACACTAGATGACTAAGACATCATGTAATCCCTACACCAGTCCTAGGAAGTAAGTACTATTATTATCCTCATTTTACAGATGGAAAACAGAGACAGAGAGGGTAGGTAACTTGCTCAAAGTCACACAGCCAGTAAGATGCAAATAGTTGGATTTGAACCCAAATCCATCTGGCTCCAAAACCCATGCTCCTTCAACTCAGGGCTCTGCACCCCAAGTTTTAACGCTGATTTATGTTACAAAAACCTGGCTCAATGCCCAAAGCAGGCAGAAGAAACAACAGTCCTGACAGGTTCCAAGAAAACCTACACGTGTGTACGGGGGTGCAGGCAGGAGCAGCCCCTACAGGTCACAGGGTCCCCGGATCAGGGAAGCCAAGCAGCCAAACACGTAATGTGCCAACGTGCCATGCTGCCATTCTGTGGCCCTGTACGTGACCACACCTGCAGGGCAAACTCTGACCCACCCGAGTCCTCCAGGCCTGCGGGGAGATGTTGCTGAGTGTTCAGAGAACGGGGCTGGGCGCTCGGCAGGCACATTCTTTCCAGGGGAATCATCTGTGATCCCCTGAACATCTGACAGGATGAAGATGGAGGACGCCTCTGACCCTGCCGCCACCCAGCACATCCTGCCCACCTGCGGCCGCACCTGGGGCAGCAGGCCCAGATGGAAAACAACTGAGGATAGAGCCCCAAGCCACCCACCATGCTATGCATCATCACCTTCAACAGGCAGGGAAGGAATGCAAAACACACTCCAAGACCGGAAGGACTTCTGGCTCCATCCTGACTGCAGTGAAGTCACCAAGAGCAAAGCGAGGCAACGGAGTCTCAGCAGGGCCACAGGCTGCTCAGCTGCCGAGGGTCAACGTGGTTGAGGGCTTGGCTTAACCTGATTGCCCCCACGCTAACCTGACATTTGTGGTTCGGTGGTAGAATTCTTTCCTCCCATGCCAGAGACCCAGGTTCAACTCCCGGCCAATCCACTTCATGCACAGACACCACCTGTCTGTCCCTGGAGGCTTGCGTGTTGCTGATACTGAACAGGTTTCAGGAGAGCTTCCAGACTAAGGACTAAGAAGAAAGGCCTGGCAATCTCCCAAAAATCAGCCAGTGAAAACCCTATGGATCACAACGGTCTGATTTGTAACTGATCATGGGGATGGCGCACGAGCAGGCAGCGTTTCCTTCCGCTGTGTATGTGTCACCGTGAGTCAGGGACCAACTCAGTGGCAGGTAACAACACATTTAACGTGGGCCTTTGGCCTTCCAAGCCTCTCCACTTACAATTGGGCCTTAGAGATCTATTGATCGAGGAAGGATTAAGCTCAGTCTTGAGAACGAAACTTCCACCCTTTCCAAGGCCCTCCTCTTGACCGCTGACGGTAAGAAACTTTGGGGGGAAACTAATTTGCCCCATAAACTTCCACCTGAAGCACAATAAACAATTTTTTAAAAAAAGCAAACAAGCCTTTGACTCTCTGCTCTTGGTGTAAACAACCTCCTCTCTCAGGGGTGCTCCCCGCGGGGACCCAGGCCTGTGCCAACTTCCAAGCTGAAGTTTTCCAGCACTCTTCTTGGGCCCAGCTCCCCAAACTCCTGGAAGGCTTTTGTGGAGACAGAGGTGCTCACAGCTGTTTAAGTGCACCTGTTGGAGGACAAATTGAGGGGAGCCCTGCTCTAAATCCCCAAGGCAGAAGGACTTGCTCTTGTGTTAGCGCCCAGGGCAATTGAGATCAACTCTGGCCTGTGCATTCTGGGCAATTAGAACAGGACAGTCCTTGGACTGCATCCTGGTTGCCTGAACTGTCTCCCTTTCAGAAAGAGGCCTGGCGTGTTGACTGAAGCTTGCTGTCTGTCCAGCTCTGCCTTGACCCCTCGACACTCAGCACGAAGCTCAGAGCAGGGGCCCAGGGACTCTTTGTTGACTGAGTGCATGATGTATAGGGTCGACCATTCTCTTTAATCTAAAAAGTTCCAGATGCAAGTGCCAAACCAGTTGCCACGGAGTAGACGCCAATTCACGATGACCCCATGTATGTCAGAACAGAACTGAGCTCCGCAGGGTTATCAATGGCTGATTTTGCAAAAGTAGATTACCAGGCCTTTCTTCCAAGCCACCTCTGGGTGAACTACAGCCTCCAACCTTTGGTTAGCCACTGAGTGTGTTAACTGTTTATAATGCCCGGGGACAGATTCAAGGGCACCTATCCTCAAATCTTATCTTATGAAGCCGGGGTGGCCAAGCACAGTTGTTACTATCACGGGTAAGGTCCATGGGATGATTTTGAAATAACCGGCAAGACTAAGAGCTCAGCCCTGCATAGGCAATGTGGTTTAATGAGGGGATGGTGGGCATTAGAATCATTTCAAAAAGAATGCAACCAACCAAAACTATCCCCCGAGGTCACCTTTTAGCTAAATAACAGATTGACTCATAAAATAAAGAATATTACCAGTGAGCACGGGGCACTTTTAAATCCTCTATATGAGACCAAAGGGTCAACAATTATTGTAAAGATGAAAGGGTAAGGGGACAGGCAAGCCAGATTACTGGAAATGAAACATCCAGAAAGGAATTAATGAGAATGTTGGCACATTGTGAAAAATGTACCCAATGTCACTGAACAATTTCTGTAGTAATTGTTAAATGGAAACCCAATTTGCTGCGTAAACTTTCACCGAAAACGCAATAAAATACGATTTAAACAAAAAAAACAACCCGCAACCAGGTGTTGACTGTAAAGGAAAGGAAGCACGTCAGGAGACAATGTATGAAGAAGTATTTTAATAGCTCAAACTCAAAGGTCATCGTGCTCCTTGATTCTGAAGAGATTCTTGAAAGAGGCAACTTTGACCTCATTGGAAGCCAGCCCAGGGTCTCCATGCATCAATCTCCTCTCAGTGCCGACTCTGGGAAACGCAGAAACATGCCCAGTACCATTCCGGCTCCCGTGGGCCCTTCCTCTTACCCACGTCTCATATCAATTGCATTAGTTGGACTAAGACGATGCCTGGGTTAAAGGAGGAGACAAAGGTTGACCGTCTAAGCAGGAGCAGACCAAGCTGGCGAGAAAAGCACACTGCATACATAGGCTACAGAAGGAGAGAGTTTCGGCCAGCGGAGCTGCAGCATTACATTTGTTTTGCCCGCAAACTACCAAGAAGGGATTCTGTTGAGAACGTCTCCAATGAACAAGCAAAATGGTGGTCAAAAGTCTTGGGTGTCCTGTGCCACCAGCCCAGAGTCTTCACGCGTCGTCCACTGGAGGGTCTTTGAGGGAAACATGAAGTCCAGCTCATGCCTCTGCCTACGGGTCAATTTCTTCGGGAATCACTGTAATCATAATGTCTTCATTGCCCCTGCGGACCACCATGTTCAGAGTGCTTTCCTTTTTAATGATGTCGCTGACGTCATTGGCAGAGTCCACTGACTGTCCATTGATACTGATTATGACATCGTTTTCCTTGAGGCCACCACTACAACATAAAAAGAAACACGATTGTAATGTTTCGATTCCTCCCACCCTACCTGCCAGGAAAGGTGATCAACTTTATCAACAGAGGCCGTTTAGAACCTACGAGCCCAGAGCAGACAGGGTGGGGGTGGTGGTGAAGGTACATGAGAATGGTTTCAACCAGTTCACAGTGGGTTGCATTTCCTTTTGAGATATTTAGGTAAAAATCATCGTGTCCACTGCGGAAATGCCTACCAGCACCCATATGGGCTAACGACAGATTCAGCCCCTAAGAGGGCAAGGATGTACCAGGCTGGCATGGGGACGGCCAACTTGCTTGTAATGATACGTACTCAGAGGGCAGTTCCTACAGGAATGGGCGGGATGTGTCTATCATGAGACACTTCCTCCCTAACACTGCGTTGGAAATTCAGCTCTTGTGTATGACGGCATCAGCTACGCTGCCATGATCTTAATGGTCTAGGACAGGGGTCAGCACACTTTTTCTGTCAAGGGCCAGAGAGTAAACAGCTGAGCCTTCACAGGCCATAAGGTCTCTGCTACAAGTACTCAGCTCCGCCGCTGTAACATAAAAGCAGGCAGAGATAACATGTAAACAAATGGGCGTGGCTGTGTGCCAATAAAACTTTATTTATGGACACTGAAATTTGAATTTCATATCATTTTCATATATCACAAAATACTCTTCTTCTTTTTTTTTTTTTCTCCAACTATTTAAAAATGTGAAAACAATTCTTAGTTTGCAAGCTGTACAAAACTAGGTGGTGGGCAGGATCCAGCCCCCAGAGAATAACGTGTGAACCTCTGGTCTAGCACTAACCTGCTAACTAGTTGCCATTGAGTCGATTCCAACCCAGCAACCCCATGTGTGTCAGAGTAGAACTGTGCTCCATGAGGTTTCCAATGGCTGATTTTTTTGAAAGTAGATCGCTACGCCTTTCTTCCGAGGTGCCTATGGCAGACTCGAACTTCCAACCTTTGGGTTAGCAGCCAAGTGTGTTAACTGCTTGTGCCGCCCAGGGACTCCAGTCTAGCACTACTATCTGCATATTACGTCAATATGGGTTACAAACACCGATTGTTGGCCGAACTACTTCTTTCGGTGTTACTTTGATGTTACTTGGGTTGTTTTTCTAAGAGGTATTGACAGGTATGGCCTGATATCAACATAATTAGAGAAGACTTCAGGAGCTGCATCCTAAAGCTGGATCCAAACCCTGGAACGGGACCAATTCTCCAAGGCTGCAGGGACCCTGCTCCTCAAACTCTCTTAAACCCCAGCCAGCATGTCCCAGAGACTCACAATGAGTCTGATACTGCTCTTTCCATCTGGACGACCCCAGTGAAGAGAGGACTTTTGAGGACAGGAAGCACCCTTTTGTTGACGGGGCCTGAACTGAACCAGGTCCGGAGGCCTGGCCAGCAGGACTTGACCAGGGATGTCCTGCCACTTTTATCAAGGATCAATACAATCCCCTGAGCAGATATAAAATTAACACTGCTCCCCAGCACACTACCCCCGGGAACCACGAGGTTATTAGGAAAAGGGAATATCATTCGAACTCACGCTTCTGCTGGGGTATCAGGAATTACTTCAATGATATACGCTCCCGAGAGCACATCTGGGAAGTCTCGGTGGCGGTCCTTCAGCTCTTTGGCCTTGCTGCTCGGGAGAAATAGTGCCAGGTTATCGTGAAACAGCAACGTGCCTTCCTCGGCTCGACCTTGGGGAACTCTCACCCAGCTTCCCTGCTGGTCCCTAGTTCTAACGTAAAATTCCTCCAGGAGTTTGGACTCTGCTTTAACATTGCCCGGCTACTAGAGTCAACGATTGACAGGGTAGCAACAAGAGAAATGCTTTACCATTCGTTTCCGTCATTAATTAATTATAGCTACCACTGACGGGCTCAGTACAGTACAGTGACTGGCCCTGTTCAGAGTCCCAGCTCTGCCCATTTCTAGCTGTGTAACCTCTGTGCCTTAGTTTCCTCACCTGCCAGATGGGGAGAATAGCACTACCCTACAATACGGGGTGTGTTAGGGTTAACGCGGTGATCGAGGTAAGACGCCTGGCCCAGTGCTTGGCGCAGAGTAACCACGTGACAATCGGTGGCCATCAATCATTGTCATGCCTCACTGATCCAAGCCTTGATGTCCATGAATTCACCCAGTCCTCCCCACACACCAAAACGCCTGCCTCGTTATCCTCATCCCAAGGTGGGGGAGAAAACTGAAGCACTCAGAGTTCAAGGGTTTCCCAAGGTCACAAGCCAGGAAGTAGCAGAGCTGGGACAAGAACCCAGGAAGATGGACCCCAGGGCCTGTACGCCCCTACACCTCTGTCTGTCTTGTTCCCAAACACAAATAACAACACACATTTTAGTCTTGACAAATCATTCCCCCTCAGAAGGTACCACCATTCATGTATCCAAAACACATCAATATACGTATTATACCATGTCCTTCTCTTTCTCTGCTTCACCCACAACAGTTTCCACTATGCCCTCAGTTACCAGGACTCATGAGGTTACACCAGACTTTTTTATCAAGGGGGAAACACCAGTATTTTATGACCCTGTCAACCACATGTTGCAACTTCCACCAACTCAGGTAAACAAATCATCCTTCCTCAGATGGAGCTGACCGGACATTCCTAGCGCCGCAGCCCGAATGTTCATTAAAGGACAAATGGATAAACAAAATATGGCATAGTCATACCATGAAATATTATTCAATCATAAAACGGAATGACGTACTGATACACACTACAGTATGAATCAGTCTGGGAAACACTATGCTGAGTGAAAGAAGCCAGACCCAGGAGGTCAAATAGTGCATGATTCCATTTAAATGAAATATCCAGAAGAGATCAATCTATAGAGACAGGAAGTGGATTCATAGTTACCAGGGGCAGAGCGGGGAAGGGAAACGTGGAGTGACTGCTAATGGGCACTGGGTTTTCTTCTGGGGTGATGAAAATGTTTTGGAATTGCACAGTGGTGATGGTTATACAACATTGTGAATGTACGGAAGGGTACACTTTAAAATGGTGAAAATGGTGAATTTTAAGATTTCTCTTTCGGGGGTGCCAGTGAGAGCCTTCTGAAGTTCAAGTTTATTTAAACTGAAAAGCAGAGACACACACACAGATCCGCACGCCCTGTTTACCCACCTGGATGTGAGCGACATCATGCGGATACCGATGTATTTCTTCTTGGTGACGGCTTTACCTGGTGTGACAACAAAGGGACAACGGACAGCAGAGTTGGCAGGGGTGACAGGGATATCTGAGAGTCATGGTGTTCAGTCTCCCTCTAGTGTAAAGTCAGAGCCATAGGGGAAAACACAGGTTGTGGTTCGAATCTTAGTCCTGACCCCTACCCACCTCGGGAAATTCCCGTCACTTCAGTTAATGGCTCAGATCCTACGAGCGGTCCTCGATTCCTCCATACCTCACCTGACTTTTGATCCATCCCCATGCAGGTTCCATCCCCCATGTAGCTGGAATGTGACCCCTTCGCTCCACCTCCGTGGCCACCACCCAAGTCTCAACCACTGGCATCTCTCGTCTGGATGACTAGGAGAACCTCTTAACTGGCATCCCGCCCACCCCCTCTGGTGTACTCTCCACTCAGCCTCCACAGTGACCCTTCAAAGACATCCATCAGATCTCATTACAGTTAAAAAGCAGCCCACACCCCTTACCTCAGTCCACTGTGGCCCTCACTCCTCCGGCCCTGGCCAACTTTCCCACCCCCACCTATAGAAAGGCATGCTCGCTGGTGCTTCCCACATGGAGGTTCTGACTCTGCGTCCCTCTGCCTGGAAAGCCCTCCCCGCATCCCAGCCTTCTGGCTCCATCCCCTCCAGGTCTTAGCGTTGGGGGCCTTCCCCGGTCACCCTGTCTCCACTAGCTGCCCTCCCATCACTCCCTAGCCCAATCATGCTTCACTGTTGCTATCTGAAATGACCTCATTTGCTCACTTGTTTACTGTCTGTCCCTCAGGGTGGAACATAAATGTCACATGTGCAAGGGACTAGTTGTCCTGCCCACTGCTGAACCCCCACCTGGCCCAGAGTGGATGCTCAATAAATCCTGGGAAAGAACGGTTTCTCTGAGTCTGTTTCCTCATTGGTAAAACGGGACCAATAATTCCCGATAGGACAGAAAGAATAATTAAGTGAAATAATATGTAGAAATCTACATATCTAAGACCGTGCCTAAACCAAAAAAAAAAAAAAAACCAAACCTATTGCCATCAAGCCAGTTCCCACTCAAAGCGACCCTATAGGACAGAGTAGAACTGCCCCATAGAGTTCCCAAGGAGCACCTGGTAGATCTGAACTGCCGACCTTTTGGTTAGCAGCCGTAGCACTTAACTACTACATCACCTGGCACGTATTAAATAAAAACTTCAATGACCGTAGGTCAAAAATGGTCAAATATTTACCACCTACTACCAAGGGTTTAATAATGCATGTCCTTTCCCTTCTTCATAGGAAACGGCTTGGCTGGTCTTAGGGTTTGTCATTTTTCCCTGCCCCAAGTCCCTGAGGTGCAGCCGAGGCTCAGGCCTGATGCCCTAGTGCAGCTGTCTGGCCCCCGCTTTACCTTTGGCCTGTCTGTCATGGGACTCAGTGAGGAACTTTTTGATTTTATCTGACGGGATTGCAAAGGAGATTCCAGCAGTCACTTTCAGAGTGTTAATCCCGATCACTTCACCATCCTGAAAGGCAAGAGGAGACATGGTTTACTGCATCCACAAAGCCCTCCGGAAGATACGCACCAACATACCAAAGGAGAAGGAAGAATCTGAGGGACTTCTTTGTGCCACATTAGAGCACAGGCGGGAGCTGGAGCCAGACAGCGGGCTGGGTAGGACGGGGGAGGCACCGGGACACTTGGCAGGAAGAGCCGTGCTCCACCACCGCAGAACCGACCCACCTCGCTGTAAGCACAGCATCCAACAGGTATTTTTAAGACACAGACTATTTGCTCCTTTCAGAGGGAATGTTGTTAGGTGCCATCGAGTTGATTTTCAACTCATAGTGACCCAACGAGACAGAGCAGAACTGCTCCAGAGGGTTTTCTAGGCTGTAATCTTATGGGAGCAGATCATCAGGTCTTCCTCCAGCAGAGCAGTTCGGTGGATTTGAATTGCCAACCTTTCAGTTATTAGCACTGAGCGCTTAACCATTGTGCCACCAGGGCTCTGTATGTTTCCAAAATCTTTGTGAGGTCCCCAAACATAGTCCTTTAGTTGGCTGCCCACCCTTCCTGCTTCTCCCATCTTCCATGATCTTAAGATTGCTCTGCTGATACTGGGAACTCAGGGCTAACGTGCTTCCTTTGCCAGGAAATGCAATCTCCTCTTAGCGGCAGCCCCTGTGGGCACTGCGGGGGTCTGGGCCAGAGGGCACCAAGCAGGGAGCGCCAGCCCACCAGGCTTCCTGTGCTTGTCACAAACTGGCTTTAAAATCGGAGGAAGCGCGTCTGCAGGGTGTCCTTTGATTCCAGACAAATTCGCAGCTAAGTGGTGGCTACACTATAGGACGCAGCCCTGAACATCTCACACCCCTCATGCTATCGGTCTGCATGCTATTGTTACACTGTTTGTTCAACTCGCGCTTAGAGACAGGGCGGCTGCCAAGAGGGTGTAAATCGCTCTTCACGGTTCCCGAAGGCACCGAGATTCGGTTCTGGAATACGAGGGACATTCAAAGAGGCATTGCCTCTTACAACCGAGGCCAGCATGGGCCTTGCTAAAGATGCCTCTGTTTTATCCTCTGGAAATGAGACGGCAGAATGGGGAGCCCCTGCACTGCCCTCCAGCTTGAACAGCTTCAGATTTTCTCTTTAAATATTTGAGTGCAGACTCAAGTTCTTCATTCCAGCCAGCCTGAAGGGAGGTTCCTGGGCAAGAGAAAGAGCGTGGCTGAGCCAACGCAGCTCCTCAGGCCGCCCTGGAGACTCAGCTTGAAGGCCGTGCCTTTCTGTGACTGGCCAGCAGCACTCCTGACACCTCCAAAACGGAGGCCGGCTCCCTCCGCTACTCCTGGCTCTACCTGGGTCCTATGCACTGACCTGGAACTCTGAAACCTAAGCGTGTCCACTGGCAGAGAGCCTTTCCAGGCCTCTATTCCTGCCTGCCTCACTAGGTCCAGGAAAATCCACACGGGTAATTTGCAAGGACACAGTCCATTCACGGAGTGCATTCTAAAAGAATTAGCGTGCTCTGGCAAGCTCACGTGTGAAAAGAATAAGACAAAAAAAGAGACAGCCCAGCATGCACACAGACGCAAACAAACACCGAATCACGTGAGTGTTAAAGGCAAGGCCTTACCAGGTTTACCAATGGGCCTCCCGAGTTTCCATACTGAAATGAAGCAGAAATTAAAAAGGTTATGGGCTTACATCCTTAACACAGTCAGACGAGCTACTCCCTGGCCTGGTAGTTTCCTAAGCATGGTGCCTGGATTATGGGGTAGATTCTTTCTGGAGATTCCTTCCTCTCAACCTAATATTTTGCTGGAAAAAAGGGACCTTAACAGTTTGCAGTTAAGTTGTGAATGTTCCATAAGTGGGATTTTTTTTTTTTTTTTTTTGCTACAAAACCCAGAGGCTGACTATAGACCCTCTGCAGCACCCATCACAACTTCTCCCTCTTGTTAAAAGGATGTTGGGAATAGGGGTGGCTGCCTGCTTGCTCTTTTGTGATTGTTCGCTGCCATTGGGCTGGCCTCCAACTCATGGCGACCCCATGCATGACGGGACCGTACCATTGTGATTCATACGGTTTTCATTGGCTGATTTTCTGAAGTAAATCACCAGGACTTTTTTCCTAGTCTGCCTCAATCTGGAAGCTCTGCTGAAACCTGTTCAGCATCATGGCAACATGAAAGCCTTCAGTGACAGACAGGTGGCAGCTATACATGAGATGCATTTGCCAGGAATCAAACCCAGATCTCCCACTTGGAAAATCCTACAACTAAATCACCAATGCCCCTTCCCTCACCCACACTCGCTCTGGTATCACAGTGTTTCAAACCGGCCCCGATCTGGGTGACCTCTGCTTTGCTGCTGGGTTTGAATCCACGTGGTCGGCTCCGTTTCCATTACTTCATGAACCAGCAGTGCAGCTCACAGGGAGCACAAAACCCACTGCCGATCTTATTTATTGAACAGATGTGGGGAAAAACACACTGCTATTCAAAAAACGTCCATTCTATAGGGAGACAGCTGAAGTGGAAAAATGTAATTTTGAATAGATTCTGTTTATGAAATCACAAGCAGCAATCCCTGGCTCATTAGGCAGGTCAGATGGCTGAGCCCAGTGCTCTGACTGTGCCTCTGGGGGCGGCCGGTCACTTGTTGGAAAGAAAAGCAGATGGGAGAGGGTGGGGCTCACACCTTCCCGGGTCTGCTGAGCCCGTGCCAAGGTGAGCTTCCCTCCTTCAGAAAGCTGCAAAAGCAACTCAGGTGGTGGCTCCAAAAGTCCTCAAATGTGCCCCAGGGAGCTATGGGCAGAGCAGCCACTGACCCCACTCGCGGTGGGGTGGGGTGCTCCTCCCGGCTGCAAAGCACTGGAAAAATCTCAAGGTCCCCTTTAAAGGAGCCCCTGGTGATCGCTAGCGGGTTGAGGACCGGCGCTTGGCCTCATCTGCTTTAGAGTTCCCTCTGACGCCCTCTGACCACACCACGGGCACCCTGCCTCCACCCCGCTTCCCAGCCCGGCTCAGCGGCAGAGGCTCACGTTGATAATGGCATCTGTCTGGATGTAGTCCATGTCTGAGTTCCGAAGTCCAAGCTCCTTGCCACCTCGCTGGGTCGTGCTGACAATCCCAGTGGTGACCGTGTTTTGAAGGGAAAAGGGGCTTCCAATGGCGACCACAAACTCCCCCGGCCGCAGCTCCGAGGAGCGGCCCAGCAGCAGGACGGGCAGCTTGCCCTGGGAAAAACAATGGTGCTGTTGCTGACTTCGGTTAACTTAACAACATGGGTAAACACACAGAGATCGTGGAACACCAAGCAGGTGACAGGCCACTCCTAACACCAGGTCTCGTGGGAACCACGTTCAGGACAAATGCCCCTCTCCAGGGGCAAGGACCGCACTTCCTTTCCCACCCACAGTAATCAAAACGGAGTCCTGGGTGGTGCCAACAGCCAAAGCACTTGGCTGATAACCAGAAGGTTGGAGATTTGAGTCCACCCAGAGATGCCTCGGAAGAAAGTCCTGGCGATCTGCTTCAGGAAAAGTCAGCCACTGAAAACCCTTTGGAGCACAATTCTTATTCTGACACACGTGGGAATGCCACAAGTTGGAGTCCACTCACAGCAGTTACTTTTCCTTTTTAATCAATACATCATAAGCAAAAACCCAAAACCAAACCTACGGCTGTCTCGTTGATTCCAACTCATAACAACCCTATAGGACAGAGTAGAACTGCCCCATAGGGCTTCCAAGGCTGTAAATTTTTATAGGAGCAGACTGCCACACTTTTTCCCATGGAGCAGTTGGTGGGTTCGAACTGCTGACCTTTCGGTTTGCAGTCAAGCACTGACCCACTTCGCCACCAGGGCTCTTGCGTAGGGAGTAAATTAACACTGATGCCCAGCATGTCAAGGAAAATGAGTGACTGGAGACCATGCCAGGGTCTCAGCACATCTAGAAGCCAGCAGCACACACTTGTTGTGAAACATTATGAGCGGGAGACTGAGGGAGAGCAGGAGATGGATTTAGCGTTTTTGTTGTTGTTGTTTTCGGTAAGGCAGCCTGCGGCGGTTCTGGAGCACGTGCCCCAGAGAAGGAATCCTGAGCTGCACCCTGGGGCAAGCAGTGGAAGCTGCACCCACTCATCATACACACCTGCATTCCGAGTTGGGCGGTGTGGTGCTCTGCGGGAGTGAAGTGCAATGACTCGGTGCGGTGTACATCTGTGCTAGGTACACGGCAAATCCATGGCGGCACACCTGTGCTAGGTGCATGGCTAATCCATGGGGGGCACGCCTGTGCTAGGTCATGGCGAATCCATGGGGGGCACAGCTGTGCTAGGTGCATGACAGCTTCATGAGGAGCACACCTGCGATAGGTACATGGCAAGTCCATGGGGGCACTTGATGCATGATAGATCATTGAGCAGCAGGGATGGGAGGTGGGAGCAAGGCATCCCAGGAACCCAAGACACAAGACCCAGCAGATGGGCTGCCTCGCCTTTCCTGAAGAAGTCCTCAATCAACCAACCCAGCCCCTGCCGGGCAGCTGCCTAACCAGGAAGCCCTGGCCCCCCAGTGCCCTACAAAGGCCCAGCAGAGCCAGGAGCCGCAAACTACTCCTCAAAACGAAATGGGGCAAAATAAAGACAGGTCCAGAATAACTCGGGCTGAGGAGAACCAGGCGGCAACCAAAGGGTCTCCCTGATTCCACGAGGGACGCCTTTAGGCCCTCCTCCCTCTCTTCCCCCTAGCATTCTCCCTCCCTACCGAGTTCCTTTGGCCATTGTTCACCGGCTCAATAGGAGCAGCTGCCCTCAACAACACGGCCAGACCCAGAAAGCCAAGCCTTAGCCCAGCCCTCCTGTAACTGCAGCTCACGAGTCCCATGTTTGGCCACCTCCAAAAAGAAAGAGACGGGGGTGCCTGGAGTGTGGAATTCAGGTGGGTGGAAGACAGTGGTTCCTTCACCACCTCCTCTGCCAGGGACGGAGCTAGCCACCAGCCAATAAGGTGTGGGAATCATGACACCCATTTAGCAGGTGAGGAAACTGAAGCTGAAGACAGAGGGTGACCCAGGACAGAGCCTGGATTTACACCTGGGACTGCGGACCCTGAACTCGGACTCATCTCCGCTGCCCTGGGTCATGCTGTGAATTACCAGCCCCACCTCTCCTCTCCCGCCCAAAAAAACCAAAAACCAGGTAGTTGCTGAGTGAGCAAACTCATGGAGGAAGAAAGGAATCCTGAAGAAGAGGTTCAAGAACTAAAACTGACTTTAGGAGGCTGTGCAGAGGAGGACTACCCCTCAGACCATAGACAGGGAGAAGCCCCAGAGGCACCACGGTCACAGACCCAGGGCCAGGCTGCTGGTTTCAAATCCTGGCCTGAGATTACAACCACTCTGAACCTCAGTTTCTTCATCTGTAACATGGGAATAACATGGTACATCTCTCTCATTGGCTTCTTGTGAGATTAAATGACTTAACGTGTGAAAACCTATGACACGCTCTATGAAAACCCTGTGAAAAGAGCCTCGTTCAAGTTACGTCTTTTCAGTGCTGGATATTGATATTAGTAGTTTTCAAAAACCAGTAACCGTTGAGTGGACTTTGACCTGTGGTACCCCAAACGTGTCAAGAGTAGAACTGTGCTCCATAGGGTTTCAATGGCTGATTTTTTGGAAGTTAATTACCAGGCCTTTCTTCTGAGATGCCTCTGGGTAGACTCGAACCTCCAACCTTTTGCTTAGGAGTTGAGAGCGTTAACCTTTGTACCATCCAGGAACTCCAGTGTTAGTACCTATGTCTATGCAAACCCAAGGGGAAACCCACCAATTAACCCTCCCACAAGGTAGTCCATGCTACCCAGCCCTGCACCCCGAAGAAGGCTGGGTGGAGCAGGCCTCCCTGGGTGACCCTTCTCCCTTAAGGGGCCACCTGGGGTCAGGGCACAGTGCTGCTCCAGCCCACAGCGCTCCCTGCATCCCCACACCCCAGCTCCCAGAGGTCACTCATGTAGGTCACCCATTTCCCTGGCACCAGCGAGCTCTGCACGCGGCATTTTTACCCTGGACCCACGCCAGCAGCCGTGCCAGGAATGACTTCATCCATCGAAGTGTGCAGGAGGGATGGGAGGCAGGGCTGGTATGCACCCCAGCCCACTCAGGGAGGAGCCCACCAAACACACAGCTGTCTTCCAGGGCCAGGACTGGCTGGAGCGCCGTGCCATTGAGGCCTGCAGGCCTGGGCTTGGGGGTGGGTGAGGGGACTGGTGGGGAAGGCTCCTGGGCTGGGCCAGCCTGGCTGCCCAAGCCAACAGACTTGTTCTTCACCACCTTCAAGGCAAGAGATCAAGATCACACAGAGAGGTGGGTCCTGCCAACACCAGCTGCAGTCCCAGCTGGCAACCACATCAGAAACTTACGGGCAGGACTCGCCATGGAGATCCTCACTAGTGTTTAGCTCATTCCCCGCTCCTTCCTCCACCACCCCGTCACCCAGAAAGGTAGCAGAGCCAGGCCCTTAGGCCTCAGGCTGTTTGGAAGGCAGAGGGGCCAGAAGACCACTTCCCCTCTAGCTCTTCTCTCCAAAGCCTGCACAGGCCCAAGGGTTGCTGGGAAGGGGGCAAACACCATGGGGGCAGGAGCTGTGAGGACAGAGGGTGAGGACCCCATGAGAGGAAGAGAATATCGGGGGACTGCCTGCTGCTCCTCCATGCTCACCTGGGGGACAGGACTCCCAGGGGACGTTGGGGCCCAAAGAACCCAGGGTCAAGCCTGCATGAGCACAGTGGAGTCACCCACAGGCGGGTGACCACGCAGGCTTGGATGGGGTGGACCAGTGATGTGAGCCCAGGGGTCTCCCCAAGACACAAGCCGAAGAAATGTGGAGGCTTCAGTGGGTGGTACGAACTGTTAACACACTCAGCTGCTAACCAAAAGGTTAGCAGTTCGAGTCTACTGCAAGGTGGCTCAGAAAAAATCAGCCCTTGAAAACCCTATGGAGCACAGTTCTCTGCTGACATGCATGGGGTCCCCATGACAAGAAAGCAACTATGTCCTGGTTTATGTGGCCGTTTAGTGAAACCAGCACCAAAGGCAGCGCCATTGAGCAGGAGAATCTTGTTGAAGCTTTTCTTCATTCAAACACGTCATAGATTCTGAAGAGCAATCGTGAGACAGAACTAAGCAAGTGGACACATGTCAAGGGAGCTTACGGTGTGAAAAGTCCTCTGCCTTTATGGAAAAAGGGTGGGCCTTTATCTCCCAGATGACAAAGCACCTGCATGACAATCTGGTAAGTTCCCATTTCACTGATGTGGAAACTGAAGGTCAGAGTGACTTCTCACAGCCAATGAACAGGCCTCCCAACTCTCAGACCCGCACTGCCATCATGAGCAAACCCAGAATTCTAACTACAGGCAGAGACTCTCTGCAGGTGGTGATGTGGTGCAGAAGTGTCTGCAGGGCCACGGTCTTAGCTCCCCTGACGCTCAACTGCCTTTAATGGCATGTGGTCCTTGCTCCCCCACCTGGTGCCAGCTGGCCGGGAAAGCCTCAGGACCTTCAGCCTCAGTCTAGATCCGAGTAGCGCTCAAGCGTCCCCTCAGACTGTCTGCTCTGCACAGCTACACCTCAGCTGGCCACGTTCCTACTTGGTCACTGAGCATTTTATTCCATAGCTGTCTAGTTGCCAGCCCTCCCGGAGGCCTGGAGGGATGAAAGGCAGGTGTGGCTGGAAGGGAAAAGCATCACTCCGGCCTTGACCTGCAGATGGTGGGGGCCCTTGGTCTGCTCGTTCCTCTAATGACTCTGCTCCACTGTCTACCTGCCGGTCCCCTCACTCCCATATCAACCTGGCTCAGCCTCCCGGACTGCGGACATGCTGAGCCAGCACCAGACACAGGCCATTTTGGGGGGCTCACCAATGCCAGCCCCACCCCAAACGGCCACTTCACACCTCTCCCCATCTTGCTGGAAGGCTAGGAGGCCAACAAGCAAGCCTCCACCCTCTACGTGACCCAGGAGAAAACTGAGGGGATGAGGAGGAGAAAGGGGCCCATAGGTCCCACTCCTCATAATCAGGGACACAGACCACTGGCGGGGAAGGAGACGCTAGTCAGGTTATGAGCACAAAATAGTGAAATGGGAGAATTCCCAGGTGACAAAAGCAAAGACTCCGACGCCACATCACAGAGCCAAGTAGGAGACCCCAGGCCCCACCAAGCGAGGCTGTAGCTCACGTTTGGTCCAAGGCCTTCTGGAATGAGGGAATTCCCGAGGGAGTCCATCAGGTTGCCGGTCAAGCTCATGCTATTAAGGGGGGGGGGAGCAGTAGAGAAGAGGGGACATCCAGGATGAAATGCACAAATGGTGTCTTCACAGCACCAGAAAGTGACCCTAAGAAAACATGAACTCCCCCCAACACCTGCCACCCAGGACGATGGAGAAACAGCCCAGGCAAGGTGTCAGAAGTACTGGGTGTGGACTCCAGGCTATCCTTCAGGTTACATTACTAAATACTAGCTGCAGGCAAGAAACTAATCGTGTAGGAATTTTGACGCTAACGCTTGGGAGAGGCTGGTCCATAGCATGATTGTTAAAGAAGGCTCTGACCATTCAGTTAGATTCAAACACACAAAAACAGTCCAGAAAAGACAGGCAGCAACACATAGGCCCAGCAGCACTGCTTTCATGAGACCTTGCCTACAAGAAAGAGGACTTTGCAACAAACATCCTTTGAGTGTCTTCTTCGTGCCTGGTTCCATGAACACAAAGATCAGTGCAAACCACCCTTGCCCTCCAGGCTCACGGAGGACACGCACTCCTTCAGGATACAAAGCAGTAGGAAGAGACAAAGCCCATTTCTCTCCATGGCCAACCGCAGCCTGGACTCTCCCATCAGGGCTAAATATATATCAACACTACAAATGATTTGTGTGTATCCATTAGGGTGTTTTCAGCTGCAAGTAACAGAAAACCCAACTCAAAGCGACGTGAACCTGTCCAAGGGCAGTGTCATGTATTGAACTGTGTCCCCGAAAAATATCTGTCAACTTGGCTAGGTCATGATTCCCAGTAGTGTATGATTGTCTACCATTTTGTAATCTGATGTGATTTCCCTATGTGTTGTAAATCCTATCACTATGATGTAATAAAATGGATTAGCAGCAGTTATACTGATGAAATCTACAAGATTAGATAGTGTCTTCAGCCAATCTCTTTTGAGATATAAAAGAGAAAAGCAAGCAGAGAGACGTGGGGACCTCATACCACTAAGAAAGCAGTGCCAGGAACAGAGGGCTTCCTTTGGACTTGAGGTTCCTATGTTCATATGCTCCCAGACCAAGAGAAAACGATGCATCACAAGGACCTTCCTCCAGAGCTGACAGAGAGAGAAAGCCTCCTCCTGGAGCCGATGCCCTCCTGGAGCTGACACCCTGAATTTGGACTCGAAGCCTACTAGACTGTGAGAGAATAAATTTCTCTTTGTGGAAGCCATCCATTTGCACTATGTCTGTTAAGGCAGCAATAGATGACTAAGATAGGCAGGGAGGTGCCAGGGTTGGTGACTTCAAAGGCTCAAGGACAACAGCAAGCACAAAACTCCTTCCTTCTTTCTGTCTGATCAACTTCAGCCTGCTCTCACGGTCAAGGTGACCACCACCATCCCAGCATCACATAAAGATGTGACAATGCCCAGTGGAAGTAAAAGGACCTTTCTTCCCCTTGTGTCTCTTCAGAAGAGCAGAGAAATTCCAGAAGTGCCTCAGCACACTCCTCCTCGTGGGTTACTGGCCAGAATTCAGCCTTAAGGTTACCTGAAACCATTCTTTGGTGAGAGGAATATGGCCCTCAGATCCTTCAGGATTTGTCTGGGTCATGAGTGGGTGGGGAATGGGGGTGGACGTAAAACAAAAGCAAGGCTCTCTACCAGCAAGGAAAGGGAGTGGCTGTTGGGGGAACAATCTTTAGAATCCACCACAGCATGGGAAACCGATTCATTTCAAAATGGTGGCCTTAATGCAAGTACCTAAGAATGTTTAGAAAGGACTCTGATAAAGGTGTACTTCTTCATACAGGGTTTTTGGTTTAGTTTTTTTTTTTTTTTTTTGGAAGGGTTGGGAGCAAGGGGAGATATCTGCTTAAAAGGAATGCAATGGTCACAAAACGCCCTGGGTGGTCAAAGCGGGATGCAAGGTCTTAGCAGAGCCTGGCCACTGTGGACACCCCACTCCTCAGCCGCGTGCTCCAGGCTACCCAGTGTTTCCACTGCTTTGCCTTCATTCCATTTTTACAGTTGATCACTCCAAGAAACAGAGGGGACAGGCCTCATGCCCCGCGAGGTGGTGGCAGAAGCAAGACTAGAACCCCCACCTCCTGACCCCCATTCCAGGGGCTCTTCTCCCAGCCCACTCTGCCCGCTACTGCCAGACAAGCCCGGGCGCTCGATGCACACGGCCAGCCAGTGAGGAAAAGCTGGGAGAGCCCGGGTGCTTCCACAGAGCAGGTGGCCGGGCAGAGCTAACGCAGAACAGGGCAACTGAGGAGTTTTAGAAAGCTCGGAAGAGGCCGGCCAGTGGGAGCGGTGTCAGCACGTCCTCAGGTGAAGGTGTGGGCCACGTGTTTACTGGATAGTGTCTTTGTGGGGGATTGTTGTGTCCCCAGGCAGGCCCAGGGAAGAGGTGGCAGCAGGCCTGTGCAGGACGTGGGCTCCCACTGGGGCTGAATGATAACTGCTGAAATCCCCCAGGGTGCTGAGTAAATGCCCCAGCAACAATGGCCTGCCTTGGCCTCAGGCTCCAGCAGCAACCAGGGTGGTGAAGAAGCAAAGACTTAGACCAGGCACGTACATGTGCGAACACACACACGCCCCACCTCCGGCTCCACGTACGCCAGGGAACACTGGACCAGGCAGCAGGACATCTGGTTTAGGTCTTGGTCCTGTACTGACTCACTGTGACTTTGGATCGGCTGACTGAGTTCTCTGGGTCTTATTTTGTTGTTAGGTGCTATCGAGTCAAGCTGATTTTGACTCACAGCGACCCCATGTGACAGACTGGAACTGCCCTATAGGGTTTCCTAGGCTGTAATTGCAGTGGTTAAGAGCTCGGCTGCTAACCAAAAGGTTAGCAGTTCAAATCCACCTTCCACTCCTTGGAAACCCTATGGGGCAGTTCTACTCCATCCTGTAGGGTTGCTATGAGTTGGACTCAACTCAACAGCGATAGGTTTTTTTAATCTTTACAGGAGCAGAATCGCCAGGTCTCTCCCGTGGAGCCGCTGGGTAGGATTGAACCACCAATCTTTCAGTTAGCAGCTGAGTGCTTAACCGTTGAGCCACCAGGGTTAAACTGCCCTACAGTGTTTCCAATGCTGTAAATCCTTACGGAAGCAGACTGCCACATCTTTCTCCCTAGGAGCGGCAGATGGAGTCGAACCACCGACCTTCTAGTTAGCTAGTCGAGCACTTTAACCACTGCACCAACAGGGCTCCTCTTGATCTCATTTTACCACCTCTAAAATAAGGGAGTTGAGCCTGATGATATCCAAGATCACCCCAACTTTGACTGCTTGATTGATTTTTAAAAACTCTATTAGCGGATGTGATGGTTAATTTTTTGTGCCAACTTGAGTAGGCTATGGTGCCTAATTGTTTGGTCAAACACTACTCTAGATGTTGCTAGGAAGGTATTTACATGTGATTAACATTTAAATCAGCTGACCTTAAGTAAAGCAAATTACCCTCCATAATGTTGATGGGCCTCATGCAATCAGTTGAAGACCTTAAAAGCAAAAATGGAGGTCTTCCAGGTTAGAATTCTGCCTCAAGATTACAAGTAGACATCTTTCCAGAGTTTCCAACCTATTGCCTGACCTATGGATTTTGGCCTTGCCAGCACCCACCATGGTGTGAGTCAATTCCTTAAAACAAATATCTCTCTAGGTAGATAGATACAGATTATATAGATCTTACTGGCTCTGTTTCTCTGCAGAACCCTGGCTAAGAAAGCAAACAATGGTTAAATCAGTAAGATCAAAACAAGCATCAGAGTCCTTAATAAATTTCTTTTCCTACAACTCCCCAGTTGGGGTTAGCTGATCCCTGCAAACTCCCACAGCTGCAAGAGGAGAAGGGATTTCTGGAATTCTCCGGCCACTGACTCAGTCAAGCCAGCCTCCTTAGAGGATCCCAAAAAGCAATGACCCATCAACATTTCAGCTTCTGGTCAGCTAAGACGCTCACTTCATTACAACTTTACTCCCCAGAAGTTTAAGGAGCACAGAGCAATAAAACAAACCAATAAAACCAAAGCTGAAGGAAAAACCAGCAACTTATTTTTTTTAACTGAATAAGGCAAGTCAATTACTTCTTTTTCCCCCTTGAAAAGTATAAAGTGCTCCTGAGTTTCAAAAATATTTTGGTTGCTGAGTCTGCAGATGACACTCCATCTGCCAGCTGCCCGGCACACTCGTCTTCCAGGGGCTGGGGTTTCGAGTCTGGTCCTGTGTCGGTTGAAGTTTGCTTCAAAGGCTAATGTTGCAGCAACTGGCTGCAACTCAGCTGAGTGAGTCAGTGTGCCTGCTGGAAGTAGCTATGCTAACCTTTCATTTTCTTTAAAAGCTAGGCAATGGAGAAAATAGCATGTCCCCCATACCGAGCAAGAAGCAGTGCCACAGAACATGCATGCCTCCTACAGAAAAACAAATTGCGCTGCAGAAGGATCATTTAGGGGATATTAGCACCTGAAGACTTGCTTGAGAGATGAATGTCCATGCAGGCCTATAATGGTCTCCATGGACGAGGGATGGACCAGGGGGAGTAGGGAGGTGAGCGCAGCGGGAATGGGAGGGACAGTAGAGGGTAGGAAGGGTCAAGGATGGTGAACCTGGACAAAGTGAAGATTTGTAGGAGCTGGGCTACTAGAGGAAGGGCTGGCTACAACATTTGAGAGTCACAGCCCCCCAGTGTCTACTGCAGTGACTGAAGGCTAACAGGCTCCTCATTACCCGGGGCCACCTAGTGGTAGTGCCAGGAAGTTGCCTGGGATGAATCACTCTTTTCAAATTTATTGTTTATATTTTTAAAAGATGTACATCCTCGTTTATATAAAAATGCCTTGAGATGGCCAAAGATACAGAGCCTATTATAATAAGTGAATTGAATATATATTCATGAACATAAAATGGAGACATACGAACTATTCCAACCACAGGGCCAGTGGTTTCTGTGAGCTGCCTAGTAAACAAAGCAAAGAGGGAAATATTGAGCCACGTGTTCTTGTTTTCAGATTCTGTTGCCTTATTTAACAAAACTAACTTGTTAATTAACACTTCAATTAGAATAATCAGTCCTCAAGAAACCCCGAGAGTATGGCCCCTGGACACACTTTTAGCTCAGTAATGAAGTCACTCCCAAGGTTCACTGTTCAGCCAAAGATTAGATAGCCCCATAAAACAAAACAAGACTCATGGGGCACAATAGTCCAGGTACAAGGACTAGAAGGCAGGAGGGGACAGGAAAGCTGATAATAGGGAACCCAAGGTTGAGAAGGGCCAGTGGTGACATGTCATGGGGTTGCTGACCATCGTCATAAAACAATATGTGTACTAACTACTTAATGAGAAACTATTTGTTCTGTGAACCTTCATCCAAAGTACAATTAAACACAAAAAAACAGTCCTCAATTATCAGAATGTCTTGATTTCTCTCTTGCCAAAGAAAATGGTCTAGACGGTTTTAGAAAAGCTGTTTTGGGGAAATGCCTCAATCCTGCCATGAATGCGAGGGTGACTGAATCACTTTCAGACTCTCAGGAAATAAGAAATTGGAGCTTCCCCGAGTATGAGCAGGAACCCCAAGGAACCAAGGCTAGTAGGAAATGTAGACAGTGTGCAGAGAGACCAGCTGAGCAGAAAGCTGGCTTGTGTTCTGGAGGCCCTGGTGAACTAACTCACTGGGAAGTAGCAGTGGTACTGGGGCCAAGGTACAGGCTCTCCAAGAGGGGGCAGAAAAGGGGAACTAAGCAATTCAGCCCCCCACTCTCGCCCCCTCCCCAACCTGTTGCCTTCCTGGCTCTGTCTGCCCTTCTCCTCTCAGAGGGAAGGTCCCCTCCTTAGAGACGCATCCCTGCCTACCCTAACTAGGAGGTCTCTCCTGCCTCTTGTTCTGCTTGTGTCCTCATTGTACCATTCATCATATTCATTGCAGTTTTCCTGGTTCCCACACTGGATCTGCAGCTCCACGGGGAGCAAGACATAACTGCTGCTGCATCCTCAGCACCTACTGCGCTGTCGGGCCAAGGGAAAAGACAGAGTTGCCATCCGGTCAGTTCCGACTCCTGGCAACCCTGCGTGTCAGGCTAGAACTGTGCTCCATAGGGTTTTCAGTGGCTGATTTTTCAGAAGTACGTCGCCAGGCCTTTCTTCTGAGGCACCTCTGGGTAGACTCTCGGTGGCCGCCAAGCTCATTAACCATCTGTACTACCCAGGGGCTTCTCTGGCCAAGGTAGAGGCTCAATAAGCACTTAAACAAATCAGTGAATGAATACATGAATAACTGAAAGAAGGAACAAACCCAATCTTAAAAGAATCCATCAGCATCTTACAATTGAATAATAATTTGCAAATGTCTTGGAATTCACTGATATTACAGAGAAATGGGCAGAAAAGGACTCTCTCTGATTAATCTTGCAAGGCCAAAGCTTCATCCTCAGCAGAAAAGCACAGTCTACCCCAGAGAAAGGGCAAATTAAAATAGCCTCTTTGTTCACGGCCCCCTTTGATCAGATAGTGTTTCTTCTCGCTTGATTCTTATGAGCATATCTATCTCCTAGCATATTCAGCTACTCCATGACAAGGTGTTAATCATTTAGCACTGCAGTTGGAAAACTTTCTCTGTAAAGACCCAGAGTAAACATTTTCAGCTTTGTGGGCCAACTACTCAACTCTGCTGTTATAGGACTAAAGCAGTTATAGACACTATGTAAAGAATGGACATGGCTGTGTGCTAATAAACCTTTATTTGCAAAATAAAACAGAGGGCCAGATTTGGCTGATTTGGCCCATGGGCCATAATTTGCCAACCCTGGATGCTAACATACTGTCGCATACTCACTAAACCGTCAAATGGAAGAAATCTATGTTCCTTCCTCAGTGAAGCGGGACAGAAGAACTTGCTGATCGGGCCCCTACATATTCAGTGCCAACAACCTGGGAACTGCTTTGTTGGAACCATAAATAATAGTCTTAATCCAATTCCCCGAAGAGAAACTGCCAAAGGAAAAAAAGGCATTACCATATTAAGAGAAAAATATAGCCAAAGAATTTCCTTAACAATAAACTAAGTTCTTGACATGGGGCCAGGGAACACAAAAGGGCCTCAGTTTTCATAGTCTGGGTAGCTGAGCATTTTCACATTCCAAAACAAAAACCAAACCCATTGCCGTCGAGTTGATTCTGACTCACAGAGAACCTACAGGACAGAGGAGAACTGCCCTATAGGGTTTCCAAGGCTGTAATCTTTACGGAAGCAGACTGCCGCAACTTTCTCCCGCATCACATTCCAAAGGGAACTCCAGTCAGGACAACAGGAAGCCACATCCCCAGGAGCCTCTGACAAAAGCTTACACAGAGACATAAATGCCAGTTTCCACTCTGCTGCCTGGATTTACATTACCTCATGAAATATTAATCCCCATCTCCTAAAAATGGTAAAAATCAATACAGTAATAGAACCCTTACTCCAACAAGAGGGCCTGTGGTGTCTTTAGCAAATACAACGGCAGCGCCCTGAGTTCTGGGAAAGAAAGAAGAGAGACCACAGAAAGACCCGTACCAAGGAAGGGAGAACAAAGAACCCAAAATAGAAAAACACAGAATCAAAATAAAGGAGTAACGGTGGCAGTGTGAGCCACATTCCAGGTTCCCAGTTGCTTTAGGAGAATGAGTGACAGACTCCAGAGCCAGGAAGCAGTTGTACAGCTTGGTGTTATCTGATTCACTCTGGACAAGTTCACGCGGCCCAGTCAGCGCCTTCCGACAATCAGGTTGCCTGAGGAGAGCTGGCTGAGGACTGCACCCGGCGTGAGTCACCCGCACGCACACCCCACTCCTCCCTTCACGTGGTCCCTGGGGGGCTGCCTGGTCCCTCCTCCCTCAGATGACTCTGAGCAGATTCCACGCCGGGCCAGATTCCAAGGGCAGGCCTGCAGAAAGCTGGAGGCTGCTCAGCAGCTCCAGAGACTTCCACACCAAAGTCCAGGCCCACTGGCCACGAGTGACCTATTTCTGAACTTCTCAAGGATCAGTGGTGTTGGCTTTTCCTGCCCCATCAGCAAACTCAGCAGTAAAAGGACCCTCTAACACAAACCAGCCCCACCACCCACGTTTCACTCTTCAGCCACTTCAAACGGCAGGCCTGTTACGGCATCTGGCCCGAAGGTGGCACGGGACCCACACAGGCACCAAGGGGAAGGAAGAAAACCACCTTACCAGCCCCAACACAGCTGTTTGAAAATATGTACCTGGATGTTGGCGTCAGGGAAAACTACCCCCAGGCAAGCTCACCAGCTTGCCAGCACTTTAAGTTTCCCAAGACCTCAGACTTGCTGAAGCCACGTCTCCATCAACTCCAGGCAGTTTATGGAAGGAGATGAGCACTGGCCGAGGACTCTGGGGTTAGGAGGCGCCTGCAACGAGCCTACCCTCAACCTCATCATCTGAAAATGAGGGAGAAGCTCAGGCATGAGCCTTGAGGAGCCTGCTGTCTCCCAAGAAGCAGTTAGCCTTGCTGCCATCTGAGCAGAGCAACTCTGAAATCCAACACACTTTTGTGCAGCGCCTTCTTATTTTTGTTGTTAGTTACCATTGAGTTAGCTCCAGCTCATGGTGACCTTACACCGATCACCCAAACAAAAAAATCCGTTGCTATGGAGTTGACTCCAACTCATGGTGACTTCCTGTGTGCAGAGTAGAACTGCTCCACAGGGTTTTCAGTGTCTGTGACCTTTCAGGAGCAGATTGCCAGACCTTTCTTCCAAGACGACTCTGAGTGGATTCCAATAGAGTGTTTACTAGCTGTTTGCGCCACACAGGAAGTCATGTTGAGCACCTATTAATGGAAATATGGACAAGATGGATGTGTCCGTCAAACTAACAGCAGAGGCAAACTTAAACTGACAAATAACTAAGACCATTCCACATTATGTAAAAGAATGAGGAAGAAATGAACAGTGAAATGAGATTGTTATTGTCAGGTGCCGTCAAGTCCGTTCTGACTCACAGTGACCCTACCCACAATGGAACGCAACACTGCCCGGTCCTGCGCCATCCTCATAATCGTTGCTATGTTTGAGCCCACTGTTGCAGCCACTGTGTCAATCCATCTCATTGAGGGTCTTCCTCTTTTTCACTGACCCTCTGCTTTACCAAGCATGATGTCCTTCTCCAGGGACTTGTCCCTCCTGATAACATGTCCAAAGTACGTTAGTCTTGCCATCCTCGATTCTAAGGAGCATTCTGGCTGTATTTCTTCCAAGACAGATTTGTTCGTTCTTCTGGCAGTCCATGGTATATTCAATATTCTTCGCCAACACCATCATTCAAAGGCGTCAATTCTTCTTTGGTCTTCCTTATTCATTGTTCAACTTTCGCATGCATATGAGGTGATTGAAAATACCACAGCTTGGGTCAGGTGCACCTTAGTCCTCAAGGTGACATCTTTGCTTTTGAACACTTTAAAGAGGTCTTTTGCAGCAGATCTGCCCAGTGCAATACTATGTCATTTGATTTCTTGACTGCTGCTTCCAGGCACTAATTGTGGATCTAAATAAAGTGAAATCCTTGACAACTTCCATGTTTTCTCTGTTTATCATGATGTTGCTTATTGGTCCAGTTGGGAGGATTTTTGTTTTCTTTATGTTGAGGTGTGATCCATACTGAAGGCTGTAGTCTTTGATCTTCATCAGTAAGTGCTTCAAATCCTCTTCACTCTTACTAAGTAAGGCTGTGTCATCTGCATATTGCAGGTTGTTAATAAGTCTTTCGCTTTCTTCATGCATGATGTCCCTGATGTCATCCCACAACTCATCTGGTCTTTCGTCATTAGATAGACTGGGGTTATGGGTCCCCAGAGTATTGGGGGTGGGGGCGGGGGTGGGGAGTAACTAGGACAGTGGATCAGGGAAGGGCTGGCTAAGGGGGGTTTTATCAGAGGCCTGAGGATGGAGTCAGCCATCTAAAAAGCTGGAAGAAGACACTCCGGGGGAGGGGACCGCCAAGGCCCCATGGAAGAGTGCTGGCGTCTTTGAGGCAATGGAGGAGCGGTGGCTAAGCAGAAGGAGTGAGGGTGGAGGGAGAGAACGAGGTCGGGAGGAGGGAGGGGGCGCTCCATCAGGACAGCCTTCAAGGCCCTGGTGAGGAGTTAAGATTTCTTTTTAAGAACAGAGCGAAGTCCGTAAGCGTTTACGCAGAATGGGCCGTGTTCTGAACGAGGCCACCATCCGGGGCATATGCTTTTCTTGTTGTGTGAGGAATCAGCACAGCTGAGAAAACATCTGTAACAGAAGTCACTGTCCCCTCGTCCCTCCTGCAGTAGTCTCCAGTATTTCTACCCTCTACTCTGGCCTCAGGAAACCGAACTGCTCCCGTTTACAGTTTGCCCCCTGAACTGCTAGGGAAAAAAACTGCGGGGACACAACGCTGCCGTCGGATGAAAGTTAGAATATTCTGCAAACATGGCGAGTGGCTCACGTCAAACACATTTGGAAAGAGTTTGCCTCAAGCTGAACTAGTTCGCCCTCGAAGCTGCTTTCTATTAAAATGTTTACACGTACCCTGTTCCTACTTCCTGCAGCTGGAGGGCCTCTCCACACTAATGCTGGCCCCCCGTCACAGGTCCCAGGAAATGGGGGCTCAAATCCTGGGACCCAGCACAGAACGGGCCTCGCAGCCAGGGTCTGAGGGGATGGGCCTGCAGGGAGGCAGACCGGGCCAGAGGGGCTGCTCGGTGAGCTGACTCCCCAAAGTCCTCCCATCTCCAGGCTCAGCAGAGAAGAAACAGCACATGTGTCTTTAGTCACAAGCCCGGAAACATCTCTGGCAACTGTAAGCCAAGGGTGGGGGGCGGGGGGGCAGGGGGGACTTACTGGAGGTGAGAGATGAGCTCCAAGAATGCAGGGAGAAGCCCAAAAATGGGGCTCAGACAGGGCAGTGCGGGGCAGGGGCTGGGCAGCTGGGCCCAACAAAGCCAACCAGCTTCACCCACGTTAGCTGTGGCAGCAGTAACATCCTGTTTCAATTACCAGGGGAACATCTGCTTGGTCTCATTGGGCCACGTGCCCACCCTTGGCCACGGGGGGGTGGGGCCCTGTGGTGGACAGTCCCACCAAGACATCAATGGGTGAGAAGCAGATCCCCGGAGCCAACGTTGGCTGCTGTTCCCACAAGAGGTAGGTGGATGTCCAGTAGACAATAACACCAGATGTCCTCGAGAATTTCCATTTAATTAAAAGTGTCAAGAAGACCACGCTCAGGAAGCACAATGGCTATGAGTAATGGTGAACCCTCTAAATGAAATCATGATTCTGGGGAGGAATCCGGCCCCATGATGAGCCCCCAAGTTCATCACGGGCCCGTCTATGTAGCGAGGTCACACCAGCTTCAGGGGGTGAGTCATGAACAGCCCTGGGCAGGCTGGGCATGACCTGACACCAAAGGCGCCACTGGGAATGATTTCTATTCCTCAAGCCCAATTTTTGTTGGTGTTGTTCTGCTTTTTTTGAGTTTTCCTAATCCGTTTCTTCTCTCTATTTTTTTTTTCTTGTTCCTTATATGACACAATACAGTACAAGCTCATACTCCCTCCACTGCCTACAAATATTTATTATATCTTGTGCTAGGGAGGATGTGTGCACATATTCGCCTAAGTGGGAGGTTCTCTCCCAACTGAGTGAGTCTCATTACAAGCCAACCTCCCCACTCTGCCCTTCAAATAATCTGTCATCAAAGCAAAGAAAAAAAAGAGAAAGAGCTGGAAGAGACACCTTTACTCTCTCCCCTTCCAACTATTATCAGCAAGAAAAAGGAGTTTAGTCAGTGGAAACCAGTCCTTTGTGTGGGTGCCTGCAATTTAATACCCTTTCATTTCCGATTCCATTTTGAAAAGCTGCACTATTTTAATCTGAAATTTGCAGGCTGGAAACACATGTCAGATGGCGTGCGGCTGCTGGGGCAGCCAGGCTCTGCGGGGAGCGAGGGGCAGGGCAGAACCTTCTGCAAAGCTTGTGTCCGCATTCCTCCACATCCTGCCTTGACACGGCAGCGATTACACCAGGGTAGGCTCCACCTTGGCTCAAAACTGGAAAAGAATATACCCTGGCCAGAGGCAGCAGCATGGATTGTGCCCACGCATTTCAAATGCAACATGACTTGGGCAGGGGCAGCTCCACGTGTGCCCGGGCCAGCGTCCTGCCCAAGTGGAATCCACAGCCCCCGACTGCTGGCCGCCCTCCCAGGGCTTAGTGGAGCCGAATGGCCCGGCGTGTGGCCACAGGATGTGCTATTCTGGCCAGCCTCCTTCCGGGAGACTACCACATCCTGGACACCTTTTCTAGCAGCGTGTTCCGAAACGGGGATGAGCTGCCTTTCTGCAGGTTATTTCAAGTCAAGCTGTCCCATCACATCAACTTCACCCCTACAGGGGAACGGCATGGCCACACGCCCTTGGGAGACAGTGCCTGGCTTAGGAGGCTGGGTCGTGAGGTGTAGCTCTTGGTCACGGCCCAGGGACTTGCATTCAGTCATCTGTGTCTGCCACCCACATCACTGAGGTGCTGTAAAATACCAACTCCGGACCCCATGCCAACGTCCATAGTCACTTTCCCTGGAGGCTAGACATCGTGGTAACTCAGTGCAATGGTACTCAATATTGATTTGATCCAACTAAGACGCAAAGACCCATCTGTCAGTTTGTCATACTGTGGTGGCTTATGTGTTGCTATGAGACTGGAAGCTATGGCACCAGTATTTCAAACACCAGCAGGGTCACCATGGGGGACAGGTTTCAGTGGAGCTTCCGGACTAAGACAGAAAGGCCTGGCAACCTACTCCTGAAAGTTAGCCAATGAAAACATTATGGAGCACAACTAAATGTTATTATCCAATACAGTGCTGACCGATAAACCCAAACATACCAATGATCATGAAGATGGCACAGGACCGGGCAATCTCTCATTCTGTTACGCACAAGGTCGCCAAGAGTTATCGCTGGCTGGACTGCAACTAACAACAAGACGAAAAGGACCGAGCAAGAGAGCAGAGCCTGTGTTACCCTCCTCTCACAGGCTGCAGAAACGTAAAATGAAAACATCGATGAGACCAGCAGTTCCACTCCCAAGTCTGGATGCAAGAGAACAAGAATGTCCAGAGGCTTTATTCTCAATAGCCAAGAGCTGGAAAGAACCCTAAAATCCATTAACAGATAGATTAAAAAAAAAAAAAAAATCGTGGTACAGCCATCCAGTGGAATGCTGCTCAGCAGGAAAAAGGGACAGACTGCTGATGCATTGGAAAACATGGATGAATCTCACATTTTGCTGAGCAAAAGAAGCTGGACACAAAAGGGTACATACTGTAAGATTCCATTTATGTGAAATTCTAGAACAGGCAAAACTAGTCTATGGTGACAGGTCAGGGTAGTGGTTACTTTTGGAAAGAAACTTCTGGGCTCTTCAGGTGTTCTACAACTTGAAATGGTGGTGGTTACTTAGGTGTACATATATTTAAAAATCCACACAGATAGAGACTTAAGATCAGTGCGTTTTACTGTATGTAAGTTACACCTCACAAAAACAGTGGGAGAATAAAGAAAAGAAGGCCAGTACGAAGAGGGAGAAGATGAACACAAACAGAGCAAATGGGAAGAGAAGAGGGTGGACTTTTTCCACTGGAACCACCCCCACCTTGTCCCCAGGTCCCTCCCGAGGTATACTGATGCAGGTATTTAATACCTGTCAGGAGTGAGGTCGCAAACATTCCGGAGGCATCTCTCAACCAGGGAATAGTTTTAGTGCGTGTCCTCACACCAACCCATAATAAAAAGTACCTTCTCAAGTGCCCAGGATCGTCTTAGCTAGAGCCTGCCATTCCCTTCCAAGGGCAGACAGGCAATCACAAGGACGAGCAGCTATTTTACAGATGTGGCCTCACCTAGTCATGACAACACTTTCAGAGACCGCAAGCATCCCCACTTGACAGATGGGAAAACCCGAGGCTCAGAAGTTGAACAACTTATCATTTGTTCCTTTAACCACAGCACTCTACTCAACGGCTTGGTGCACACGACAAAAAGAAAACTCAATGAAGAGTCCAGAATAAATACCACCCCACTAAAGACTAGATTTGACTCCCAGGTTGGCACAAATGCTCACATGCTCGACTACGAGCTGAAAGATTGGTGGTTTGAACCCACCCAGAGGTGCCTCAGAAGAAAGGCCTGGCGATCTGTTTCTGAAAGGTCACAGCCTTGAAAACCCTAGAGAGCAGTTCTACTCTGCACACATGGAAGCCTGCCTGAGCCGGAATCAACTCAATGGCAATTAACAACAAAGATTAGCTTTAGGTCCCTAGGCGGTGCCAACAGTTTGTGCTCAACTATAAACCTCAAGGTTGGCAGTTCAAACCTAGCCAGTAATGCTGAAGAAAGTCCTGGATATCAGCCTCTGGAAATATTACAGTCGCGAAAACCCTATGAAGCAGTTCTACTCTGTAACACATGGGGTCGCCACAAGTCAGAATCAACTTAAGAGCAACAGGCTTGGTTTTTCGGTTGTTGTTGTTTTGAAGACTAGCTACAACAACCCCACACAAAGAAAAGGGTTGGCCACACCTTCCTTGTCTTAGACGTTGGACGAGCCCTGGTTCTGTCCTGCATCACTGTGTTCTGCTGTGGGGCCTTGGGCGGGTTACTTAAGCTCTCTGAGCCAGTTTCTTCCTCTATGTTGCTGTGTGCCATCGAGTCGATTCTGACTCAAAGCGACCCTATAAGACAGAGTAGAACTGCCACATCCTAGGGTTTCTAAATGCGGACGGTACAGCTATCTTGCACATCAGGTGAGCATAAGAGAGGAGGGCAGAGCACGGCCCAGTGTGGAGCTTCTCAAGTAGAAGTTATTAGGATTATATTGTCGCTACTAAGGTGGAGCCCTGGTGGTACAGTGGTTAAGAGCTCCGCTGCTAACCAAAAGGTCGGCAGTTCAAATCCACCAGCCGCTCCTTGGAAACTCTATGGGGTGGTTCTACTCTGTCCTATAGGGTTGCTATAAGTTGGAATCAACTCGGTGGCAATGGGTTGTTTTTTTTTTTTTCTTTTGGTGACTAATAAACATAGTTTGGAAGACTGGTGGTGGCTAGAAATCCCACAGTGGCGTAACAGAAATAACATACAACTGTGACCTCGCGAAAGCCCAATTACCACAGGAGGACCAAAGCCCGCGTAGACATGTGCGTCACCGAGAGGGTGTGTGGGTTGGGGGGGGGCGGGGGCGGGTAGTGTGTTGGCTGGTGGTTTTCTGAAAGGCTGCCTACGAAGGACTCAGGCTGGGGCAGCAACCTTGGGGCCGTGAAACAGGAAAAAAAGTCCAATATCCAGACTCCTACAGCCCAAGTACACACAGAGCTGTTTCTAGAAGGAAGTATTTCCTGTAAACCAGTGTGGAACATCACATATGCAAACAGCCTGTGCAACATCACATTCATCTGATTCACAGACGATATCCAACTAAAGTTTACACAGGCAGAGCGCTGGAAAAGAAAATCTCCCTCCCATCCTCAGTCTGTGATTGGCAACAGGGTTCCAACCTAACCTGAGTCTCCATTTCATACGAGGGCTGGAAAATTACAAGGACGTAAAGAAACCAGAAAGTGCAATCTCATTGCACAAACCACACAGCCCCTAAAGTAAACCTCCCTCAATGAGGCACTAAAATGGGGAATTTCTGATAATCCAGTAAGCACTGGATTTAATTTCAGATATGATAACTTTGCTAAGCAAATCAACAGAGCTAAAACGATCGTAACAAGAATATTTAAATAGAAAGCAAACTATTTTCAAATACATTTCCCAAAAAACAAAAACCCGTTGTTGCTGAGCCAGCTCCACACCCATAGCGACCCCATGTGTGCCACAGTAGAACTGTGCTCCATCGGGTTTTCAATGGCTGATGTTTAGGAAGTAGTTTGCTAGACCTTTCTTCCGAGGCACCTCTGGGTGAACTTGAACCTCCAATCTTCTGTTAGCAGCTGAGCGCATTAACCATTTGCACCACCCAGGGACTGGTTTTGATCTTGTAGCCTGTTATTAAAGAAGTTTCCATGAGCCCCTTCCCCGGCCCCACCCTCAGGCCTCACTAAGTAGCTCCTCAATGCTCCTTTATCCAGGCTGGGCTGGTTCACACCAGCTTCAGTGACTTCCCTAAGAATATCATAAATCAGAGCGCTCCCGTCCCTTTTGACAGCTCCCGATTTTGCCAAGTTTTAGCTGGAGTAGCGAAGAACTCGGTGCTGCAGGCGGGGCAACCACTTCCATCCATCGCAATGAGAGGGCCGCTTACCTGGTGGTCGATTTTGATGAGTGCAATGTCCGCCTTCTCATCCACATCCTTGATTTTGGCTTCGTAGGTGGCACCGTTCTTCAGCTCCACTTTGACCCGGTGCTTGTTGGTCACCACGTGGGCGTTGGTCACTATCAGCCCATCTTCAGACACGATGAACCCAGACCCGCTAGCCACAGGCACCTCCCTCTTAGAAAAAGGAAGCCTAAAACCCAAAGGAATGTACAGGTGAGCCCGAAACGCCTGAAGTCTGCAGCACATTGATTCAACGGCTCTGCGGCAGCAACACACATCTAGCAATTACTACCCTGTATACATCAAATGTACATGTTGGGTGTACTTAACACATAGAAACTAAGCTTTATGCCAATTTTGCATGCATCAAAAAATTCCACTTGTGTGCCGTCGAGTCGATACTGACTCATAGAGACCCTATAGGACAGAGTAGAACTGTCCCATAGGGTTTCCTAGGCTGACATCTTTATGGAAGCAGATCACCAGGTCTTTTCTCCCTCGGAGCGGCTGGTGGATTCGAACCACCAACCTTTCAGTTAGCAGCCAAGCACTTAAGCCACTGCGCCATCCACTGAGACAATGATTATTGGTGATGGTTGCACAACATGTTTAATGTAATCGATATCACTAAATTGTACATGTGAAAATGTTGAATTAGCAAATTTACAGATATATTTATGTTTACAATAAAAAGTTAAAAATAATAAAATTCACTTAGAAAATATATTCTTAGGGAGTTTCTTCAGAGCCAGAGGTTCATCTAGAACGGTCAAGACGGAGACTTAAATAAGTCAAACAGAACGTCCTAAGGAAGAAATGCTTGTTTTCCTGCAGGAATATACTCAGCGACACTTTGACACTTTCAGGCGTCTCAAAAATCGCTCTGATGTTTTGCAAATGGCTGCATATACTTGGCGGAAACTTCAGAGGTTATAACGAAAAGAAAGCCCTCTTTACTTGCGAAACAATTCAATGTGAACCACAGCCGGAGCGATCTTCTCCACCACGTCGGCAATGAAGTTGTATTTGTGACGCAAGCTGTTGGGATCTTCCTGCCCTGAGAACAAAAGCAGAGACGATACTTAGGACCTCTGCCCTGCACGCTGTGGTTGCCTGGAGGAAGAGATGGGTTAGAGGGATCCAAAAAGACCTGCTTAGAAGTCTTTGGAATCCTGACGGAGAGGTGGACCTAACACCCCAGACCTGGGCTGAGTTGTAGAGGTCCTTCCAGCTCTCAGGGAACAGCCCATTCAGCTCAGGCAGCAAAGTCTATTAAAGGTTTCCTCTTTACCCAGCTTCTTTCAATTGTTTCACCACAAAAGTGTTGTGCCAAAGGCACCAGCAAGTACCACTACCTCAACCTCCTACCAGCTACTCCCAAAAGCACACTGCCCATGGGTCACTTGTCGGCATGCTGAAGCGTCCCTTTCCCAACTTCCCAGCACCGCAAAGAGCAGCCTTCCTCAGCAAACGCCAGAACCCAGGGGAGGGCTGAAGCTGCTTTGACGAGAAGCCCATCGGATGTTAAGATTTAAAAGACTATTAAGAAAAAGCGTGAGGCAAAGTCATCTTTGTCCTGTCCTCCCCACTGATGCCACAAGGCAAGCCAAGGCCACCAACTGTCCCCAGAACTGTTCTCTCCCACACCTGACCATTCACTCCAACCTCAGCTGTCATATCCCTGGCCAAACAACACCAGAGGTGCCTCGGTACTATTGAAAAAAAAGGAGAGAAAGAATGATAAAATGACCCTAACTGACCATAATTTTGTGTAGAGAGATACAGAGATAACCCTGTTGAATAGGAAAATTAGTAACAGACATCTTATTTTGATTTAAAGGTTTTACTTATACTCAAAACCAAACCTGTTGCTTTTGAATCGATTTTGACTCATAACAACCCTATAGGACACAGTAGAACTGCCCGCAGTGAGTTTCCAAAGCTGTAAATCTTTACAGAAGCAGACTGCCATATCTTTCTCCCTCAGAACATCTGGTGGGTTTGAACCACCGATCTTTTGGTTAGCAGCCAAGCTTTAACCACTGCGCCACCAGGGCTACTCTTCGAAATCAAATATTAACCGTAAAAAGCCCGACCCAACCTGCAAAAACCACCAGAAACTGCTCAATAGCAACGTAAAATTTGTTTTATCCTGCTAGAAAAGGATTGCCTCCTAATTTAAATCGCAAAAAGTCTCATGACTGCAGGTGGGTGGAGGGCCAAATTATTAGCAGCCAGGTCAGAAGTAACCTGATAACAGTTGATCGTAGTAAAGAGGGGGAACCAAAACCCAAACCCTTTGCCGTCCAGTGGATTCCAACTCACTGCAACCCTATAGGACAGAGCAGAACTTCCCCTTAGGGTTTCCAAGGAGCAGCTGGTGGATTCGAACTGCCTACCTTTTGGTTAACAGCCAAGCTCTTAGCCACTGCCCTACCAGGGCTCCAAAGGGGGGAAGGCAGGTTTCAATCAATCAGGTTAAGACTAGTCAATGGTTGATCTTCCATATTCCTCCCTCCTCTTCTCTTTATAAGCCTCACTGTGTGTACCTAGTTTCTTCCAGCCATTGGCTTTTTCTGTAATCAAAATGGCCTCTCTATAAGCACATATTTTGGACATGTCATCAGGAGGGATCAGTCCCTGGAGAAGGCCATCAGGCTTGGTAAAGCAGAGGGCAAAAAAGAGGAAGACCCTCAATGAGATGGACTGACACAGTGGCTGCAATGGGCTCAAGCATAACGACTGTGAGGACGGCACAGGACCGGGCCGTGTTTCGTTCTGTTGTACATCGGGTCACTCACCATGAGTCGGAACCAACTCAACAGCACCTAACAACAACAATCACAATATGCATGTAGAACAACTGCTCAGAATGAAGTTTATGTTCAGACTTCGGTGAGTTCTGGTTATTTTAACGACATACACACATGCTATAATCCATGAACCCCCGTGTGGTAGGCATATTCAAAATACTTCAGACAAGGCTGTGCCACATCCCTGGTGTGGCGCTCTCACCCACCAGTCCTATGCACACAGCGAAGGCATCTGAGTCAGAAGTGAGCTACTCGAGACGCATGGTCCCCGGGCATGCTGCTGACAGCCTGTCACAAGTCTCTTTCCACTTCAACAGGCTCCAGGGGTGGCAGTCTAGCCTGCAGCTGAGACCCACAGGGCCTTTCCTTTCACTCTGCTCAACTCCGCCCAGAGCGGCCCACAGCCCGTCTCAGAGCAGCCCACAGCCTGTCTCAGAGGGACCCACAGCCTGTCTCAGAGCGGCCCACAGCCTGTCTCAGAGCGGCCCACAGCCTGTCTCAAAGAGTGCCACAGCCTGTCTCAGAGGGACCCACAGCCTGTCTCAGAGGGACCCACAGCCTGTCTCAGAGGGGCCCACAGCCTGTCTCAAAGAGTGCCACAGCCTGTCTCAGAGGGACCCACAGCCTGTCTCAGAGGG
>NW_004443967.1:12515849-12540290 GCF_000243295.1 Trichechus manatus latirostris | reverse complement strand
CCACAGCCTGTCTCAGAGGGACCCACAGCCTGTCTCAGAGGGACCCACAGCCTGTCTCAGAGCAGCCCACAGCCTGCCTCAGAGCGGCCCACAGCCTGTCTCAAAGAGTGCCACAGCCTGTCTCAGAGGGGCCCACAGCCTGTCTCAGAGGGACCCACGGCCTGTCTCAGAGGGGCCCACGGCCTGTCTCAGAGGGGCCCACGGCCTGTCTCAAAGAGTGCCACAGCCTGGTCCACAGCTGAGCCCTACTCTGTGAGCCACCTGCCGCCACGCGGAGATGAGATCTAAGTGCAGAAACTGAGAGGACGCAATCCGAAACCTCTACAGCAACTTGACAGAGGAGTCTTGTGCCTGTTGCATCTAAAAATTAAAAATGGGCCTTGTATCTTGTGTTGTTTTTATTTCATTTTGGTAGTAACTCATTTTTATCATAGTTTATAAAAGTATGGATCCAAGATGGATAGGAAATAAAAGGTAAGAAAACCTGCTCCTTCCCCATGGATGGTCTCTCCCAACCTCGCCTTTCACTCCCTGTTATAGCTCACTCAGCTGGAATCCACAACAAAAGCCTACAATTTAAAAGCAAACCACTGACCTGCAAAATAGTCCTTCATTTTCCATAAGGCCTAGGCACTGGCCTCCAGTTGCCCCCCCGCCCCAACACACACACACACGAGCATAAACACAGGCACACATACACACATGCACGCACACTCATGCACACACAGGAGCATAAACACAGGCACACATACACACACATACACACACATGCACACATATACACACACATGCATGTGCACATACACCCACACACATCCACACGCACGCACACATGCTTCTCTCCCTTTGGGGGTAGGGGCAGTCCCATCTCCCAGCCCTTCCGACTGTGGGTGAAAGCTGTCAGACTTTCCCAAGTCTGGAGCCTCTGCCTCCCAGGTCCGGTCTCTCTGGCGGCTAATCCTGACTCCCACAGCATCAGTGGTTCAGAGCAGGGGTGGATTTACAGTGAAGGCCCACAAAGCTGAGCTTCAGGGCCGTCCACCTCCTGGGGAGGGGCCCCAGCAAAGCTTTCAAATGTCGCAAGCTTTTGGAGAATTTGCTGACGTAAAATAATTAAACCACAATTAGCTGAGGGAACTGTCTTTTTCCCTGTCACACCGAGTGGCTGCAAGCGTTTTCGAATGTGACTAAGGGGAAGGTAAAACTGGGGAATCACTTTGTTTGGATCTAAGGGACATATTTATGTGCTTTGAAATCATTTCTGTGTCTAGTTAGGTTAATCTATCTATCCTGGTGTCCCAGGGCATCCGGGGACACTGCTACTGTCCACTGTGCCACACCCCCGGCTACCCGTACACTCAAATGCATTGCATCAAGTAGATTCTGACTCATAGCAACCCTACAGGACAGAGTAGTACTGTCCCCTCGAATTTCCAAGGCTGTGATCTTTACGGGAGCAGACTCCTCCACCTTTCTCCCGTGGAGTCACTGTTGGGTTTGAATTGCCGACCTTTCAGTTAGCAGCCAAGCGCTTAATCACTGTGCACCCAGGACCTTTGCACAGCAGGGACAGGTTACCCAATACGCGAGGTAGGCAAGAGCTTACTTGTGCTTACTTACTAATCTGCAGTGCACACATTTCACCTGTAAACACAATTAAGCCCGTGTGTACTTGGCCTACTGGTTAATCCACCTCTGGATGGATGTGGACTTAACGTGGGTAGTGGAGAAATATGCCAGAGAAAAACTGACTTAATAATAATTACTAATTCTATTCTCTTTATAGGAAATATTACAAAATCATTGTCACGTGAAAAGGTGATCAAAGAGTCTGCAGTCAAATAAACTACAGGGAGGGAAAGAATTTTAAAGGTGAAGGTGGATCCAGCAGTTAATAAAAATGTCCTGTTTCTGCATTTTTTAAAAATGTTTATGGTATTTGTCAGCTTTTATAAAGTGACTGTTTCACTTCTCAGTCTAAGTAATCACCTTCATATCTAATGTTGAATTTATAATTTTGAATTCGAAGGTCCCCCGAATTGTACAGGTTTCAGGCCCCATAAAACCTGGACTGCAGAGAGTCTCAGGAAGCTGCCCAGGTAGCAGCCCCTGTCGCGGCTCCCTCTCTGCTCCAGGCCTCCAGCGCACCTGGCCAGCTCACAGTGGGGGGGGCAGGAAGGGGGAGGGCACCTGAGCCACACCTGTGGACACACTCCCTCATATGGCCGGCTTCGCAGACACCTGCAGGGGTGTGCTTCACTAGGACTAAGGGAGCCGGCCAGCCTGTGCTCAGGGTCATCACCTTCCAGCTCTCAGCCCAGCTGAGACCCCCAAGTACAAAACACCCCCAAGTGGCTCCTGCCACACCTCAGAAACATCTAAAAATGCCACCTCTCCATGACAATTCAGGCAGGTCCAGCTGTTTTTGGTGTCTCCCCCTAACTGACATGGGGTAGATGAACTTACTGCAGGACCCCACGTCCTCTGTGTCCTGCCTGGCCCCTCAGGCCCTGAGTCACATGCTCCGACTCCCCGACTCCATCTCCAGGCCTCTTCAGCGCACACTCTCCACCCCTGCCTGCAAACCTCCCCACCGGCCCCCAAAACTACCACACTCCATTCCACCACCGGGCATCACACCTACTGCGTTCATAGCAGCGACAAACGCAAAGATAACACTGATCCTCCTCACTTTCCCACATCATCATCCCGACACCAGCCACCCACTTGGCACTTTCTCTCTCTGACCTTAACCACCCAGAGCTGGGTCTCCACAAGCTAGGACTCTGTCCTGCCAGCTCCTGCCAAGTGCGGGCAAACACCAGCCTCTCTGCCGGTTCTTGCTGTGCCCTGTGGGTTCGATAAGTCATTGGAATGACTCACAGACTTCACGGAGACTACCTGTACTTACAATTACCTGTTTATTATAACCACAAAGGATACAAACGTAGAGATGCATCAGGCAAAGTCTGGGGGAGGTCACGGTAAGAGACTCGCATTGGCCCCAGGGATGTGCTAGGCTCTCCGGTGCACGGGTATTTTTGCCACTCCGGGAAGCCCACAAAACAGAAGTTACAATGTCCAGGGTCCCTTAGTCCATGGGACCCCAGTGAATTTGCATAACTGGGGCCTTAACGCATAGTTATGAACGATCCAATCGATGAATACATATGACTGCATCATACCCCCTCCCTTTCTGAGACCTATAGCCAAGTGATCAGCGGGGGGCTCCCAACTTATTTGCACATGCTTAAGTCATTCCTGCCTCGCTATTTCAAAAAACAAAGACATCTTGATTGCTGGGGAATTCCAAGGGCTATTGTCACACACCAGGAATAAAAGGCCAACTCTAGCCCTTTGTTCTGTACCCACTTTCTTCCTGAATACTTCATTCTCCGCTCCTTTAGTCAGTCAAATCTCACGCTGCCTTCAAGATTGGGAATGAAATAGTAACACCAATAACAATAAACAATGGTAGCTATCATTTATTGGGAACCTTGGTGGCGCAGTGGTTTTGCACTCAGCTGCTAACCAAAAGGTCAGCAGTACAAACCCACCAGCAGCTCCTCAGTAGAAGAGACCAGGCAATCTGCTTCCGTAAAGATTACAGCCTTGGAAACGTTATGGGACAGTTCTACTCGTCCTATAGGATTGCTGTAAATTGGAACAGGCTAGATGATGAGCTATTTTTTTTTAATTATCATTTATTGAGGATCTACTATATGGGAAGCACAATGCCAGGCACTGAACAAATGTTCTCTCTAATTCTTCCTGCAAGCCTACAAGGTAGATATTATGCCCAGGCTACAGATGGATAAAAAGAGCTCTGTGATAGCAGCGGTTAAAGCACTGGGCTGCTGACCGAAAGGACAGAGGTTCCAACCTGCCACAAGAGACAGATGGGACAGTCAGCTTCCATAAAGATTTGCAGCCTCGGAAACCCTATGGGGCAGTTCTACTCTATCATATAGGGTCACTATGAGTCGGAATTGATTTGACCGCAATGAGTTTGGTTTGGTATGGATGGAAAAACTGACGCTCAGAATAAAGGAAGTTGCTCAAATCCTCAGAGCAGGGAGCTAACCCAGCCCGTCTGGTCCCAAAGTGGGGATTCTCTGCCCCCTTGCCCAGCCTCCAGCCCAGTAGCCGATGCAGTGTGGGAACACGCTTCACACTTCCAGCCTGAGCGACTAGAGCCAAGACTCAGGATTAACCACACAACCTTCCTTCCAGCAAGAACAATCACGCCTCCCAGTTTCTCCAGCGTTGATAAGCTGAGCTACTTTGGAAAACAGAACGCAGTGTGTTCTAGGGAAAGAAATGAATCCTTCTTTATTCGCAGGGGACAACATGTTCCAAAATTCAGATCCACTGCAAGAGCTGAGTGATCAAATAAATCACAGGCGTTTTAACGCCGTCCTGAACTGACCGGCTACATCGTTTGCAGAACCCAGCGCAAAATGAAAACGTACGGACCCTTGTTTAAAGATGAGCAGAATTTCAAGAGGGTGGCAGCACAGCATTTAACCAAGTGTGGGTCCTTCTGGGCGCGGGGCATGGCGGGACTGCACAGGTCCCTGGCCCGTGAGGCCAGCCCTCCCTACACTTCCAGCGCATTTGCTTGAAGGCCAAAGTCTAAATTACGTCGTGAAAAGCATCACACACTCAGGAGATAATAGAAGTGCTATCACAACTGTGATGGGAGCCAGAACCCCTAGGGTAGTCTGCAGGGACTGATACAGTGTCCCTTGTGCTGGGAGGCAAGACCCCTATCCTCGGGGAGGGCTCACAACCCGGGGAAGATGTAAGGACAAATACAAAACTGAAATGTTACTGCATGTGGTGGAGTCGATTTTGTCTCACAGCGACCTCATGTGACAGAGAACTGCTCCATAGGGTCTTCTTGGCTGTCATTTTTACGGGAGCGGATTGCCAGGCATTCTCCCTCAGAGCTGCTAGGTAGGTTCAAACCACCAACTTTCAATTAGCAGCCAAGCACCTAACCATTGTGCCACCAGGGCGCCTTACAAATTGAAATAAAAGGGTTTAGATCCCCCTGGTGAAAATAAGGGAAAAGGCTCCCTTGTTTTCTGAGAACTCACTTTAAATAACTTATAATTGTAAATTCTTTGTCTCTTTGAAAAATATGTAAATCTAAGATGTCTCCCCAAGAATCTGGCAGCCATCTCTTTGAAATGTAACTTGAGGTGAACCTCCCTCACCGTCCCGTTGCCTGGAAGGAGATAAGCATAAACTCAGATGCCCCAGCCCAGAAAGATTAGATAAATAACACGATTATCTTTAAAACATGAATGTAAAGTGTAGTGTCCGCTTAGCTAATAACTGTTAAGATTCCTTTTTCTCTTTGCAATCTCTCTGACGGATGGCCTGTGATACATCACATTCTGGTTTAATGCTGTGAAGGAGTCCAAAAAACAAAAAAATAGGTGCTTGGTATGAGGAGAGGTTTCTGCCAAAGATGTGGGCCAGACTCCATTTTTGCTGTTTACTGCTCATTCTTAGCTGACTTTCAAAAGTCAGCTAGCCAGAATACCTCAGGAAGCTTTGGAGTTCTCCTCCCCTCCCCTCCCTTCCTCTCACAGCATGCTCCCAGGAAGAGTATTCACTCAGGCTTTCCCCAAAAATAACCATAGATCAACAAGAAGTAACTGTCACAAACCCTATGATTAACAAAATAATGCTTAAGGGAGCTTGAAATTGTCTCCTGCCAGTTAAACCATAATTTTGTAAATGCCAGTCAATCAGAGTTTTTCCCCATAAATTCCTGGATCTTCTGTACTTAAACTCTGAAAAATTCCTTTCACTGGAGTACTCCGGTGAGTCTTTGTGAAGTGCTGCCCCATCCGGATTGCTCTGTTCCTTCAATTAATTTCTTTGCTTTTGGAAATAGGGAACCCAAGGTTGAGAAGGGATGGCGTTGACATGTCTTGGGGTTGTTAACAATTGTCATAAAATAACATGTGTACTAAATGTTTAATGAGAAACTATTTGTTCTGTAAACCTTCATCTAAAATACATTAGAAAAAAAGGGGAAAAAAATTTCTTTGCTTTAATTTTAACAGAAGCTCCAGTTCGCTCTTTGACAGGGCTTATTCAATAAAACTTTGCTCTCTCTTCTATTTTTGTGGACAGGTTTTCTGGGTTGGGAGTAGAATTTGTTTGTAATAACTTCCCCCTAGCGAAGTCCTCCTCAAGCAAGCCCCTGCAGTAAAGATTCCTCCACTCGAAAGGAGGGAGACTCAACAAGATGGCTTCCAGGTTCCCTCCCAGCTTTCAGGAAGAAAGAGAAGACATCACGTGTGATTTTCACCCATGTCTCAACTTCAAATGCTAGCAAAGGTAGTTGTATTTTGAAGACTACAAATAATACCCATTAAAAAACCAAACCCTTGGTTTGTTGGGTCAAAAGGCTTGGGACCATAGTCGCAGGGGACAACTTTGTCGATTGGCATAATGTGGTTCACAAAGATAATGTTCTACATCCTCGTTTGGTGAGTAGCATCGGGGGTTTTAATAGTTGCCAGTGGCCACCTAAGATACAACAACTGGTCTCTACTCACATACAGCAAAAGAGAATGAAGGAAATCAAAGGCTCAAAGAAGGAACTAGTCCACGGGACTAACAGCCCATTGTGGTGTGATGGATTGCTTTTGTGTGGCCTTTCTCGCCATGGTCTTGTAACTCCCACCCGAGTGATTGGGTGGGACTGTGCAAATAAGGTAATTGTGGCCCACCAAGGGGATGGGTCAGTTTTGCCATCCCACTAGGCTTAAAATGAGCCATCCCAGAGGCGAGAAGAGAGGATTTCACAACCCCCAAGGAAGAAGAGCCAGGAGCAGAGCACATCCTTTGGAGCTGAGATCCTCACACTGAGAGCCCCTGGACCAAGAGGCAGAGAGAGAGAAAGCTATAACACTGAAGATGACGAGAAGCGGTGGCAGAGAAATGGCAGCTGAACCAGGAGACCGGCAGGAGACAGTGCGGTGGCCTTCATGGTGCAGTGGGGTGCCTCATGGCAGAGTTAAAAGAGCTTTGTAACACCTGCCTCAATAAGGCAGAGGCCAAGGGCTAGACAGAGGCATGCTTGCAGGCACAGCTAAGAGGCTCTCCTGAGCAAAGAACTGTATCCTGAGTGTTCCTGAACCTGAATTGCAACCTGTTACTTCCCTAATAAATCTGATAATCATGAGTATTGTCTGTGAGCTCTGTGTGGCCATTGCAATGAACTATCAAACTCAGCACAGAAATACACTGTGTCGTGGAAGAAACGGCTGGTGTCAGAATTAGTAAAGATGAGGGAGAGCGGAGGCATGTCTGACTTCTGCCTCATAGAAATCAGCCTTGGGCTACTGATCTTGATTTTCCTTCTCCCTTGTGAAGTTAGAGTCAGTCCGTGCCATTTTTACACCCACGTGAACCACAACCTCTTCTAATCTGAGACCAGAAGAACTAGATGGTTCTTGGCTACCACCACCAACCGTTCTGACCAGGGACACGATAGAAGTTTCCAGACTGAATGGGAGAAAAATGTAGAACAAAACCCAAATTCCTAAAAAAGTCCAGACCTATTACTGTAGGGTCGCTTTGAGTCGGAATCGACTTGACGGCAACGGGTTTGATTTTTTTGTTTGTTTGTTTTATTGGACCAGTAGGGACCAGAGGAACCCGAGACTATGCCCTAAAACACCCTTTGAACTTGGAATTGAAGCTATTTCGACAGGTCACGTTTCAGCCAAGTAATAGACTGGCTTATAAAATAAACCATATCACCCACGAAGAATGTGCTTCCTTAACCAATTAGCTATATGAGACCAAACAGTCAACGTTCACCTAAAGGCAAAGGTGAGAGGCAAGCAGGAAAAGGGAAGCTAGATCAACGGAAACAGAACAAACAGAGCGGAAATAATGAGAATGCTGACACCATGTAAAAATTGTAACCACTGGCACAGAACAATCTGTATAAAAATTGTTAAAGGGGAACCTAATTTGCTATGTAAACTTTCACCTAAAACACAACAAAATATTTAAAAAAAAAAACACTAAACCTATTATTGTTTGTCGATTCCAACCCATAGCGACCCTATAGGACAGAGTAGAACTGCCCCATGGGGTTTCCAAGGCTGTAACTCTTTATGGAAGCAGATTGCCATACGTTTCGCCCTCGGAGCGGCTGGTGGATTTGACTGGTCGACTTTTCGATTAGCAGCCCAGCGCTTGACTATTGCACCGTCAGGGCTCCTACAAATAAAAACACAGTCCCATTCCCAGAACGGGAAGGCTCAGGGGAAAGGACGACCGTGAAGAAAGAAACTCCGATCTGCCAAAATGGCACAGGCCTGTCAGGAACCGCTGGCTCTCCACGTGTTCCAATCTCTCCAGCACTTCCGTGTTCCAATCGCTCTAGCACTTCCGTTCACCCTCTCTTCCTCATAGTCACGTGGGCCTGGGCTTACATGACAAAAGAAATACAAGTTCTTTCCAAAGCAAGAGCATTCAGATGTATCCTGCAGAGGTTGGAAATGAAGGCCAACAGAAAACTGAGTTCCCATTCTCACCGGAAGGGACAGGAGGCCATCCTCTTGACACTGAGCCCATGGCGGCTATAGGCTCAAAGCCCCACCAACAGCCTGGGGAAATGTCCCCTGGTCGCCAGCAGACACACAGCCACTCTCCCACCAGCAAACCTGCAGGACACTGTCAGAAATGTCAGTAAAAAAGGCAAACATAGGAGGTCCCCCAAGGAATGTCATGAAAATTGAGAGCAGTCCTGGGAATGGTTCAGTTTATTAAGGAGCCTTCGACATGCTCCTCAGCTGCCGTCAGCCACCCTCCCAACATGCAAAGGAGGAGCCCACCCATATGAAGTCTGGTGTCGGGAGCCCCATCTTCCAAGAGTCTGCAGCCTTCTTCAGGCCTAGAATGCAGTGACACCCCAGAATGCACTTTAGTGGGGGTATCTCCTAGAGGCTGCCCGCTTCATCTTTGATGATGGTCCAAGGACCACGTCTTACATTTCCTGGATATTCCCTTCTGTTCCTAGGATAGCTAGATTAAAAGCGGCAAAAAAGAGGCAGCTTGTTGGATAAATAAATCCAGGGGGCTCCCAGGAGGAACTTAGACTCCCAGGAGGAACTTAGAACATCATCTGCCCATGCCCAGGGCCTGCTCTCATCCATTCCGTCCACCCACAGGCCAGCACGCTGCAGAGGCTAAGCGGGGCCTGGCAAGGCCACGGGGAGCTTCAGTGCTGTCAGACCTGGGTTCCTAAGCGCCCCCTCTAGCGCCGGTCCTATTCAACCAGCGCCACACACTTCTGGGAGCCAAAGGGACCCCACACTTCTGATGGGCTGGAGGGACAGCATCAGAGAGAAAAAGCAGACAGCATGTAAACAGCTTTAGCCCAGGTCAACTGGGCAGCCACTGGGATAGGAGGAAGAGGGGGCCTGGTGAATGGGCTGGACACTGCCCGCTGGGTCCCCGCCACGCTGAATCCTGATGTCAGCGTTGGAATTTGGGCGCCACCACTCTGGCAGCAAACAGGCACTTGAAGCCAAGTAGGCCACCTGTCCTGGGGAGAAAGATGTGGCAGTCTGCTTCCGTAAGGATTTACAGCCTTGGAAATCCTATGGGGCGTTCTACTCTGTCCCAGGGTTGCTATGAGTTGGAATGGACTCGATGGCAGTGGGTTTGGTTTGGCTTGAGGCCACCTGCCCCCGATGTTGGTAGGCAGTTGAGACAGGCCCAGAAGCCAGGCGGCTAACTAACTGACACTGTGTACCTGGGGAGAGGTGCTGGTCCACATGGGGCGGGGGGTGACTTTTGCCTTAGGGGCTCCCTTTGTGGGGTTTCATGCTAAATGCCAGAACTACTACCAGAGGCACAAGGAGACATGGCCAGAGCAGCTGAGTGGGGAGGAAGGGAGGCAGGCAAGCTGCATTGAAATCAGTCATGAACTGCACAGTCGTTGTTAGCGATCCCTGACTCATGGTGACCCCATGCACCACAGAAGAAAACGCTGCCCAGTCCTGCGCCATCCCCATGAGCAGACCGTTGTGACCCGGAAGGTTTTCATTGGCTGATTTTCAGAGGTAGGTCTCCAGGCCTTTCTTCCTAGTCTGTCTCAGTCTGGAAGCTCCACTGAAACATGTTCAGCATCGAAGCGACACACACGCCTCCACTGACAGAGGGTAGTGGCTGCGCACGAGGTGCACTGGCTGGGAATTGAACCTGGGTCTCCCACATGGAAGGCGAGAATTCTCCCACTGAGCCACCACCACTGTGGCACAGAAACACACACAAAACCTGCTTCTGGCCAGGAGCGTCTCGTCCCCTTCCGGTGATCTTTGATTCCTTTCCCCTGTGGGCCAAGAGACAAATCAATTTAACAGGTTCCTGACAGGTATACCCATTGCTGTAGAGTTGATTCCGACTCATATGACCCTATAGGACAGAGGAGAACTACCCCATAGGTTTTTTTTTTTTTTTTCCTTTTTCATGCTTTAGGTGAAAGTTTACACTCAAAGTTAATTTCTCATTCAAAAATTTATACACATATTGTTTTGTTTTGTGACATTGGTTGCAATGCCCACAATGTGACAGCACACTCCCCCTTTCCACCCAGGGTCCCCTGCATCCATTCATCCAGTTCCTGTCCCTTCCTGCCTTCTCATCTTGCTTTTGGGCAGGAGTTGCCCATTTGGTCTTGAATATTTGATTGAACTAAGAAGCACGTTCCTCACGTGTGTTATTTTTTGTTTTATCGGCCTGTCTAATCTTTGTCTGAAAAGTGGACTTCGGGAGTGGCGTCAGCTCTGAGTTAGCAGAGTGCGCAAGGGCCATAGTCTCGGAGGTTCCTCCAGTCTCTGTCAGACCAGTAAGTCTGGTCTTCTTTTTCATGAATTTGAATTCTGTTCTACATTTTTCTCCCGTTCTGTCCTGGACTGTCTGTTGTGATCCCTGTCAGAGTGGTGGCTGGGGACATCCGGGCGCCATCTAGTTCTGGGCTCAGGGAGGTGGAGTCTCTGATTCATGTGGTCCTTTAGTCCTTTGGGCTAATATTTTCCTTGTGTCTTTGGTTTTCTTCATTCTCCTTTGCTCCGGACAGGATGGGACCAATAGATGTATCTTAGATGGCCCCATAGGGTTGCCAAGTTTGCAAATCTTTATGGAAGCAGACTGCCACATCCTATCATAAAGCATAGGGGACAGGTCCCCTGCTCGCAAGAGTGGCTGCCTATAAGGGGGGGGATCCCAGTGAAGGCAACAAAGACACCCCAGAACTGTTTTCCCTTTGAGTGCTGCATTCTCTCTGCCACACTGTTATAAATTCCAAGGGAACTTGTCAGCGATGGCTCCAACCCCAGAGTCCGGCCTAGTGCTGGTCTGGGGAAGGGAGACCGCAGAAACAGAAGTTAGACCTCACACATTCCATGAAACCAGACCCCCCTTCTAATCAGTGCTGCGGCAGCAAATTCCAGGGCACGGGGGGCGGCAGCCACCGAGGGGCCATGCAGCTAGGCTTCTCTGAACCCTGCGGAGAAAATGCACAGGAATGAGGGAGGTAGGCAGCCAGCTTGCCTAGGGTAAGCCTGAAAACCGTGGGCCGGGGGCATCGGCTGCAAATCTAAGGAAGAACGAAACAGAAAAGACACAGTCTTTGGCCTCAAGCTTCTCTCCGCCAAAGGCCCTCAGATCCAATCTTGTTAAGATAAACTGAATCCACAGAATTATTCTTTTTAAGGTTAGAAATTGAATGAAGATGACTACACTTTCTACCTAGCATTTGTGTAGCCAGAAAAGAAATAAAATTCAGGAGAGTTTCAGGGGACCCCTTTCTTGCTTATAATGAAAAAAGGAGGAAGAGGGGGTGGAGGCTGGGATCTGGCCTCCATTCCTGCCACATTTGCACTTCCAAGCCCTGGCAGCCCATTCTTTCCAGTACAGTCTCCCAGACGGCTCGGCTCGGAGTGGGAAAAGCTCAGAGGCCGCCAGACCACAGCCTCACTGCAACTCCTCCCCCGCGCCCCCCATCCTTGGTGCCCAGAGCGAGGAGCTGTCTGCAGCACTGGCCCAGAGCCACAGCAGATGGTGCCTGAAGGAGACTCAGGCAGGTGAAGCCAAGGAGGAAAACAGACCCAAACAAGTCTAAGACAGTCTCTCTCAAAATAGACGGGATTAGGAACCAGCTTTCGGGGGCACCCAGCCAGCTGGCTGGAACCCCCACCTGTGCCATCAGTCACAAGCACAGCCCAGTTCTGTAGCTTCGGCTCTCCTGGCAGAAGCTGGCTTTTCCAGAACACTGTATCTGTATGTGAAGGTACCTGTCGTTGAAAATCACTTCCCAGTCTCGTGCACACCCGTAGTGAATGCTTGGGTTTGGTCCGTCTTGCTGCATCCGTGTCTTTTCTGACCTAGTTTATGTACCAGGGAAAAAAGAGTTTCCAACCAATTCCACTGCAGAGCGCACACTGGGTTTGTTCAGAAATCTCCCAGATGCCAAACATGATCTGCCTATTATTATCTTCAGGGAAACTGCAGACTACTCAGCTCACAAAAACACTACTAACTTTCCCCTTGATAAGAATCTGGCTCCAGTCCTGACCTTCCCAGATTTCTCAGCGAGGTCGGCTTCCCGCTCGAGTCCTCCTTGTTATGTCTGGAGGGCCAGAGCCGCGTGCGGCCTCCCGGGTCCTCCACGTCCAGCAGAGCAGTTGCTGGGAAGTAGCAATGCCCAGGTTGATTCCAATCAACTCCACAGCAACGGGTTTGGGTAGTGGGGGAGAGCTCAGGGCTTGGGGGAAAGTGATGGCAGCGGAAAACCCGAGAGAAGAAAATGAAAACCAACTGTGTCCATCCTGGGCAAGAAGGGCCAGTTCTTCCTGGGAAGTCCTCCATACCTGTTTGCTAATGAACTAATATGCTCCAGGTTAAAAAAAAAAGACATTAGAAACAGGAGAAATAAGGGAGCTTTTAAAACTCAGACAGACGCCAGAAGGAATCGTCAGCTCAAGTAAGTAGCCCCTGGGTGGTTCAAATGGTTAACTGCGTCCCTGTCCACTGAAAGATTAGAGGCTACAGTTCACCCAGAAGTGCCTTGGAAGAGAGGCCTGGTGATCTACTTCTGAAAACTCAGCTATCCAAAACTCTATAGGGAGCACAGTTCTAGTCTGTCATGGATTGAATTGTGTCCCCCAAAAATACCTATCAACTTGCTAGGTCATGATTCCCAGTCTTGTATGGTCATCTACCATTTTGTTATCTGATGTGATTTCCCTGTGTGTTGTAAATTCCATCACTATCATGTAGTGAGATGGATTAGTGGCAGTTATATTGATGAGATCTATAAGATTAGATAGTGTCTTAAGCCAATCTCTTTTGAGATATAAAAGAGAGAAGTGAGCAGAGAGACACGGGGACCTCATACTACCAAGAAAGCAGAGCCCGGAGCACAGCGCGTCCTTTGGACCTGAGTTTCCTGTGTGGAGATGCTCCAAGACCAAGGCAAGACTGATGCATCACAAGGACCTTCCTCCAGAGCCAACAGAGAGAAGCCCTTCCCCTGGAGATGGCACCCTGAATTCAGACTTCCAGCCTTCTGGACTGTGAGAGAATAAACTTCTCTTTGTTAAAGCCATCCACTTGTGGTATTTCTGTTATAGCAGCACTAGATGACTAGGACATACTCTGACATACACGGGGTAGTACGAGTCTCAGTTGACTCAATGGCAACTAGTTGGTTTTAAGAAGTGAAAAGTAGGCAGCGGGCAACCTCAATTTCCTCATCTATAAAGTAAGGGTGTAGGCTAGACCATTTCTGATATCATTTCCAGCACAAAAAAAAAAAAAAAATCTTATGATGTAGTAAGTCTGAAAAGTACATTTGATGAACTTTTCCTTCAATGCATAACTCCCATCTGTAAAGACTATTCTTAAGGAGCCCCAGTGGCACAGTGGTTAAGCGCTCGGCTGCCAAGCAAAAGCTCGGCAGTTCAAATCCACCGGCTGCTCCGTGGGAGAGAGATGTGGCAGTCTGCTTCCGTAAGATTACAGCCTTGGAAACTCTATGGGGCTGTTCAACTGCCCTACAGGGTTGCTATGAGTCAGAATGGACTCATGACAATGGATTTGGGTTTATAGAATATTCTTATTTTTAACATTGCCTTCCTGCATCACATGCTCTGGTTTCTTCTAACAGAAAAAGTCAGTGCCACTCAGCAAGTTAGACTTGCAGAGCAGGGCTTCAAACTGGTTTGTTCTGGTTCGAACCCCAGCTGAGAATTTGCATTTCTAACAAATTCCCAGGCTAGGCTAATGCTGCTGGTTAGGGACCAATTCTGAGAGCCACTAGTAGAGCAGTGGTTCTCAAAAGTTATTATACATAAGAATCACCTGAGCGTCTTTTTAAATGTAGATTCTGATTCAGTATATCTGGGGTGGAGATGCAAATTCTCAGCAGGGGTTAGAACTGGAATGAACCAGTTCGAAGCCCTGTTTCAAAGTGACTTTCAGGACTGGGATTGGATTCCTCCTCAAGGAGAAAAGACAAAAGTCTGGCCTTCATCTATTTATACAACGAAATACAGACTCCCTGGCAATAAAAGGGAATGAGACAGTGGCACGTGCTACTATATGATGAACCTTGAAAACAAATCGCTGAGTGAAAGAATCCAGTGACGGAGGAGAACATGTTCTAAGATTCCACTTACAGGAAATGTCCCGAATAGGCCAATCCACAGAGACAGAAAGTAAATCAGTGGTTGCCTAGATCTGGGTGGAGGGGGATGGGCAGTGACTGCTAACAGATTCAGAGTTTCTTTTTGGGGTGATGAAATGTCCTAAAATTAAAGAGTGGCGATGGTTGTACAACTCTGTGAATATACTAAAAAGCGCTGAATTGTACACCGTAGAAGGGTGCGTTTTATGACATATAAATTCTCTCTCAATAAAGCTGTTATTTAAAAAAGGAAAAATTAATGTCACCTGTTTCTTTTTACTTTTTTAACATGGCTACCAGAAAGCTGGAGAAGCCCTGGTGGCTCGGTGGCTCAGTGGGAAAAAGATCTGGTGATCTGCTTCCGGAAAGCTTACAGCCTAGGAAACCTATGGGGCAGTTCTGCTCTGTCACGTGGGGTTGCTATGAGTCAAACATCAAGTCAACGGCACCTAACTACAACAATAACTGGAGAATTGAAGTTTATCTGCGTGGTTCATGTTATACTCATGTCTGTGTACAAAAACATTTGAATAAACATATTGTTCACTTTTCAAAACAAACAAAAAACAGTCTGGCTCCTCCTGCATCCTGCATCCGGGAGGCTTGCTGCAGTGAGACCCAGGCTGGGCATCCAGGGACTCAGGTTCTCTGTCACAAACAGCCTGGGGCCTCCACGTCCCCTCACGGGTCCCAGGCTCCTCACCCAAAGCATGAGTGTTGGACCCGATGACCCAACAACTACAAGATCCCTTCCAGCTCTGACAGTCTGTGACTCCACCCAGCCCCAGGTAAAAGTGAATTGTCATCGTCCTCACCCTACCCCAAAAGCATTGGGATCTCTTCAAAAACAATCCACCTGAAAATAAAAGTCACTTATAAGACAAGCATCATGATTTACCAGCCAAACGAAATGACTGGTTTGCTACCGTCCTCCTCTGTTTATCCTAAAGGATTTCTTTTAGGGAAATTTCATTTTGGCTGCCCCAGCTTTCAGTGCCCTAAAAAGTTGATCAATCTATAGCTGACAGCAATGAATAATGGTACATCCCTTCTGGAAAATAATTTGGCAATATACACCAAGGGCCATAAAAAATTCAAATCCTTCAATCCAGTCACTGGATTTCTCAGCATCTCTCCTTAGGGGATAACCCTAGATATAGAAATTACTATGAACATGAGCATATTCATCTCAGCATCGATTACAATAGCCAACATGGCCCAAATGGACACAAATAGGGGACTAGCTCACCAAACTGTGTAATGCCCTGGACAGTTTGAATATGATGGTGGAATTGTGGATTTTTTTTTTTATGTGATTGAATTACATTTATAATCTTTACAAACTGATGTCATTCAGTGTATCACCAATGTCTGAGTGTAGTTTTTCCATGATGTCTGAACAGATGGAGAAAAGCAATTAAAGATTCTTTCTGCAAGAGAGGAAAAACTTGGTGTATTCATCCCAAAAAAAGTCTAACCACAACTCAAAAGACTTCTGAGTATCTCAGCCCTGATTCATCCGGCGTGTTCCCCATGATATTTATACTGATTTTTTTTCCCTCCAGCAAAAGCTCTGTAATTACTCTTCAAGGGCATTTTTATGCACTTACAACTCTTTAGAGGAGGAATCAGTCATCATATGGATAGCTTTTGGGTCATCTTCCAACCCAAGATTATTTTGGGGGAGAAACAATGTTTTCTTCAGCATCACTTTGAAAAGGAAGACTTCGTGAAAGCACCCTGTTTCTCAGTCTCATGGAAAACCAAGTGTGTGGACCCTGTTCTCTCTCTCCCCACACCTGTTGGTGGGCAGGGCTCTGCACGGTGCCTCAGGACAAACACACACCACATTGGCCTCCCCACTGGTGAGCTTCACAGCCCTGTGAGAGTCATGTTGTTCCCTTTGGGAGCCTCCATTTCCCCCTCTGTAAAGTGAAAGGTTGGACTATAGAACCATAAGGACCTCCCATCCTTGGGTTTTATGCTCTGGGACTCTGTTCTCTCTACAAGCCGGCTGCTAACTCTGGACTTCAACCCAAACCAGCCAGCAGGGTCTGTGAAAGAAAGGGTGTGTCCTCATCTACAAGATCCAGGAAGACATGGAAATGGGGAATTAATGTGGTTAGTGGTCTCCTCTAAGCATGTCCGCTTGTCCCACAGAGACATGGTAGCTCTTGGGCAAGGTGACTGAACTGTCCTTGAGCACTGACCCTCTGTTTCAGAGCAGGACAAAGGCATGGGTTAGAGAAGGTAAGAGCAGAAGGATATTTTTTCAGAGGATGGAAGGTTTTTCAGAGGATTGAATCACGTCCCCCCAAAAGATATGTTGAAGTGTTGAAGTCCTAACCCCTGGTACCTGTGAATGTGACATTGTTTGGAAAAAGGGTCTTTGAAGATGTTCTCAGTTAGGTTAACATGAGGTTATACTGGAGTAGGAAAAAAAAAAAAATCCTGTTGCCGTCGAGTCAATTCCGACTCATAGCAACCCTATACAACAGAGTAGAACTGCCCCATAGGGTTTCCAAGGAGCAGCTGGTGGATTTGAACTGCCGACATTTTGCTTAGCAGCAGAGCTCTCAAACATTGCGCCACCACAGGGTGGGTCCTAATCCTATATGCCTTGTGTCCTTATAAAAAAGAAGAGAGACAGGGAGACAGAGGAAAGACACCATGTCACACTCCAGCTGCAAGCTAAGGAATGCCTGGAGATACACCAGAAGCTCGGAGACAGGCATGGAACAGATTATCCTGCAAAGCCTCAGAAGGAATCAACATGGCCAACACCTTGATCTACTGACACGCAGATTTACTGATGTTGTGAGACAATAAATTTCTGTTCTTATAAGCCACTTTGTGGCACTTTACCTAGGAAGCCAGTACAGAGATGATATGGTTGGCCAACAATGGCTATTCCAAGAGACTGTGGATGGAAACTATCATCAATTCCATAGGAAGGAAGATATCAGCACACACGAATGCTTTCCAGATTGTCTCAAACTCTTGCCCTTCCTCCAGTACTTCTTGTTCTGTTATCAGATTTTCCTACTAGATTTTTTCCTATGAGGACCAAACCAGGTTGGGCTACATTTTTCAGAGCCAAAAATGGCTGGTGGAGAAATGTTAGGCTAAGATCTAAGGAATCTTAGTTCAGCCATTTCGTGGCTAACACATGTTAAAAAGATACTGGGTTTGAGAAGACCACTGTAATGCAGACCACAACCTCCCCAGCAAGGAGTCTGTGCTCTACATGAGGTAGGCATAAGAGATATTCACATACCTGGTGCAATAATTGGGATGCTGGTGTTTTGAACCAAATTCTTCTGCCCTTGAGACGAAGGTAGTGAACTCTGCATTTGACTCTGAAACAGAGGGTCAGTGCTCAAGGGCAATGCAGTCACCATGCCCAAGAGCTAACCATGTTTCAGTGGACAAGAGAACATACCCAGAGGAGACCCAGGCCTCAACAACGGTAAGCATTTCACTTGCCCCATCCTTCCAGTCCCACTGTCCTTGTGCAGGTTCTACCAGGAGTCCAGTAGATTGCAGCATTGCCAGTTGGAGGTTCTAATCCCTTGCAACTACAACGCTTCAGCACTTTCCAGTTTACAAAGCACCTTCACACCCATTATCTCATCTGACCCCACAGTATGCTGAGGTCTCCTAGGCACCATCGTTGTCCCCCTATTGTAGGTTAGGAAATGATGCTAAAGGGTTAATAACTCATCCAAAAGGTTCAAGTAGGGGGAGAACCCAGGTTTGCCAACATCAATAGTCCATAAAGGAGACAGTAGTTTAGGGCTTCAGAACAGACCTGAGAGACTGCAACACTCTCTTTCAGGGATTGATAGATCCAGCAGGAAGAAAATCCATGTCTTAGTTTTCTACTGCTGCTATAACAGAAATACCACAAGTGGATGGCTTTAAAAAAGAGAATTTTATTCTCTCACAGTCTAGGAGGCTAGAAGTTCAAATTGAAGGTGTCAGCTCCAGGGGAAGGCTTTTTCTCTCTGTCTGCTCTGGGAAAAGGTCCTTGTCATCAATCTCCCCCTTAGTCTAGGGGCATCTCAGCGCAGGGACCCTGGGTCCAAAGGACGTACTCTGCTCCTGGCTCTGCTTTCTTGGTGATAGGAGGTCCCTTTGTCTCTCTGCTAGATTCTCTCTTTTATATCTCAAAGAGATTGACTCAAGATACAACCTAATCTTGTAGATAGAGTCCTACTTCATTAACATAACTGCCTCTAATCCTGCTCATTAACACTATAGACGTAGGATTTACAATACATAGGATGGCAAAATGGTGGACAATCACACAATACTGGGGATCATAGCCTCACCGAACTGACACACATTTTTGAGGGAAACAATTCAATCCATAACAATCAGTAAAGATATAGTTGACTGAACAGCACTATCAATTAATATGACCTAACGGACATTTCTACAACATTCCATCCTACAACAGCAGAATACACTCAAGTTAGCATGGAACATTCAGCAAGATAGATCCCATCCTGGGCCATAAAACACACCTTAACAAATTTAAAAGGATAGAAACCATACAAAGTATGTTCTCATACCACAATGAAATTAAACTAGAAATCAACAACAGAAAACTAGCTGGAAAATCCTCAAACATGTGGAGATTAATCAATATGCTTCTAAACAAAGAATGAGTCAAAGAAGTCTCAAGAGTAGACTCGGGAGTGAGGCAAACTTGAGTTCAAATCCAGGCTCCACCTCCTCCTACTAGGTGGTCTTGGACCTCTGTGAGCCTCATCTATCTTCTCGGCTACATAATGGAGATAATGCCCCCACTTTCCTGGGTGGCTACGAGGGAGGAATGAGGAAAGCGTTAAGGCCCATAATACCATTAGCACAGTGCCTAGCTGTCAGAAAGCACCAAGTCAAGTCCTGGTAGCCCTTCAGGCCATTGTTTAGCTTCATGCTGTTTTCACCACCCTGGCTGTCCTGGAGAACGAAGTCCTCCCTGGGCTAGCTCACTGTCTGAGAAAAGCAGATGTGATTGCTGAGTGCTGAGTCTTCCTTCCTCTATATCCAGTTGGCATCTATCTCCCTGCAGAACCTCAACTGGCAGAACTCTCCGTATCCATCCATCCCACCAAGCGGTGACTGCCACTTGGAATATTGGCACCCAACACAGGGTTCTCCTAGTCAAAGGGAGCGAGATGACTCAACTGTTGGATGATCAAGTAAGATCTTGCGGGAGAATACGCAAAAGGGAACTCTATTGCAAATCTCACCGAACTTGGATAAAAACAGTTCCTCACACACGGGCCTCCCACCATCATCTTCTCTAGATTTGATTGCACAACTCAAGATAAAGATGCTGCTGAGGTTTGAAAACATTGCACAAGGCTCTGACTCATTAAGACAGTGGTTACTCAAATTTGGAAATGATCAGAAATTCCATCTGCAACAACGTGCCCTCAGAGACCCCCGGGTGCACAAGGGGACACAACCACCCTCTGGTAAGGCGCAGCTGCTGTCACACGAGGCTTGGAAGAGCGTCTCTGTGAAATGCGCTTACTCGACAACTTGTTCTAGGAATCAAAATGATAGGGTATCCGTGTACTCCCTAACCATTTTTTCCACTTAAGACGTGGCCATCTTTCCTTGAAAAGAATTCCCAGAGCAGACAAACCTAGCCAGGCATTTTTCAAGAAGGCTCAAGTGCTTCTGAAAACGGTCACGTCCTGGGCCTCGAAAACCCCAGGGAGGGTTAATACTATAACGTCTGTCAAAATCCCAAGTGTTCAATTCATGCAGCTCTTAATTCAGGAGAAGTCATAAACTTCTCAGACGACATAGGCAAAGCGTGGAGTTTTCAATGAGAGGGTGACAGGCAAGGCTAGTTCTGATTCCCTGTGTCTGGAGAACCTTTTCTAACATATTAATTGGCAAATTCCGAGTCAGCCTCCAGGACACACATCCTGCAGCTCCCTCCTTCTCTGTCTAACGCACCCACCCCCTACCTCCAGGGAGACAGGATCATCACAGTACTTCCCCACTGAGCTGATTCCTGCTTTAGGTGCCTCGATGATAATAATAATTATTATTATTGCTGATATTGATTGAACCCGAGTAATCCATCGGGCACAGGACTAAGCACTTCATGCAATTAAATCCTTCAATCCGCCAACAATCCTATGAGGTATGTATGTATCGTTATTATTATTGTCATTTTACTGATGAGGACTGAGACTTATAGAGATTAAGTAACATATGAGAAGTCACACATCTAGGAAGTGGCACTCTCATCAGAACCCCAGCCCTAACCAGTGTGCCATAGGGTCTACCATGAACTCCTTGAGATCATGGGCCACCAAGCCTTACTCGCCTGAGCCTCTATAACTGACACATTTCTGAGTACACAGTAGGTGTTCAACAAGTGCTCTGAATGAATTTAGAGATAGAACTCATGTCACTGATTCCAAAAGCTGACCTCTGAATGCCTCTAGCAGCAATATACATGGATCTTCACTGCCATTAACTTCTGTCCTGAGGCCTGCTGTCCTGGCTAGTGGCCCCTGTGGTTCTAGACACACATCACCAGGTGTCACTCACCCAACTTCGGCCACTTCTGGAGCCTTTGGAAAAAACGTTCAGAATGACTACACTTCTTTCCCTCTATTGAGATCATTTTTCTTTTTCTTCTTCTTTTTTTTTTAATGGCAGGGAAGATGGGGAAGGAAAAGATGCATCGGCTCAGAAGGAATCTCAATCCAGAGGACCTGGAGGCAGGCCCAGCCTCGGGCACCTGAGGAGGAGCAAGGTTTGCCAAGCTCGCTGGAGCTCATCTCTCGGAGCTAAGCATGCTAGTACCGTGGCCGTGTGGGAACCTTCAGCAGCAGCGAGCATAAAGCTGAAGTGCAAGGCAATCAGGCCCAAGACAGCTCACATCCAATCAATGCCAAACTTGGCTGTAACTATCAATAACTTAAGAAAAAGAAGTAACTCTTAAAGAAGCAAACCCAGCCTTTCAAACAGGGGCAAGGTGACCACAACCTCTTCAGACTGTGGTTTTCTTATAGGAACCAGACTATTCCATCTAGACGGGACCTCAGAGACCATTTGGTCAAATTCCCTCATTTCTGAGGAGCTCAGAGGTCAACAGGCCATGGTCACCTGGTCAGGTAACAGCCCAGGAAGGGCCAGAGCCAGGTGTCAGCCTACTGGTTCCCATCCCGGCTGGCATCCCAAGAAACTCTCACCCACTGCCAAGCTTGATTTCTTCTTAACATTAAGCCTGACCAGAGTTATTTATTCACTTGAAACATAAGCTCATGGAAAGTCTGATTTCTGAATCCAAGGCACAGAACCATGTCCAGGATCCCAGAGCTCCAAAGAAACGCCAGATTCAGTCTCACCGCGTTGAGGCGTCAGGCACTGTGACCACGGTGAGCTCATGGTCCCCGCCATAATGCCTCACCAAATGCAGCTATTTTAAGCCCTAATCAACCTATTCACAGCTCTTCTGGAGGTTTCTGGGATCGCCAGCGACCCTGCCCAGCCAAAAATGACTCTCTTAAGCTCCTTAAGTGACTGCCTCACTGGCAATAAATTCGGCGGCTCGCATGGTGCCAGGACCCTGTGCAGCGAGGAGCATACACATAACAGCTGCTTTCCTTTTCACAAATTATGCAGTCTGTTTTCTCAGGGTCCTCACCTCACGCCCCGAGTATCGCAGCAGCCTTAACTCCCTGTTATGGACTGAATTGTGTCCCCTCAAAATGCGTGGGCATCCTAACCCCTATACCTGTGGATATAATCCTGTTTGGAAATAGGGTTTTCTTTGTTATGTTAATGAGGGCATATCAGGGTAGGGTGTGGTGTGTCTTAAACCTAATCACATCTGAGTGATATAAAGAGCAGGACAGACAGAGAGACAAGGAAGCAAAAACAGGAAAAGACAGATGCCAGGTGGAGATGTGGAGATGCTGAGGAACCAAGGATTGCTGCTACCGGAAGCTGAAACAGACAAAGAAGAACTTCTCCCTAGAGTCACACTCTGAATTTAGACTTCTAGGCTCCTAAACTGTGAGAAAATAAATTTCTGTTCTTTAAAGGCACCCATTTGTGAATTTGTTACAGCCGCACTAGGAAACACAGACACTCTTCATCCTGATGGTCTGCCCTGCTGCTGGGTTAGTCCCGCCACCAGGCTTTCTTGGAGCATCTGGGTTCAAGAGCAGGTGGTGCCTAACACAGCACCTTCATTTCTCCCCAGGTTAACCCTCCTCCACTCCTAACTAGGCTGAGGCTGGGCTGGCTCTGAGGCTGGCCCACTGCTCCTGTGTTGTGACAGAATACACAATCTCCAGTTTCTCCCCCTACTGCTCTGGCACCTTGCTCTCCTCGTGAGTTAAACTGCCACCAGGCCTTAGCTGGCCATGGTGGACCATATTCCCATAAAGAAACTCTGGGCCAGCCCCTTCTGCACCCGGCTTCCCTTCCCCCCTCCACGCTGCGCCTGCGCTGGGGAGGCTGTGCTGGGCCCGACGACAGGCCCTGGTTGCCGCCAAGTGCACCGCCCAGCGCGGCTGGCGGGTCCCTGTGGACATAGCTGGCCTGGCCGCGGCTCAACTCCGGTGTTTCCACGTGGTCTCTCCTCCTGAAGACAAGAAGCATCTCTCCAGAAGGCCCGAGAGGAGTTGGAAGATTTCGCCATGAAACTCCTGCGCCCCATCCGCACCACCTCCCCTTCCAGCCGGGTCCCGTTGATGCACCGGGACAGAGAAGAGCTCCCCCTTCCCTCCTCCCCAGCCCGCTCCCTGCTCTGCCGCTGCAGATTTCCTGATCCAAAGCCCTGTTCGACTTATTCCACTCTCATTTCTGTCGGGTTGGCTCTAAACAAGCTAAGCAACACAGGCAGCGAGCAGCCAAGATGCCTGCAGCTACCAAACCGGTCCCTGCCATCTGGGGGGACTGGGGAGTGGTTCAGGTAACAGAATTTGTTTCTTTCAAGAAAAATTTAAAAAGTAAATAAAGTTTTCAAGGAGAGAGCCCACAATAAAACTAATGCATGGTCGTTAAAGGATATAGGAGGTAGGGAGAGACAGAGTTAGAAAGGAAGGACAGCAACAGAAATGAGTCCTTGTGGTCCCAACGCCTCCGACTCGGTCGCTGCAGGCGCCGTACCCAGTCGCGAACTTCTCTCCTCCCCTCATGCCCACATTCCTCCGTCTTATTTGTCCCGGGCTCCCGGCGCTGTGTGGCTCCTGCGCGCCAGGCACTCGCCGGCAGCGGAACCGGCCGGGGGCTGGGCGCAAAGCTCGGTCCAAGGCAGCCCGCGCATCGCTGCCACAGGGAGCCGCTGCGCGCTCTCCCGGCAAGTAGGTGCCCAAAGCCCCCGCCAACCCTCGTTGTCCCTTAGCTGGCCCGCCTGTCCCGCGAAGCGGTACCTTGGCCGCAGGAGCCGCGCTGCAGGACGATGACCGGCGGCTGGCGCTGCCTCTCGGCGCGGCGGCTGGCAGTACGCAGCTGGCACAGGTTGGCATAGGTGCTGCCGTCGCTGCCGCACACCGGCTCGCTGCTGGCGCACACGCAGAGGCCGGCCTGCGCGCGCCGCCGCACAGTGGCCGAGGCGGGCACCCCGAAGGGCACTACGCACTGCAGCCCCTCGCCACACGGACCCTCCTGCGGGCCGCACTCGGCGCCCTCGGCCGCGCCGCACACCTCGCAGCAGC
>NW_004443967.1:12499584-12515579 GCF_000243295.1 Trichechus manatus latirostris | reverse complement strand
GGATGGCTGGAGCGGGGCCGCCCACGGCGGCGGCAGGGCGGGCGCGCCCGGGCAAGGCCGGCTTGCGGGTGGATCCGCCGTCCCGCTGGCCTCAGTTTCGCCGGTGCGCCCCCTCCCCGCGACGTATCCGCCCTACGCGGGTGCTCTCGCTGCAACTTCGGACCAGAAAGCTGAAAGCAGACTGCAAAGCGGAAGCTGCGGTGACCTTCCGCAAATTGCAGAGCTGGGGACCCCTGGCCCGGGGTCAAGTGCTCCAGACGAGTGGGGCGAACACCTCGTTGGAAACGACCCCGGTGCCCGGCACGCAGGACCGTGACCATGGACCCTGTACAGCCGTACAAAGAAGGCGGCGCCCGCGGGGCTGGCAAAAAGCCGGCACCGAGACCCAAGGTTAAGTGACAAAGCAAAGAGAAGTATTTAGAATACCATCATTCGAGTCCAAGTCTTTAAAAAGTTGTTCTGGGTGGGGTGCATATTTGTACACGCACAGAACCCGAAGGAGACCCGAGAGGCTAGTGGTAATGGGAGTGGGAAGGCACGGCGACTGGGCTGCCGAGGAGAAGGGCTTTGTTTGTCCTGTTGGCATTTTTCATCACGTGCTCGTATAATCGCAATACCTTTTTGCTATTAAGTAAGAGCTCGCCTTCAATCTCCACTTACAGGGTTTGGTGCAATTTTGGGACAGATGCCAGTCTAGTCGTCCTCAAGAGGGGCAGGGGCCAGCCCAGAGGCAGGTCCCTCTGCCTGGGTGGCACCAGGCCCACGAGCCACAGCCTCCTCGCTGCCAGCACCTAGCAGATGGGCAGAGCCTCGCCCGAGGCCCGGAAGGAGGTGGGTTTTACAGAGGCGCCCGGGGGCAGAGTGCCCATCCTGGGGCAAGGGGCCGCTTAGGGATTTTTCACTCCTCTGTATTTGGGTTGTCCCCTCATGTGTGCTTTACTTTGCCAGTAGTTTAAAAAATCAAATCAAATATTTATAGCCCTCCTCAAAGCATCTCCCAAATGTAAGCCTTGTTAGTGTCCAGGATCCAGAGGGATGCCTGGGACCATGGGGGCCAGGACAGCCGTCAGGCGGCCTGGGGCAAGAGAAAGATGACAGGGGACCCAGGCTGGCTTCCCTGACTGTGACGCATAAAGCCGGAACCTCATCCTTGTGGGGAGTGAGGCCTTGACCCGAAATTCACTCAGCCCCATCCCAGGAGGGCAGATATCTCTTGCTGATTAGAAGTTCTGAGTGCCCTGCGTGAGTAGCTGTGATTAACAAAAAAAAAAAAAAAAAGAGTAGGTAAGATTATTACTTAGCAAAGTAGAACTGCAAATAAAAAACCTCTCAAACCGTGTAGTCCAGTGAGGAGAAGAAATAAAAAGGGCCCGTAGTGGAAAACGGAGTTCCTGGGTGGTGGTAATGAAATCCACCCAGAAGCACCTCAAAAGAAAGGCCTGGCAATCTACTTCTGAAAGATCACAGCCGTTGAAAATCATGTGGACCAAAGTCCTACTCTGAAACACCTAGGGTCACATGATGCGTGAGTAGGGGATGACTAGACTTGGCAACTGGTTTTGAGAGTGGTGAATAAATTGGTGAAAACTCATTTTTGTTTAATTCCTTTATTTTACAGATGAGAAAACTGAGGACCCGCGAGGGAAAGTGACTCCCCAGTGACACGTCACAGGTTAAGAGTGATGGAGCCAGGACACCTTCTCCATCCTCCATTCTGCAGCCACCTGGCCAGCTGATCAAGACCCACGTGGGAGCACTGCTCACTGTTGCCTCTGGATGGGTCCCCAAGCTCCTTCACGTCAGAGAATAAGTCTCTGGGAGGCCCCACTCGGTCCTGATCACCCCCTCGCCCCATTCTCTACCCATCCCCCACACCATACACACACACACACACACATACACTCACTCACACTTTACCCCCCTCAGTGCAAAACAGCTTGCATTTTCTGGAACATACCTTCCTGTTTAAAGTCTCTGTTTTTGCTCACACTAGTCCCTGGAGCACCCTTTCTGCCCTCCAGGACTAGGGTGGCCTAGGGAAGTGGGCAGGAGCTGTGCTGTCTGGTGGGCTGGGGTTCGAATCCCGCTTCTGGCCCCTAACTCTGTGATCTGGACAAATTGTTTAAGAACCTCTGGACCTTCACCAGGAAAATGGCGGTGACTGCACACCCCAGGTTATAGAAAGACTGGCCTGGCCGGGATGCCCTTCAGTAGGAGCACGTCGTGGATCATCTCACAGTTGTGAGTGGGTTCACCCATCTGCTCTGATGAGAACACAGATCATCAAGATGACAAGCAACTCAGCAGAGGGCCCTCAGCAAGCTCCTTGATGCTGAGTTAGAGAAATCAAAGTCCTCCTGGAAGAATTATGGGAACTCTGAAACAGTCCTTGCGAAAGAGTGCTGTGTGTGGAAACAGCAAACCAGTGGACACCTGGGATCATGGCCCATTTTGATCTTCCCTTAGTTCTAAGGCCTCCACATCTAGAAGCAGTGCTCTTGATCTGAAAGATTTGTTCTTTCTCTTTTTTAGATGTGTCCCCCTCTGATGGCGTTTATAGTGACAGTTTCTGAAAAGATGTATTTTTTTATGTTGTGTGCATCAAGTTGGTTTTGACTCATGGTGACCCTATATGATAGAGTAGAACTGTCCCACAGGGTTTTCTGTATGGCTGTCATCTTTACGGGAGCAGATCACCAGGTCTTTCTCCCGACGTGCCACTGGGTAGATTCGAACCACCAACCTTTTGGTCTGCAGCCCAGCATTTAACTGTTGAGCCACCGGGCCTCCTTGTTATTATTTTTTTTTGCATCATAAAAACTAATTTCCCACTCACCAGGGTCTGGCATGAATTCTTCCGGAAGATTTTTCCAGAGAAAAGGGGGAGTTCTAAAGCCACACAGGCCGGTTCCCAGACATCCTTTCAGTGGCCCTAATTTGCAGCGATTCAGCTTTAATTCTGAACACAGTGAAGCCTATTCATGAATGATGAACAATGAAACACCATGATTGCCAAAGCCTTACTCAGGAAATGAGGCTTCTAAATTGGAACAGAGCAGCCATGTTTGTGCGACTCAGTAGGGCAAAGATCTCCCATTTGGAGCTGGGCCGCCATTGTTCTCCCAAATGTACAAAGGACCCAACTTGCCCTTCAAGTCAGATGTCCTCCAGAGATTAAAAAAACATATGCAGGGCGAAAGAAGGGACTTCAATGAGGAGGAGGAATCAGGGAAGTGAAGCCCTGTACCCATTGCTGTCCAATGGATTCTGAGTCATAGCAACCCTACAGGACAGAGTAGAACTGCCCCATTGGGTTTCCAAGGCTGTCATCTTTACAGAAGCTGACTGCCACATCTTTCTCCCTCAGAGCTGCTGGTGGGCTGGAACCACCAGCCGAGTGCTTAACCACTGCACCACCAGGGCCCCTTAGAGAAGTTAAGAGGAGGTGACAAGGAGCTTCATCCCCAGGGATGGGGAGGATTTCATCAGATAGACAGGAACAGAAAGCATGTAGAGGGATATATACTGTGAGCCCAGACCTTTGGCTTCAGCAGGAAAGCACTCCCAAGGGCCAGAGAGGCAGCTGGAGGGAAGCGAGCCTGGGCCAGATTGCTAGGGCTCTAGATGCCTCCTAAAATATTCAGACTCTACGCTGCTGCTGATGAAAAAGTTCCATCTGGCTTTTAAGGAGACATGTTTGGGCAGAATTGCCTTGCTGCAATATGGACTGAGAAAAATGGACTCAGCAACATGGATTTTTTAAATATAGACACATTATTATATTTTAGGTTGAGGAGTATTTTGAATTAAACCGAAGATGCAGTTAATGTAACCTAATAGGGTAAGAAGTAAAGAGATTCCAGCAGCTTTGTGACAACTAGTTCATTTCAGTATGACCCCTTCAATACAAATCCCTTCTTGAAACGTGGTGCACATTGGAAGGAGTGTAAAGCATTTTTGGGAACTCTTGAAGCACGATAGAAGTACTACCATTTCTTTCTTTTTAAAACAATATTTTATAGTGTTTTTGGTGAAAGTTTACGGAGCAAATTAGGTTTCCATTCAACAATTTCTACACAAATTGTTCAGTGACATTGGCTACACTCTTCACCATGTGTCAGTGTTCTCATTATTTTCCTTCTTGTTGTTCCGTTTCCAGTAATCTAGTTTCCCTGCCCCCTTACCTTCACATCCTTGCTTTACAGTAATTGCTGACCATTTGGTCTCATATAGATGATATTTTAAAGGGGCACAGTACTCACAGGTCATGTTCTTTACATTGTGAGCCAATCTGTTATTGAGCTACATGGTGACCTCAGGGGATGGTTTCAGTTCAAGGTAGAAGAAACAGCATTTCTAATAGCAAATCAGAAAGTGTTCCTGTCTATTAATTAAAGAAGGACCCTAAACACCAACTCAAGGCCTGGCTGCTGCCCTGGTTCCCTTCATGCCTTCAAATCCTATTTATTTTTCAGATCTGTAATTCAGATCTTTTATTAATTGAGACGAACTTTTCCCCTAGATCAATTAGATAAGGCAAACAGTCCGTGTTTGCATTCATGGATTCCTTCCAAGAAATTTTGCTTTAGAAGGTTAAAAGTGTGTGATATGGACCAAATTTCTGCACTCTTAAAGACCAAGGATCAGACAGACACAGAGTCAAATAGAACCACAGGCATCTATTGAAGGGTAATGAATGACAGGCGGTCAATTTTCTAAGACTCGTGGACTGCCTGAAAAGCCAAGCAAGGTCACATAGAAGACATACTGCCATTTAGGCAAGATCCTTTCACTTTGACTCAAAGAAATTATGAGGCAGAATTTAAAATGTGCTCATAAAAAAGAAAGGGAAAAAAGAGCGAGAAGGGTTTTAACCTTTGAGTTACTTCCTTGTCTAATTAGGTAAGCACCAAAAAACCAAACTCTTGTCCGTCGAGTTGATTCTGACTCATGGTGCCCCTATAGGACAGAGTAGAACGGTCCCACAGGGTTTCCAAGGTGGTAATCCTTACAAAACAGACTGCCACATCTTTCTCCTGTGGAGCTGCTGGTGGGCCTGAACCACTGACCTTTTGGTTAGCAGCTGAGTGCTTAACCACTGTGCCACCAGGGCTCCTCTCTAGCTCTATTAGTCCCCCTTTTGTATGCAAATTAGAGCGCTTGGCTTGGGAAGCAGAGTGTGGGTTGGAGTTCTGACCCATGGCCAGGTGCCCTGGTGCAGGGCACAATTTGTACAACCATACTGCTTCTTGTTGTGTGCCCTCGAGTCGATTCTGACTCATAGTGACCCTACAGGACAGAGTAGAACTGCCCCATAGGGTATTCTAGTCTGTAATCTTTACAGGAGCAGATCACCAGGCCTTTCTCCCACAGAGCCACTTGGTGGGTTTGAACTGCGGACCTTTCGGTTAGCAACCGAGCTCGGCATCCATGTCCTGCATCTTCTCTGCTCACACGCACACTTCTGTGTATGCATTCTGGCTGGTATCGTGGGGGGAAGGGGAAGCAAGGCTTCTTTTGGGGGAGCAGATAAACAGCCCCAGAGGGGGTTTCCTGGACACTACTGATCCCACAGCTAATTCTTAAAGGGTGAGTGGGAGTTGGGGGTGAATAGGAAGAGAGAGGGGCAGAGCAGAGAAAGTCATTTCTCCTACTGATAAAGTGGAGAACAGCTTGGGCTTCACCTGGGCTCTGGGTGTAAAGCAAGAGAGGGATGTGGTTAGATTCCTGTGTTGGAGAGACCACCTGGGCCCAGGGATGAGGGATGGGGGTGGGCGAGGAGAGGGATTCTAGAGGCAGGTTCTAGCAAGACGTAAAACCAGTTGCTGTCAAGTTGATTCCAGCTCATAGCGACCCTATAGGGCAGAGTAGAACTGCCCCATAGCGTCTCCAAGGAGCAGCTGGTGGATTTGAACTGCTAACCTTTTGGTTAGCAGGCAGGCTGTCAACCGCTTCACCACCAGGGTTCCAGCAAGAGAGAAGAAAACCAAAAAAACCAAACCCATTGCCTCTAGTGGATTCTGATTCATTGTGACCCTATAGGACACAGTAGAACTGCCCCATAGGGTTTCCAAGGCTGTAATTGTTGCAGAAGCCAACTGCCACATCTTTCTCCCACAGAGCAGCTGGTGGGTTTGAACCGCTGACCTTTCAGTTTGTAGCCAAGTGTTTAACCACTGTGCCACCAAGGCTCCCTCAAGAAAGAGGGCCCTGTAAACATAATCCAGCATAGATTTTAGCAGCTGGATCATGAAGTCACCAAAGGAGCAGTTTACAGTGACCAGCTCCCTCCCTTCTGCGGATGACAGTCTCTCTGGCTTTCCCACTTACCTGCCAAAGGAGGTGACAGAGGTCCCTGCATCCATCAGAATCATACGTGGAGCTTTTTAAAAATGCCAACATCAAGGACAATTGGGAGGCTCGATTAAATTCAGATTACCTTATAGTACCGAATCAATGTTAGTTTTCTGATTTTGATCACTGAACTGTGGTTACACTTGTTTTTAGAAGATACACACCGAAGAATTTAGCGGGAAAAGGCCGTCATGTCCACAGCTTCTGTTTCAGAGTGTTTCAGAGAGCAGGCGAGAACGATAAAGCCGGTGTGTAAGAGTTCACCTTTGGGAAATCTGAGTTATGGGTAAATGGGAGTTACGTACTATTTGTGCAACCTTTCTCTAAGCCTAAAATTAATACCAAAAAAAAAATTGAATCAAAAATCCTAGGGGCAGGATTGAATGTCCCTAATGTGTCTAGTTTTAAGAGCTCCCCAGGGACTCCAATGGGCACAGAGCTGAGACCCACAGACAGGTCATCTCTATGTATGGACACTATGTGAATATCATTTAAACCATCAAGGGATTCTACAGCCAGGTGTGGGACAAAGAACGTGGTTTGACCTTTTGTCTCTGGCTTCTGAAAATAACCTGAGCCATTTAAGATGCTTTTGTTTTCCAAAATAGCCAGACAAGTAGTGGCTACACAATCCTCATAGAGCTAACTTCAGGAAGGGTGGGGGGCATGATGTGGCCACACATATTCATTGATTGGATGGATCATAACTATGCGTTAAGGCTCCAATCGTGCATATTCATTGAGGTCCCAATGCCTAAAGGATCCTGGACCTTGGAGCTCTTACTTTGGGGCACCCTGGGTTGGTGAGAACATCCATGCACAGCAGAGGGTGGCATTTCCCTGGGAATGCTCCCAGACCTTGCCTGTGTGTCTCTTTGCTTGTATCCTTGCTGGTTACAATAAATGTGTAACTGTAAGTTTAGGTAATATTCTCCGTGAATTTTTCGAGCCGTTGTAGAGAATTAACGAACCCACAAGGGGCTATGAGATTCTGACTTAGCTTAGGGTGGCTAATTCAGAGGAGGGCTGTGCAGGCAGTCATGAGGACAGAGTCCTTCTAATGAGTGACCTACCTCCAGGGGCTAGAGAGCGAAGAGGGGCTGGCTGGTCTGAAGTGCAGGGAGTTGTGCAGACTCCTGAGCCAATGGCTGGTTCCTGGTGACCTGGCCCCGGGTAGCCAGCGTGTTTTGACCTAACTCTGGGTGGTTAGAGTGAGACAGGAAGTGCCACAGAAGTTGCTGGTGGTGAGGAATGGAGATGTGGGAAAGTGAAGCCTGGGTCCACTTCGAGGTGAACCGAACTATGCTGATCCTTGCCACGCAGCTGGTGAGAAGGGGCGTTTGCCCACCTTGTCCCTTGTAGTGCAGTTAGTGGCAGCAGCACACCAGGGTGATGACTCTCTAGGTTTAAAATTCCGTGGCATTGGCAGACTTACTGTCTAATTCATAACCCTGAATTAACCAGCCAAGTTGTGTTCAAACGGGCCACCAGCTTGTCCTCCCGAGCAGGCAGGGAGCTGCCTGGAACGGAAGCCTGACTCGGCCACTGTGCCCAGACCAGGCCAGCCACACAGCAGGACAAGTTTCATGCTGGTCAAGTTGAGAGAGACAGATGCTTCCAGCAGAAATGAGGTATAACATTTAAGTCATATGTTCTGGTCTTGATGTTCATTTACTTCCCTTAAACTGCGTTCCCTTTTTGATGTCACCTTCAGCAGTCGGCCCTCCGGGACGGGCCATAGCGTGACACCAGCGGTGCATTATCCCTGATGAATCACGGCCGAGGTACTTTTCCGCTAGGCCAGCATCACAGCCCTGTCTCCATCCTTCAGCCACAGCCCTCATCGCCTCCTATTGTGGAGATCTCAGTGAGTGTCCCTCCCCCCACTGGACTCCAACTCACAGCCAGCCCAGGCCTGGCATTCATTTGTTAACTCTATTCCTTTATAAAACAATAAATCCCCACTTTCAGAAAGCAGCCTCAAGGCCAGTCTCTTGGCATCTGCATCAGCCTTGGAAGGAAGAGGGGAAGGAGAAATAAACTGGTGCTCTAAAAATCAGAAAGACCAAGCCCAACCCTCGTGATCATTCAAAGGAAATTCCGGAAATCCTCACTCATGGCAGAACTTCCCTGGTTTGGGAGTAGAAAGGAAATCAAATAACAGCCCAGGGCAATGCTTACACATTAAGCAAGAAAAGCAGGATATAAAATCGTGCACACTGTTTGCTCTTGATTGTTTAAGAAAATAATACTCAGACTCAAACCTGGAAGGAACTAAGCCTGAGTGTTAATAGTGGTTAATTCGTGGTAGAAGAGTTATGGGTCACATTTTCTGCTTCTTTTTCTTTTTTGTACTAACATTAATACTGAGTGGGAGGGAAACTGAAGGATGAGACGGTAAAGAAAGCTGAAGGTTGTTTCCATCTGTGGACGCACCAAGCTCCCACCTGGGCATGTTCTTGAAGCAGAGCTTCCCCTGCTGATGGCCCTCCCAACACCAGCCTTGCTCCTACCTGTGGTCACCCCTTGTCCCTCAGGGATGTCAACCTGCCCAAGCCCGGAGCTCAGCGTCTGCCCCATTGGCTTTTAAATTCCATCCCAGACCACCTGTGTCTCAGGCACATGTTTGAGCATCTACCAAGTACTCAGCACGAACAATTATAAACGCACTTGTTCTGACATTTAAAAATGAGGATAAAATATGTTTTTCCATATTTTTTTTAATCCCCTAGTACATCTATACATATTTTAAAAAGCTCTCTTGGTATATGCACATGGCTTATTCTCTCCCATTGTTTTCCCATTTACAGCTGCCCCATTTCTTCCATTCCTTGCACAAGGAAATTGCCTTCAGACCTCTCTATGGATTGCTGGCAACTCCGAGTGTAGCTGTTCAAATGATGTTTGGATATCACATAACTTGACAGTAATCAAGACCATTTGGTAGTGGCAGATGGATAAACCAAAAAAATCAATGGAATAGAAAGGAGCCCAGAGCAGACCTATATATATGTAAAGTCACCCAACAGTCACAAAAGATCTGTAAAGACATCTTTGTCCCATTGCCAGAAAGCTCAGAGTTCTTAGTGTTTATGTGTAGTAAGCACCTTTCCTAGATTCCTGATAAATTTCTGTCAATATAGAAGACTGAGGAGTCCTGGTGTTACCACCCAGGGCACAGAGGCCCTCTTGACTCAGTGGGTCCTTGTCTTTTTCGTGTAAGAATACACAGAGGAGACAATTTTTGGGTTCAGCTCTAACAGGTTTATTTTACTTTGACAAGTAAAAGGAGTCAGTCAGGGCTCATGACTCTCCAAACACTGACTCGAAGGGGGAAGCAAGTCTAGGGCTTATATGGGTTTGGTGGAGATAATACAGCAATGAATATTCAGCAGGTTTCTTTCAAGGGGCGGGTACTTCTTGGAATGGCAGTCCATACTAATTAGGTTGCATGCGCATCTGGAATCCAAGATGGAACCCGCTGATATTCAAGATGGAGTCTCCTCAGCAGCCCTTGGCATCACGTATAATGGGATATGGTGCAGGCGCACTGATCTTCTGCACTACTTTGCCCCCTTCGGTGGGCCAAAACCGCGGTCACACTTTGTTCTTCTGTGCATACAGAGCCTGTAAGAAGGGGAAAGGGACTAGAAAAAAACACTAAGGAGGAAGTAGTAATTCCCAAGTTCTTTTAACCTTATTTTATGTTGACAGGGATATGGTTCCTGTTTACCCAACTTCCAGGTGGTAATCTTTTAACAGCTCTTTTTATTCCACCAGCACAGTTAACTCTGCCTCACTGGTGGTACAAATAGTTAAGCACTCGTCTGCTAAATGAAAGGCTGGCAGTTCGAACCAACCCAGTGACTCTGCAGGATAAAGACCTGGAGATCTGTTTCTGTCAAGATTACAGCCTAGAAAACATTATGGGGCAGTTCTACTTTGTCACATAGGCTCACTGAGTTGAAATCAACTCAACGGCACCTAACAACATATAGAAAGAAGACTATCAAATAAAGAAGATTTTTTTATTCCAACCTCGAGTTTCATCAGAGCAGATTCTTGCATGCAGCCTTTCTCAAAGAGTTCCTTATCTGAACCACAGAACAATGATTTGAGTGACTCTTCTCAGTTCTCCTAAGGATGGTATGTAACTAGATGCATAGGAAGGGAGTTAATTCATTACATGGAATGGACGCCTTAGGGCAGTGGATCTCAAATTTTAATGGGCATCAGGTGGCCACCCAGAGGGCTTATTAAAATACAGATTGCTGGCCCACCCCAGAGATTCTGGTTCAGTAGGACTGGGGTGGGGCCTGATAATTTGCATTGGAGTCAGAATCTACCCAAGGGCAACGGGTTTTTTTGTTTATTTGTTTGTTTTTTGTTTTTTAAGCCAATTCCCAGGTGATGTTAATTTTGCTGGCCTAGGGACCCTACTTTGAGAACCACTGCCTTAGGGGATTAGGGTCTAATTTTCTCACTGCAGCTTAGAAGAAGCCATAGGGGTCATTGTGAAGCCCTGAAATTAACTATAAAACTGAATGTTCATCAGTATGAAGTGGCCCATGACTAACAGCTGTGAGCACCTGCTGATCCGTTCGTGTAATATTTTCACAGAGGGGCCATTATCTCCAGGATCTGTTTGAACTTTGCTTTGAATCTTATTTACTTCTCTTTTAAGCCAATCTAATCAACAAAAAGCCGAATTTGGGCTATTTCCATTTTCTAATCTCTTCCAAATTTTAAAGTCACTAGCTTTTAAAAGGCACTGCAGTTGAAAGAGAAAAGCAATTTAATTGGCCTAGAGTTTAAGGACAAAAGCTTAAATGATTCAAGTTCCCATTAACTAAATTGAGTTTTGGCATTGGAAGGGAGAAGGGAATCAGGTATTTTAGGGTCATCATGACTTGTGCTGTGGCAAAGATGAGAAAGCGATTCCAACACCTCAAGGAGAAAGTTGCATGTCAGTGAGAATTGAAGGACGGGTGGAATTAATAGGCAAAGATTATTAGGAAAGTGGAATTCCAGGCAAAAGGAACAGCAAGAATAATGGCAAGTAGGTGGGAAAACCAGGAAACAAAGGATGGTTCAGCTTAACTGGAGTGTCTACATAGAAGTACCATGTGAGAACACTGGAGATGGAAGACTCTCGAAGATACTCTAAGACATTTGAAAGCCATTCATTCAGACTGTGTTTTTCATATGAGGAACTTGGCCATGGTCTCCAGGAATCACAGGTTCTTCATAAGAAATTACACATTTTACATATGAATTTTGATATTTTTTAAAGATTCATAAATATAAGATTATTATAAAATTGGTTATTAGATGACCTCCTTATACCTGAATACTACCACTCTATTCCAGTGGCTATATTTGTGTTTGCAATCACATTGCTGCCAGGTAAAAATCAGATATTACGATTTGCTGTATAAATAAAGCCTCCACAGTAGTTCATATATTTTGAGTTGAAGAGAAAGTGGGGTCTGCAAGAATGTGTTTCTCTTTTAAAAAAAAAAAAGTTATCATCGAGTCAACTCTGACTCATGGTGATCTCATGTGTGACAGAGAAGAATTGTGCTTCACAGGGTTTTCAATAGCTGATTTTTCAGAAGTAGATCACCAGGCCTGTCTTCTGAGGTGCCTCTGGTGGATTTGAACTTCCAAACTTTTGGTTAGTAGCCAAGCAAATTATCTGCGCACCTCCCAAGGACACCTCTCTTTAAAGAGGGTCTGTATATTTTGCTCAGCTACACGCAAACACGTTTGAAAACTCAGATAAAATGTGTAATTTTCTAGGAATATAATTTATTAAAACTGACCCTAGAAAAGATAGAAAACCTAAGCATACCATTTCACAGAAGAAATGAGAAAATTATCAGAGGCATCCCCTCAAAAGAACACCAAGTCTTGAGGGTTTTTTTAATGGGAAAGTCCACCAACTCTTTAAAAAGTAGATAATTCCAATTCTTTTTAAGCTGTCCCAGAATAGTTTAAAAGGAGAAACGTTCCAAGTTTTTTCTATGAAGTTAGTGTAACACTGACAACAAAACCTACAAAAACTATATCTATACAAAGAAAAATACAGACCAATATCACTGATATCTATGTAAAAACTGTAAAAAAAAAATTACTAGCAAAAAGAATCAGGTAGCATATTAAAAATAATAATATAAGATGACCAAATAGGATTTATCCCAGAAATGTAAGGATAGTTAAATATTAGGAAATAGATTAATACTATTCACCAAATTAATTGATCTAAGGAGAAAAAAAGATTATTTCTACAGATACTGAAGATATCTGACAAAATTCAACCACCATTCTTTATTAAAAACAAAAACTCAATAAAGTAGGGATAGATTCTTTAACCTGATAACATATTCCTATCTCAGCCCAAAAACCAGTGTAATACTTAATTGGAAACCACTAGAAGCTTTTCATCTGAAGTCAGGAGCATGACAAAAATAGCCACAATGACCACTGTTACCTAACAATGCAATACATGACCACCAAGCTCAAGTGGGCCTTCAGCGCTGCCCAGCGATATCCTGTATTTCCCAGAGTAAAAATGGCGTGGCGGGGGTGGCATCTGACCTTCTCTAACTTCACCAGGAAGAAGACTCAAGATCAGAATCAACAGCTCAAGGCTGATTTCTATGAGGCAGAGGTCAGAATACTCCCTCTCTTCAGCCTTTTTACCAATTCTGACACCAACCGTCCCTCCCACAGTGCACTCTACTCCTCTGCTGGGTTCGATAATTTGTGACAGTGGTCACACAGAACTCACAGAGCATACTCAGTTATGAGGTTTATTACGGAAGCAACAGGTTGCAATTCAGGTTCAGGAATGCTCAGGATATAGTTCTTCGATCTGGACAGCTTCTTCTCACCCTCTGCCACTAGGCCCTGCTGGAGGCCTTCTTGGACAAGTGTTACAAGTCTTAGCTCCATGGGTTAGTAAGTCCTACTGCATCCAATTTACACTGGTCCCCTGGTTCCTAGCATCTCATGCTGCTATCACTCTTGCTACTGCTGCGCTGCCATCTCTTGCTGTCTTCCATGTTACAGCTCTTCTCTCTCTGTGTCTCCCTTTGAGTCTAGCGGTGGCAAAACTGACCAGTCCACTTGTTAGGGTTCCATACACCTTATTTGCATGGTCCCACCCCCAGAAAGTGTACCATGCACCTTATTTACATTACTAGCAAGCTATCCAACCTCCTTGATGGGCTACAAGCACCTCATTTGCATAGTCCCACCCATCCAGTCATTTGGTGGGAGTTATAAAGACTATGGCTAGAAGGGCCATATTAATTCACTGCACCACACCCAGCCATTTCCTTCTCCATCCTCTACACAATTTCACACCTTCTATGGTCTCCTCAAACCTTTAACTCTTCCTCCCTGTCCTCACTCAGTTTAGGATTGTTTCCTAATTCACTGAGATTAAGGCAATCAGATTTTCACAGATTTACCCCCCCCCCCACATCTATCCACTTAACCAGCAAGCTATGCCCACATACGAGCCTTCCTACCACCGATGAACATCTATGCTCCTGTATAAAGCCAAGCCCTCTTCTTGTGCAGTAGATTCCACCTCATCTCACCTACTCAAGGTCATGGTTTCAGTAATTCTCCCCATCTCCTACATCATCAATCCTTCTGTTGCTATTCAGTCATTCCATAAACCAACAAGCATACTGCTATTTCTTCCATTTGAAAAAAAATCCCGACTCCACTTCTGTTACCAGTAACCTTCCCATTTCTCTGCTCCTCTCAAAGTAAAATCCCTCAAAACAGTTGTATTTGTCCTCACCCTTCCACCAAAACTGTTACTGTCAAGATCACCAAGGGTCTTCCTGCTGCTAAACCCGATGGTTATTTCTCAGTAGGCTTCTTGATCTATGAGCAGCATTTGACCCAGCTGATCACCCCCTCCTCCTTGATACATTTTCTTCACCTGGCTTCCAAGACATGGCACTCTTGATATTCCTTTTACTTTGGTAGTCATACCTTCTCATTCTCTATTGTCTCCTCTGCCAGTTCCTCCTTTTCCAGAGCTCTTGAAGACTCAGTGCCCCACAGCTCATTCCTTGGTCCTCTTTCCTTCATCTTCCCTCTAATGGTGAGCTCACCTAGCTCATGGTGTTCATTACCATCTGTATGTTGAAGACTCTCAAATTTTTATCTCCAATAAATATTTCTCTCATTTCTAAACATGCATATCCAACTGCCTGTCTTATATTTCACTTAGATGTCTGACAGACACCTCAAACTTAACACATTCACTACTGCCGTCCGCATCCAGTCTTTGCCTTCTCAGTTGATGACCTCTATTCTTCTAGATGGATTGACACAGTGGCTGAATATACCATGGAATGAGCAAATCTGTCTTGGAAGAAATATAGCCAGAATGCTCCTTAGAAGCAAGGATGGTGAGACTACGTCTCACATACTTTGGACATGTTATCAGGAGGGATCAGTCCTTGAAGAAGGACGTCATGCTTGGTAGAAGGTCAGCGAAAAAGAGAAGACCCTCAATGAGATCGACTGACACAGTTGGCTGCAACAATGGGCTCAAGCATAACAACTGCGAGGATGGCACAGCACTGGGTGATGTTTTGTTGTTGTACACAGGGTCGCAATGAGTCGGAACCAACTCAACAGCACCTAACAATTCTTCTAGCTGGTTAGACCAAAAAACTTTCTATTACCCTTAACACCTTTCTTTCACTTGCCATATTTAATCCATCAGAAAATCCTTCACCTTCAAAATACACAGGCAAAAGACAAGTGGGAATAACAGGAGTGGTAATATGAACTGATGACATATGTGAGAGTCATCAAAAAACAAGCGTCACCAGGGCCCCTACTTGGAATTAATAGCAAATAAGACTCCACAGGGAATAGGTTGAGTTTATTATTAAGAAGGTACCAAAGCCAGGCAGAAAAAGTTAGGCTTTGCTGGGGTAAGTTCCTGAATCATGGAAAGTTCCCAGCACCTTCCCTGTACTTCCCCAAAGGGTGCTCACTGTAAGTATCAAAGTTTGGAAGAAAGGAAGAGGCAATGAATCATTAAGAGAAAAACTTAAATTTTATACACCAGTTTGGACCCTTAAAATTCCAAATCAACATTTACAAATTTATCACCACATAGTTTTTACTTAGAAGTACCTTTTTCTCTTCCAGGACTTTCTAAAGGCCCCTTCCACCGCTGTGCTTCTCTGATCCTCTCCATTGCCTGTTGACCCCCCTCAGTCCCTGATGTGTAGCTCTCTATGCTACTGTAGTTTTCCATGTTACAGTATATCACACATTGCATCTTCTGTCTCTTTGGGCAAATTCCTTGTGGGCTAGGAACATGTTTTCATCGTCTTCTGTAAGCCTCCTGTGCACTGCACGTATGTACACTGAGGACATTGATTTGACCCAGACTCCATCAGGTCAAAAGCTTCTTCCAATGGAAAAACACCTCACTCCAGCCTACACCAAGTAATTTTCTTTATGAGCAGTCTCTACAGCTACTTTCATTGTAAGAACTTTTTTTTTTCACTTTTTTAAAATTTTTTATTTATTTTTATTTTTTATTGTACTTCAGGTGAAGGCTTACAGAACAGATAGTTTCTCATGAAACAGTA
>NW_004443967.1:12432480-12497985 GCF_000243295.1 Trichechus manatus latirostris | reverse complement strand
GGTTTGTATCCTGTTAATGCCGTGTATTAAGGCCTGACGTGTTGGTCCCATCTTCTGTGAACTTTCACTGTAAGAACTTTTAATATTTTAATATAATTATTTCACAATCCTTATTCTGGTAACCTTATTTATATAATGTCAAATGTGAGGATAGTTATTATTGGTTCTCAAATGTAAAATGTAAATGTATGTGTAGTCTGGTATTTGAAATACTGTGGTTCTGGAAAACACTGAAAATAGACTGAGTGAAAATTCAACTCTTTTAGTTGGATATAACTAAACATTAGCAAAGAGCAGTTTTCAAGAACTCTACTGAGGCAGTAATATTAGAGTCCAAACGTTGTTATCAGAAAGACCAGATTTTTAAACCAAATGTCACCTTAGGCAAGTGACTAGGTTTGTGTCTACACCGGTAAAATGGAAGGTGGATGTGACTGTGCAAGGGCAACAAAGGAGGGAGCCTTGCGATGATGGAGCATTCTGTATCTTGACTGTATCAACGCCAGTATCTTGGCTGTGATATTGTACTATAATTTTGCAAGATGTTTCCATTGGGGGAAACTGGGTAAAGGGCACACAAGATCTCTCAGTATTATTTCTTACAAATGCATGTGAACCCACAATTATTTTCAAATAAAAAGTTCAATTTAAAAGCCATTTGTAAATGTTGACTTAAGTCATATTAATTTTGAAACTATCCTAGACGATTACATATCTTCTCTAATTTTTTATGATGAAGTAAAAGTGAAAGACTCCAAATTATTTTAAATTTAGCAACGACAGATATCCAGAAGGTGGCGCTATTACCACACGAATATACCGTAGTCGGGTACTATTCACTTTAAAAGCCATTAAAATGAATACTAGAATTTAATCAATCAAAATTGTAAATTTTGTTGTTGTTAGGTGCCATCAAGTTGGTTCCGACTCACAGCAACCCTATGTACAACAGAACAAAACACTGCCCGGTCCTATGCCATCCTCACAACCATTGCTATGTTTAAGCCCTTTGTTGTAGTCACTGTGTCAATCCATCTTGTTGACGGTCTTCCTCTTTTTCGCTGATCCTCCACCTGAACAAGCATGATGTCCTTCTCCAGGAACTGGTCCCTCCTGATAACATGTCCAAAGCATGTGAGATGAAGTCTCGCCATCCTCCCTTCCAAGGAGCACTCTGGCTGTACTTCTTCCATGACAGACTTGTTCATTCTTCTGGCAGTCCATGGTATAATTAATATTCTTTACCAACACCATCATTCAAAGACCATAATTCTTTGGTCTTCCTTATTCACTGTTCAGCTTTTGCATGTGAATGAGGTGGCTGAAAATATCATGGCTTGGGAACAGCACACCTTAGTCCTCAAAGTGACAGCTTCACTTTTCAACACTTAAAAGAGGTCTTTTGTAGCAGATTTGCCTGATGCAATACGTCATTTCCTGATTGCTGCTTCTATGTGCACTGATTGTGGATGCAAGTAAAATGAAATCCTTGGCAACTTCAATCTTTTCTCCGTTTATCATGATGTTGCTTACTGTTCCAGCTGTGAAGATTTTGTTGTCTTTATGTTGAGGAGCAATCCATACTGAAGTCTTTGATTTTCATCAGTAAGTGCTTCAAGTCCTCTTCACTTTCAGCAAGTAAGGTTGTTGCATCTGCATATTGCAAGCTGCTAATGAGTCTTTCTCCAATCCTGATGCTGTGTTCTTCTTCACATAGTCCAGCTTCTCGGATTATTTGCTCAACATACAGAATAATTAAGTATGGTGTGTAAGGTTGCAACTCTGATGCACACCTTTCCTGATTTTAAACCAGAAAGTATGCTCTTATTCTCTTCAAACGACTGCCTCCTGGTCTATGTACAGGTTCTGCATGAGCACAATTAAGTGTTCTGGAATTCCCATTCTTTGCAGTGTTATCCATAATTTGTTATGATCCACACAACTGACTGCCTTGGCATAGTCAATGAAACACGAACAAACATCTTTCGGTATTCTCTGCTTTTAGCGAAGATCCATCCGACATCAGCAAAGATATCCCTCGTTCCATGTCCTCTTTTGAATCTGGCTTTAATTTCTGGCTATTGAATGTGTAGTTCTATAAAAAGTCCCAAAATAAAGTTAATATTCTCCTGCCATGAAATACATAAAAAAATTACCAATACCAAAATATGCTAAAATGAACATGCAATGAGAAAACTGCAAATGTTAACCTGAATTAAGCAATGCTTTCAGTAAGTATCTTATTTCAGGTTTGAAAAAATAATTTTCATAGATCATTTAAAAAACAGACAATAGAGGGTAAGTTGAAATTATAAAATCATCTAAATGTACTTTTTATCATGTCCTGTATGGACTGCTAAACCCTCCCAAACACAAAGGAGAGTCTCGTCAAATCTGGTATTAATCAGTTATGTGATTGTATTTTTTAATACAATTATTTCCTACCCTGTCAACTGTTAACAGAAGTTTTTGATAAAGGTACTACCATCACTGTAAAAAAAATTCCTAAACCGCATCCAGAAGTAAAGGGAAAGGTGAAACGGGGATCTTTGCGTTTGTTAAAGCAACAAAGTTTAGAACTTTCTCATTTTGAGTTTCCTACTTAAAACAAAAAAGTTTAAAATATTTCCAGGGGTAAGAGGTTGTTTCAGCTCACAATAAAAATTACCAAGATGACCACAACATTTTAGAGATATCTTTTATCCAATTTCTTAATTTTACAGAATGTGGAAAGTGAAGTCCAAAAACACTGAAAAATCTGTCTGGCAGTCAGGGATGGCACAGGGTTGAATACAGGCCTCAGTTTAACATAATCTAGTATTTTATATATATATATATATACATATATATATACACAAGTGAGAAATAAAGGTAGAAGGAAATTTAATGGAAAAGGCAGTATTTTTGCTTTGACCATGTATTGTTAGTCTAATTTTAAGTCATATTAGATTTCAAGTAGCTCTTTTTAAAAATGGATCAAAACACACCCATTAATAAGCTTTAAATAATGACTATGTATCCATAAAATACTGGTTAAGAACTCAGCTGCTAACCAAATGGTCGCAGTTTGAATCTACCAGCCACTCCTTGGAAACCCTCTGAGGCAGCTCTACGCTGTCCTATAGGGTCACTACGAGTTGGAATTGACTTCACGGCAACGGGTTTTTTAGGTATGTAGAAGAACATGAGAAGAACAAGTCCATCACAGTGTAGACAAACAAAATGATAATAACAAGGTGCCCAAGACCCAATGGGAAAGAGGAGATGCGGAGGCTGGATCGTTGGTCAATTTCAATGAGGGAGGTTCCCCGCCTAATGTGATAGAAATTGTTACTCACAGCTGGTGTGAACAGGGAAACACAGGTTATACCTGCAACGCTACTTTTGGTAAGAAAAATCTTAGAATCTTTTTGGCAAATAAGTTGAAAGGCAGGACCTAATAAGAAATTAAAATCTCATTTGCTAAACCTGGATAGATCTTGGAAATAATTAACTCTCTCACCAAATAGTACTAATAGTAAACATTTCCGTTTTTGAAAATGTTGAACATGCTACAGTTGGGAGTGTCACACAGAAAATATTCATGGCATGATTGAAACTACAGAAAACCTAACAAATGAAACACCCTGACCCAAACCTCAAGGTATTCTAGGACAGATATATTACAATGTGGGAGGGGCAAATTAGAAAAACACACATCATTAGCAGTTAAACTGCGTTTCACTGGGGGGAGTTCCAGAAATCATTTCAATAAGAAAGAGACCTGAGGGTCGAAGAAGAAGAAAGCATTTCAGAGAACAAGCAGACTTATGAGAATGAACCGGGAGAGAAGAGCAGGATCCTAAGTGAGTATGCCTGAGATGGGAAGGGAAGAGTTGAAGGAAATTAGGACGCCACCGGGTTAATGTGGCTGGGCTGCACTACCCAAGTCCAGGGTAACGATCCTCATCATGTTCTCAAGTACAGTGAGAAACCAATGGCCCAGCTTTGCTGCTAACTTCCTCCATGGTTCTATTCAAGTCCTCCTCCTTACTGAGGTCTCGATTTCTTTTAGCTAGGACTGATGACAAGGGCTTGGGTTGGCTGATCTTTAAGATATCACTCAGCTTTTGTAAAATAAAAAAAAAAGCAATGAATCAGTAAGTCCACTTTGATGCGGGGCCAACATGGCAGAGTACTCAGACACTTCTTGTGGTCCCTCTCACAACAAAGACCCAAAAAAACAAATGAATTGATTATATATGACAGTCTAGGAGCCCTGAACATCAAAGGCAAAGTTGAGGAATCGGACTGAGTGGCAGGGGGAAGTAGAGATGGTTCAGAAGCAGCGAGGAGTTGCCAGACCTGACCTGGCAGGGACTGGAACCCTGCAGGCTGGTTCGGCTGGTGTGCACAGTGAGACAAGCAGTGGCACTCGGGACACATTTTCCACATCAGTAGACACCAAACTGTGGAGAGTCTACTCGATCCTCCAGAACCAATGAAAAGCGGCGCTCAACTGGCAAAAGATAAGTACACGCGTCTAATCCACTGCGCAGATCAAAAATCACCCCGTTTGGGAAAAAGCTCTCTCCCATTTACCTGCCTCCTCACCACTCTGCATGGGGTCCTGGGCCAGCTTCAGTAACTCCTGCGTCCCCAGGGCTGGAAGTAGGACCTGTCACGCACCCTGAGCCATTATCCTGGCCTTGGAGAAGAAACAAATGAACATAAACAGGGAAAAAATAATCTGCCAGCTCCCCTATGCTGGGAACTCAGGGCAGGCACAGCTCCTTTGCCCAGGCACAGGCATAAGGGGTCCACGGATTTTGAATGTCTTTTACCCAGGCATAGGCCTTTGTGGGCCCATTTCAACAGCATAGGCCTTCAATAGCACAGTACAACACCTGAGCTGAATGCATACAAGAAAAGTAAATGGACTCCTGGGCGCACATACCAAGTCACAGATGTAACCACCGGCTGTCAGGACGTTAGAGCTTCAAAGGTGCCAATAATCAAACTAGCACACACGAGCAGCCTATTTGGGCATATCAAAACAAAACAAAACAAGAAGCTAGGACACAGTAAGTAAACATAAAATAAATAAATATGATAACTTACTGATGGCTCAGAGACAACAGTCAGTATCAAATCATATAAATAGAGGCAGACCATGATGGCTTCAGCAAGCTCCCAAAACAAAGAATAAAGAAAGGATCAAAATCAAAACATTAACCCTACAACTCAAACAAACAGAGAGCAGCAAAAGAAGCCCTTGGGCACCAGAAGAAAGGAAATAATAAAAATTAGAACAAAATTAAATGAAATAGAAAATTGGGAAAAATAAAAAAAAAAAAAACAACTGGAAGAGTTAATAAGACCAAAAGCTGGTTCTTTGAAAAGATCAACAAAATCAATAAACCACTGGCCAAACTGACAAAAGAAAAACAGGAGAGGAAGCAAATAACCCGAATAAGAAATGAGATGGGCGCTATCACTTCGAAGATGAAATCACCAAATCAATACCATTTACAATACTTAGGAATAAATCTAACCAGAGACATAAAAGACCTATACAAATAAAACTACAAGACACTACTGCAAGAAACCAAGAGACCTACATAAGTGGAAAAACATACCGTGCTCAGGGACAGAAAGACTCAACACTGAAAATGTCTATTCTACCCAAAGCGATCTACAGATACAATGCAATTCCAATCCAAATTCCACTCGCATTTTTTTCATGAGACGGAAAAACAAATCACCAACTTCAAATGGAAAGGGAAGAGGCCGTGGATAAGTAAAGCATTACTCAAGAAGAAGAATCAAGTGGGAGGCCTCACACTACCTGATTTTAGAAACTATTATACTGCCAGTAGTCAAAACAGCTTGGTACTGGTACAATAACAGATCCACAGACCAATGGAACAGAATTGAGAATGCAGACGTAAATTCATCCACCTATGAGCAGCTGATATTTGACAAAGGCCCAAAGTCCATTAATTGGGGAAAAGACAGTCTCTTTAACAGATGGTGCTGGTGTAACTGGATATCCATCTGCAAAAAAATGAAACAAGACCCATATCTCACACCATGCACAAAAACTAACTCAAAATGGATCAAAGACCTAAACATAAAATCTAAAACGATAAAGATCATGGAAGGAAAAATAGTGACAATGCTAGGAGACCTAATACTTGACATAAACAGAATACAAAACATTACTAACATTGCACAAACACCAGAAAAGAAACTAGATAACTGGGGGCTCCTGAAAGTCAAACACTTACGCTCATCAGAAGAGTAAGAAGATAACTACAGACTGGGAAAAAATTGTTGCCTATGACAAATCCAATCGGTGTATAATCTCTAAAATCTACAAGATACTGCAAAACTCAACAACAAAAAGACAAATAACCCAATTAAAAAATGGGCAAAGGATACGAACAGGCACTTCACCAAAGAAGACATTCAGGCAGATAACAGATACATGAGGAAATGCTCATGATCATTAGCCATTAGAGAAATGCAAATCAAAACTACAATGAGATACCATCTCATCCCAGTAAGGCACACAAAATAGTAAATGTTGGAGAGGTTGTGGAGAGCCTGGAACACTTCTACATGGCTGGTGGGAATGCAGAATGGTACGACCACTTTGGAAATCGATTTGGCACTTCCTTAAAAAGCTAGAAATAGAAGTACCATACGACCCAGCAATCCCACTCCTTGAAATATATCCTAGAAATAAGAGCCATCACATGAATAGATATATGTACACCCATGTTCACTGCAGCACTGTTCGTGATAGCAAAAAGATGGAAACAACCTAGATGCCCATCAATGGACGAATGGATAAACAAACTATGGTATATTCACGCAACAGAATACGACGCAACGATAAAGAACAATGATGAATCCATGAAACATAACATGGAGGAAGCTGGAAGGCATTATGCTGAGTGAAATTAGTCAGTCGCAAAAGGACAAATATTGCATGAGACCACTATTATAAGAACTCGAGAAAAGGTTTAAACATAGAAGACATTCCTTGATGGTTATGAGGGTGGGGAGGGAGGGAGAGGGGAATTCACTAACTAGATAGTAGATAAGAATTATCTTAGGTGAAGGGAAGGACAACACACACTACAGGAGAAGTCAGCACAACTGGACTAAACCAAAAGCTAAGAAATTTCCTGAATGCAACCAAACACTTCAAGGGACAGAGTAGCAGAGGCAGGGTTCTGGGTACCATGGTTTCAGGGGATTTCTAGGTCAACTGATACAACAAAATTAAGAAAATTTTCTGCATCCCATTTTGGCGAGTGGTGTCTGGGGTCTTAAAAGCTAGTGAGCAGCCATCTAAGATGCATCAATTGGTCCCAACCCACTTGGAGTAAAGGAGAATGAAGAACATCAAAGTCATAAGGAAAGTATTAGCCCAAGAGAAAGGGCCACATAAACCAGACTCCATCAGCCTGATACTAGAACTAGATGGTGCCTGGCTACCACCAGTGACCACCCTGACGGGGAATACAACAGAAAGTCCCTGACGGAGCAGGAGAAAAGTGGAGTGCAGAACTCAAATTCTAGTAAAAAGACCAGACTTAATGGTCTGACTGAGACTGGAGGGACCCCAGAAGACACAGCCTCCAGACTCTCTGTCAGCCCAGAACTAAAACCATTGCCGAAGCCAACTCTTCAGACATAGATTAGATTGGACTATAAGACATAAAATGACACTTGTGAAGAGAGTGCTTCTTAGCTCGAGTAGATACATGAGACTAAATGGGCAGCTCCTGTCCAGAGGCGAGATGAGAAGGCAGAAAGGGGCAGGAGCTGGTTGAATGGACACGGGAAATCCGGGGTGGAATGGAGAAGTGTGCTGTCCCATTACAGAGAGAGCAACTAGGGTCACCTAACAGTGTGTATAAATTTTTGTATGAGAAACTAACCTGAACTGTAAAGGCTCACTTAAAGCACAAAAAAAAAAAGTCCACTTCGACGCCAGTCTTGGACAATGGCAGAAATAAAGCGCTACCACAGGAGCCCCAAGATGAAATGGTGTAGGTGAGAGGTGACACTGGTTCCGTTGATCTTGGCTCTGTTTCAGAGGACAGACGAAGATGCAACGGGAAACACAGCAGGATTTGACAACGGGATAGACACAAGGCGCAAAAGGAGACATCTAAAATCATCTAAGGTTTTCTCTGCAGAGAAAACATTGCAGAATTTCAAAAGAATGATTCATATTTCAGAGTAAACAGGGATACACTTTTCTCCAAAGTGTAAAGTTTATAAATTATTAATGCCCTGTCCTCCCTCATTCAAGAAATACTTGAGCTTTAACTGGGTACCAGGCACCGAGCTAGGCTCTGGTATACAGCGTTCAGCAGAACAGAACGTTTTACTAGGAACAGGTTTGCAGGTTAGAAGCCTCTAACACTTGAAGGGGAGTTTGTATGTGTGTATCTCAAGGGTCCACCTGGACCAAAATGCCTTCTCCATCCAGCCTGGCTCCCACCACGCCACCAATCTAACAATAAGCAAGCACCGCAAGCAGCCCAGGTGATTCAAACTGCGCACTGAAGTAAATATATTTCCTTTTGCTTTTGAGAACACATTTTTTTTAATTATGCAAAATAAGCAAGTTTTTTTTTTAAACCATGTTTCCTTGTATACTTTTACATAATGCTATGCCTCAAGAATTCACACATCTGAAGTTTCTTATTCTAAGATTACCAAATAACTGGTCTCTCCTTGTAGCTGTAAATTCAAGTCAATTAACCAAACACATTCTGCACTAGTTCTATTGACTTGTTCCAAACCAAATGTGAAATACGTTAGATGAATTCTGACCGTTTTATTCTCAAGTCATTACAGTGTTCAACCAGTTTGACATATAAAGGTCACAGACGTAAAAGTAAACATTGGGAGGATATTTACGATTCCCATTCTGAAAGAAGATATGTACAGAAAAAAAAATGCAGCAAATATTAAGGTATTCAAAGTAATTTTCTGGACAATTCAGATGTGACATATTTACAAGGAAGTATAAGTTTCAAAATAATTAAATAATTTTCAAAGAATTACAAAAGTATTGAGATAAATATGAGGAGACCCTGACAATCACAAGCACATTTTCCTAGGCTACTGAATATAAGGGTAGTTCTATAAAAAGTCCCAAAATAGAGCTAATATTCTGCTGCCATGAAACATATCAAATTACCAATACCGAAATATGCTAAAATGAACATGCAATGGGAAAGCTGTACCAAAGAAAACAGCATTTGACTCTTGAATATTGCAAAGTGTCTACACAAGATTGCTTAGATGTGTTCCTGAAAAGAGGTCTTTCAAAACAGCCATTATTACAGATGTATCGGCAAAAGTGGTAACTATTTAGAATCTTTAGATTTTTATTTATTTCAGGTATAGCTGCAAAAGAGGAAAAATCAAAATATAACTTTAAAAGATATTAGCTTATGAATAAAAAAGTTGTGCAGTGCACACTTCATGCATTTGGATTTCTGAACAGATGTTATGTAATTCTAGTATGGTAGATATTAAACCTCTGGACCCCACCACTGTAGTAGGAAATTTTTCTCTCTCCCCGACAAGAAGTCAACTTAGAAAGTACAAAGGAGAAATGGTGATATGCATGAATCCAAAACAAAACAGTACTATAAAATGGCAAAATATCATAAAAACAGCAGCATGTGAAATTCAAGACTGTCTTCTTAAAGTAAATATTTAAGACTGAGCCGCAAAAATGGTCCTTGCTCAAACTGCTCTATTACTCAACACCTGCAACCAAAGGTTCTTTAGAGCGGTGCCTGTATTCATGATATCCCCACCATTAAATGTGTACTCAAATTTGTTTTTTAAAACATACATATTGCACAGACAGAAGAATGCCCGCATCTGGTATTACTAACATAAAATGCTATCTTATTTAACACATTAAACCATGTTACTAAAAATTAAGTTTATCCCAATGTCCAAAACCAATCAAGTAGGAGTTATGAGCACAGCAATCTCAAAACATCCCTAAACAAGAAGAGAAAACACAGGCGCTTGAATACAGGTTATTAGTGACAAAACTCAGAGCCCAGAACTGCATGACTAAGGGCAGTTGTCAATTACGTCTTTAGGTATGAACTCCAGGTCTTTCACTGATTCAAATACAGAAACAAGCGCTAGTTACAAAACTGGTAAGAAAATCAGATCTCCCAACAATTTCATACCAAGTGACAGTTTCCACTGAATAAACCACTGACTGCTGCAATCCTGATTGTTTTCAAATACATGTCTAAGACATACTTGTTTAAATTCTAGCTTTCCCCTTTTTTCTACCTCAATACAACACAGCCCTCACCAATGGTCCAATAACACCCTCTATGCAAAACTTACCACTCACTTTGAAATCCAGGGTATCAAAAATGGTTATAATTTTCAAAATAGTCTACATTGTAGTATAAATTTTACAGCACCACAGACATCATGAGTTTGGAAATCTCAGTCTGGCAATATTCCACTCAATACTATTAATCAATAAGAACGTGTAAATATTGAACATTTAAAAGGATGTCACAGTAGCATTTTTAAAACGACCAAAATAATTAATAAGCTTTTTTAATGTTTTAAGTTGTTAAATGTCGAAACCGTCAAATTCACTAGCAAAAAATATCACACACACACATTTTTATCACCCAGATGAGAACATACAAAGCTTCAGACAGCTGGTACTGAGTCACTTCGTTTTTTCTCCTTTTCTTAAAAGAAATTACATTAGTTTGGCCACTCCCTAGATTCTTGGTTTACCAGCTTATAAAGAGTGCATCTAAGAGACAGTACAATATATGCATTAACAATCATTTCACCCTTTATCATCTTTGGCAAGAAGCCTCATGAAAGGAAACAAAGGGACTGAGAAGGCGGTCAGGCTCCACATGCTTCCATCCTTCACACATCACTAACTGGAAGGCTCGCGTCATCCAAGTCCACTGGGCCGCCATCTTTTTCCTGAGGGCCATTTTTACTTTGAGGTTTCAGCAGAGCTTGCTCAGTCACTTTGGAAGCTGGTTCTCTTGGAGAGACAGTCTGGATCTTGAAGCTCCCTGGCTTGACCTTGGCAAGAGATTCGTAAAATCCTCGCTTCTCCATGGCAAAGCTTGAGACCAGAGAGCTGCTGCGAGTGGCTGTGGAATGTGAGGGGGCTGCTGAGCCACTGGCGGGCCGGAGAGCATGTTCGGACTCTGCAGGGCAGGTGGAATGCTCCTGGAAAGAAGAGAGGTGGTCAGACACAGTCAACCATTAACGACGAGGTTAGTAATTCAGTGCGAGACTTTATTCTCTGAAAAACAAACACAACAACACACACGAACACACAACGTGGAAGCATGAGCTGTGGTAGCATAAACATGCAAGTGCTTTCCCAAAGCAATGCAGTTTTAGGGGTGAGTTTCAAGCAATGACAGCCAACAACCATTTCCACTAAGAAACCAGTTCTGTCACCAAAGCTGAATTTGGCAGTTTACGATACTTTGAAGATTCAACCAGCCTAAACCAGAATACGGTGTTCCAATGGCAAATGAACTGTGCTGAAGAGGGAGCCTACCAGTCTGGTTATTTTATGTAAGAATATATTCTCAATCAACACTAGGAATTATCCCACGTTTTACTATTTTAGACAAAAAATGATGTTGCCTTACTTAGTAAGTAGGAATCAACATTTTTCAAAAATACTCTTTTGACTGGTAGCCTGACAAACGTAGAAGTTCTTGCTTCCCTGAATTTCACAGTCACCAATAATAGTGTAATATTTTTACTTTTTATTTAATTTCATTTATTTAATTCTGAATATGTCATGCATCCATATGGTTCAAGATTTTAAAGGTAACAAAGGATACACAGTTAAATCATTTTTAAAAACGGTGGCAAAGAATTATTAGTTGAGAATATCAATTTCAATATGCTTTTAACTAGGTCAAATCTGAAGGTATCCTTAAATATGACCATTCTGAATGCACTGTCATATAGTTCTAGCACACTGTGTTCATTTATGTACTAGGCACTGTGAATACTAAACGCTGCAATTTACCAAACCTTGTAGATTCCCATTAGATGCCTAGATTTCACCTGAGATTTAAGATGCCACACCAACTACAGTAATGCACACCTTATCCTAAGCAGATGCACGCATGAGTTTGCACATATTACCAGAACAAAGGTGCATCTGAAGGTTGTATACAAAAAACTTCAAAATACGTAAAACACAGAAATTGAAACTGTGGCATTCAGCAAACTAATTTTGAGAAGATAACTTCATGACTTTTTCAATTTGTAAAGTTTTAGTTTTTCATTATTCTTTTTTTTTTTTAAATAACATATATCCAACCTGATGACTGTAGTGAAAAAGACTGAGTTAGTGTTGACGAAGTCAGTTATAGTAACTGCAAAAGGCAGTCTGGTTAACTCAACTTGGTATGATCAGTTGTGAGTAGTGAGTAAGTCCGGGCCCTCTAGTAAGAAGGCACGTTTGCGTGAGCGCCCACATACGTGCTGCATTCACCAGTTCTGGAGGTATACCTCTGTATACAAGGATTCGACAGCCTTCTGGCCTGCCGCATCTGGAACACAGTGCAAAGCTAAGATTAGAGTTTACCTATACTGGGGAGAGGGAGGAAAAGAGAAAGTTTGCTGACAGTCATAGCCAGTAGCCCCATTTGCCCCCACCACAAAGCACAAAACGCAAACGCCCTTCTCCAGCTTTTCCTCTTCCCAACAGACATTGTGTTTGCAGAGAGTCTCATAGTTGACCGCTGAAAAGTCACAAGAAACACAGGCAGTTACAAAATTAACACCTAGGAAAGAGACTTACAGATATTCTGAAAAGGATAGGAGAATGACTGAAACAATTAAGAAATGAGAAAAATGGATTTCTATTTACTTAACGGTGGGTATTGTTAACAGGAAACTATTAAAAGTCAGTATTTACACAACATCACCATCAGGAAAAATATCAAAAGTACAGAATATCTAGCATTTATAATAAATTTAGATAATAACGAGATTATGCTATATACTAGACTGCATTCTGCACGCTAAAGTGCAATATTTTAAGCAACTTTAAAAGTTTTCATTCACCAACAGAATTCATATTTTGAGATCAGAGACCAGTGACCAAAGTACTCCAAAAGAAAATCGTATTCCTATGATGTACTTGAACACCATGAATAAAAAACATTTTTCTTACTATTTCTGAGTAGAATGCTCTGTTTCAATTTTATTATCATGGTAGCACAAAGATAACTGTGGCAGTGAAAAGAGGCAGGCTTTTAAATTACCCTACTAGAAAACTGAGACTGAAAACCTGCAATGCATAATCCTGACTCAGAGCACCAAATTGCATGTAAAAATCCAGCTGTTCAATAGGCTGATAGCACTATTAAGCCCTCCACTCCCCCCAAAAAAACTTCACTGAAATTAGCGGACGTGAAGAGGAAATCGAGATGTTCACAAACCTGTGTAATGCTTTCAGTAAAGGTGCTTGACACGATTAGGCCACATATCATACTAAGACTCTGTCAAGTTATACTAAATCTAGACCTAGTGACTAGTAAGAATCCCTAAAACAAAGCAAGGAAACGTTCATTCTTTCGTTGCCTTGCTTGTGCATTTAAGACAATACAATGCACAGAAAGTTATGTATACAGAACACTACAAGGAAGCATTAAATTAGAAATGCATTATTTTCGGCAAGTCCAATTGGTACGAAAGTCAACATGCAAATACGTCTCAACAGGATTAGGGGGAGAGGAAGGAAAATAACTCGACAGGATGGGGGGGGCCCAAGGGAGTACCACCCCAGGGAGCAGGACACATACAGAAGACGCTGACCGGCCGGGTCCCCGCTGTGCGACAATGGCACCAGAGATGGCTTTAATCCAACCGTGCATCTCCTCGGGGCTATCAGCCTAAAGGAGAGAAAGGGCTCAGTCGGTCAGTGTTTCCTCAAAGTCGGCTAATACATCTACAAATCCAACGCGATTATTTTGGTAACTCAGTGTCACCCATAAAATCATTCTAAGGCAAAGGTTTCCAACATTTTTAGAAATCACTTCTTAAAACCAGGTCCTGCTAGGTAAGCTATCATACAGAGATATAAGTTGCCACTTAACATTTTAGTATCAGACACATCAAAACTGTCAATGATGAAGACTTTGAGAGAGAAAACAAGAAGAGGGAGAAGTCAAAGGAAGGTCTTCTCATTTCACTCCACCACTCTAGTGTCTGAATCTGCTACAAGAATATTTATGCAACTGTGTATTTGAAAAACCATTTTGACATCATTCTCTATCTTACTTTTCTAGAAATAATTTCTAGTAATATCCTGAATTCTAAAGGGATTAGTATTCATATTCCAAAATATTATCTTCCTTTGACAGGACCTGGCTGCCAATTCAACTTTAAAACCTCACTTTAACATTAATCCAATTAGACAAGGCCCTAAGAGAGGTACAGGCACACTGCTGCTTCTTCTAGATTCTAGAACATAGATGTTCAAAAATTTTAAAGATACAAATTCATATTTTTTAACCAATGATATTAACAAAGACTTTTTAACAAGAAAAACTCAATGTAAGCAAAGGTAAAGAGTATACTTTCATTCACTGTTAACAGGAGCACAATTCCAGAAAGCAATCTGGCAAAATAAAGAGGTTTAAAAAGGTTCCTCTCTATCCAGAAATTTATCCTAAAGAAATAAGAAATTCAGACAAATGTATGTACAAAGATGTTTATCACATTATTCATCATAATAAATATATGAAAACAATGTAAGTGAACGTTCAGTAAGAGAGTCACGGAGAACAGTTTGTGGAATGTGCATACAATGAACCATGGTGCAGTCCTAAAAGGTCTTCAGAGAATTTTTAACGACGTGGGAAAAATGACTACGGTATATGAAACATATGACAGTATGCTTAGCATGACCCCACCTGTTATAATCAGATGTGCTTTAACAAAAGCAGTAAAAAAAAAAATAAGAGCAGTTGCCTGAATATGTGAGTATGCGTGCTTTATAAGTCATCTTTTCCTATACTTTCTAAATGTTCTACAATAGGCATATATAGCATTTAAAAAACAAAAATAAATGCTTAAAAAAAATTTCAATCTAATTAGTTCAATGTGGTAACCAAAAAGTACATTTTAAACTTAAAATATAGGATGCCTACCCTGGTGGCATAGCGGTTAAGAGCTATGGCTGCTAACCAAAAGGTCAGCAGTTCGAATCCACCAGGCGCTCCTTGGAAACTGTATGGGGGCAGTTCTACTCTGTTCTGTAGGGTCACTATGAGTCAGAGTCAACTCAATGGCAATGAGTTTGGTTTTCTGGTTTTTACCATCAGTGAAACTGTAAAAGCTACTGTCTATTCTATTATGGGTACTTGCACCCGTTTCTTATAAAACTACAAAAAAATTATATATAGAAAATAAATTCTAAAATATGTGCAAAAATAATCCAACTTGAAGGTACATACTTAGCATCTAAGTGAAAAAAGCATTTCCTTCTTCCAAATATTACTTAGTTCTGTTTCACTAATTCATAGGAAAGAATAGCCTCATTTCCTAAACGTATGACCTGTCAATAACCCTTCATATAACAACCTTTTATTAAATTGGTGAATTATAGTTGTTATATTTTTTTTTAACCTCATAAGCAACAAGCTTATCTAGGCTCTATTTCACATCTAAGATTATGAATTTCTTGTTAGGAGGATCTATAATCTCCAAATAAGTATCTTACCTGCACATAGAAAGTTCGAGACGTTGTTACAATTTCAAAGAGATTGTCCCTCATCATTATGTCACTGTAACAAAAAATTATTACCTTGTACTTAATTAGCAGTTGATTGAGGGTTTTACTTGTTTACCCAGAACTAAGTATGTATCAATAAGAAAATAAATATTAAAGGTAAAATACTGATTTAAAAAAACCAAATTTATATATTTTTCAATTTATTTTGAATTTCTGCATAAGTTACATACTTCTTAGAAAAGGTTTATAAAGCAATTTTAAAATTCAAAGTTTTCAACTGTGAAGAAATCAGTTTGTTCAAAGAAACACTGGCACAGCTAATTTTACAGCAACCTTGAAATACTAAAAATAACACAATTTTGTATCTGACGGTACAATTATAAGCTGTTTATATCAGATTTTTCCCTTTGCATTAGAGTAAGCTAAATGCTGTTTCCTCATTTTTAGTTTTCACATAAACAAAACAATTCAATTCTTTTATCTGAGGGTTTTGAAAATTCTAGCATATATAACTATAAGATTAAAAATAACAACAGCACTAATACTGAAAATACAATCTGTAAGCACGTTAATCAAACTAAGGCATGTTATGTACTAATAAGTTGTGCCAGACATCAAGTCAGTGTTGTTCCTTACCTTTGCTTACACTCCTGAACTTTATGAACCTCTTTAAGTGGTATTACACGGAGAGGTTCCTTTTCCTGCCAAAAAAGCAAACAAACCAATACATGACATTTTGGGGTTGGCTGTCCGTTTAACAGTTAGCTATCCTTTTAAGGATTAGTTGTCTTACGTGGAGATCTATGGAGACATTACGCTTCTTTCTTGAAGCACGTCCAAAATATAAATCTACCTTTTCAAACCATTCCGCATCAGAAAAGCTCAAATACTATAAACCATGGGTACACTTTTGTCTGAAACAAGGAAGCTAGCATATAACCTATATCCCCATTACTTTTGGCCTTCATGACACTGTTGATGTTGTTAGGTGCCATCAAATCGATTTTTGACTCATACTGACCCCATGTGACAGAGAAGAACTGCCTCATAGGGTTTTCTAGTCTGTAATCTTTACAAGAACAGACTACTAGGTCTTTCTCCCGTGGAGCTGCTGAGTGAGTTCAAACCGCTGACCTTTTGGTTAGTAGTGGAGCGCTTAACCGCTGCATGACCAGGGCTCCTTTTCATGACACTATAGCTTATTAAAAACCATTAACCATCAAGATTTTTCTCCAATAGGCTTCTGGGGGCCCAGTAAATGCAGTACTTCCTCTTAGAATGGTACTTCAATATACAAGGCACCCACCTGACTAGTGTACATTCAGTCTCTTTCACATAAATTTGTCATTTTCAGAATATCACTTTTACGTGAATACAGTAATTATTTTAACAAATACCATTTACTGAACATTTATTTAGTGCTGGGACATCTGCTAGGTTTTAAACACCTCACTTAAACTTTCCACAACCCTACAATACTTGTATTATTATTCATCTAAGAAAATCGAGGATTAGACATGTTAAGTGTCTTGCCTAAGGTCACAAAACTAGATATAAGTTACAACTAAAAGACATAACCAAGTCCTAATAATGTTTATATGGTATATTCCATGAAATACTACATATGGTATTCACTGAATATATGACATGATGAATTAAGACATACTTTTATGTGGCACAAAGAAAAAAGTAAATCATGTCAGTGCTTTTATTTTAATCATGTAAATCTTTTTTTAAGTTTCTTAAAATTTTATTTTGAAATAATTTCAGACTATAGAAGAGCTACAAAAATAGTACAGAAAATTTGTGTATACTTTGCAGCCTGTTTTCCAAAATGGTATATTTATTAGCTGGAATTTTCCTCTAAGGAAAAGCTTTTCCTTCTCCATTTACACACTCATGACTCTTGCTTTATTCCATGGGCTACAATCTATTACTATCATTATTTATTTGCTGAAATTATCCCAGTTTTGGAGCCCCTTCAAGCTGGCTTCTGTGTCCTTCTGACATGTCCCCATCATTCTCTGAGCTATTTCCTTAGTTTCTGGCACAACCAGATGTTCTAGGCACAGTTTGTACTTTCCCTGCCCCAGCTCTGAAATCAGCAATTTCTCAAGAGGCCCTGGCTCCCTTTGTTAAGAGAATGGCATTTATAGTTGCTTTTTATGGGGAGAGTATTTGCCCATCTCTTCACTCAACCACAGGTGGAAGTTCTGCCCCTCCCTCCCTCCTTCCTTCTCTCCTTTCTTCCTTCTTTATAGCTGCACAGAACTCCACTGGGTAGATATCTGAGTTTATCTAACCTCTCTGCTACACATGTGGACATTTTGGTTATTTCCAATTTTGTAATTGCAAACAATGCTGCAATCTGAATAACTTCATGCATAGGTATTTTCTTATTCTTAGAAATGTATCTCAGAGAAAATTCCTAGACATGGGAGTGCTGAATTGAAAATAAATACATACATAGCTTTGTTAGATAATGCCAAATTCCCCTCCAAAAAGGTTCTATCAATTTGTATTGCCACCAGCAATATATGAGCTTATCATCTGATCATCAAAATGTGCTGCCATAACGTTTAATTTTTCAATGTGAGAAATGAGAATATTTCACTGAACTTTTAACTTGATTTCTCTAAATATGTACAATGTTGAACATCTTTTTATAAGTTTAGGGGCTCTATTTACTTGTTTTAAAATAAACTGTCTACTCTTATCTGCTGCAAATTTTTCTACCAGATATACTGTCCCTCTATATTCTCTCCCTTTCAACTCTGAAGTAATCACAAACTTGCACAAGCCTGAAAATACTGTTCAGAGAACCGACTTTCCTAAACCATTTCAGACTGAGTTGCTGACCTGTGCCCCATTACTACTGAATGCTTTCCTGTGTATTTTCTATAAAGACATTCTCTTATGTAACCACAATACAACCATCAAAATCAGGAAATTGTCCCCAAAATGTCTTTTATTAAAGCAAAAGGATTCAGTTCAGAATCACAAATACCATTTACTTGTCATTATCTCTTTTCTTGCCTTCAGTCTGGAACAGTTCCTCATTCTTTCCCTGACTTTCATAATCTTGACACTTTTGAAGATTACAGGCCAGTTTACTCTGTAGAACGGCTCTCAGTTTGGGTGTGTCTGATGTTTCTTCAGGATTCGATTCAGCTTATGCATCTTCAAGCAGGAACATCACAGAAGTGATGTCACATTCTTCTCATTCTGTCCCATCAGGTGCTATGTGATTTCAATTATCTCATCACCAATGACGTTCACTTTAATCATCTATCACTTGATTAAAGTGAATCTGCCAGACTTCTTTACTGTGAAGTTATTCCTTTCCCCCTTATGATTTATATGCATTTTGTGGGAGTACTTTGAAACTATACAAATATCTCATTCCTCATCACACATTCATACATACATGTTGTTGTTGCTGGGTGCCACTGAGTTGCTTCCGACTCACAGCAACCCCGTGTACAACAGAATGAAACACTGCCTGCCCAGTCCCGCGCCATCCTCACAACCATTGCTGTGTTTGAGGCCACTGCTGCAGCCACTGTGCCAATCCACCTCATTGAGGGTCTTCCTCTTTTCTGCTATCTTCTACCTTACCAAGCATGATGTCCTTCTCCAGGGACTGGTCCCTCCTAATAACATGTCCAAAGTACATGAGACGAAGTCTCACCATCCTCACTTCTAAGGAGCATTCTGGTTATACTTCTTCCAAGACAGACTTGTTCGTTCTTCTGGCAATCCATGGTATATTCAATATTCTTTTCTGACACCATCATTCAAAGGCATCAATTCTTCTTTGGTCTTATTCATTGTCCAGCTTTTGAATCCACATGAGACAACTGAAAACATCATGGCTTATTCATTTATATCTGTAGAGATTCATGGATTCCTATTTTATTCAATGGGTTACCTGTTACCATAATTATTCACTTTGATGTTCTTACTGTCCCAAAGCTGGTCAGGAGGAATGCTGTCAAGCTGGCTTCTTCTGCACCACCAGGAACTCCTAGTCTGTCTACTTACAAAAGTTATGTTTAAACTTTTCCATAAAAAAAGAGTTTTGCAAAAGGGCCCTTTTATACTTTAGACATCAATTTTTATCATATATCTCTCTTGAGCATATAGAAAAAAGAAAAATGAAAGCAAAATAAATTGCTTAAGGTTTTAAAAAATTTCTCATCCAGATTCCAACCTTACCAAATCACTTTTTGACTCAGAGCCATTGATGCCAATGTTTTCCACTCCATACCATACCATTCTCTGTGACAAAAAGATCAGCAGTGATGCAGCACTTCTTAAGAATGTTCTACTGTGTCACCGAGATTTTCTTCCCAGCTGCCAGCACCCTATTTTGCAGGTCTTGATTGATGCTGCTGTTTTGATCTTACCCAAAGGTGCTGTGCACACGCAGGCCAGCCTGTTGGTCACCACCCCTGCAGCAACTGTAAGACACACCTCCAAGATTCCAAAAATGTTGAAAGGTGTGTGTGTGTGTTGGGGGGGGGGTGCACCTCAGTAATTGATAAAGGTTAATTATTATATTATCTGTGTTTCTAAATACTGAACATATTCCTAAAGTCAGACAATATAGTTTACCTACCTCCTATGATAGTTACTTATTCTTTCCTCTCAAGTTTCACAGCATAACGTCTAGCATGCAGTAAGTTTTCAAAATTTAATATATATTTCTGTAGTAGTTCTTATCTCATTATATTAGAATTACTATAAGAAGCTCTGGTGGTGCAGTGGGTAAAGCTCTTGGCTGCTAACCCAGAAGTCGGTGACTGGAATCCACAAGCCGTTCCATGAGAGAAAGATATGGCAGTCTGCTTCTGTAAAGATCACAACCTTGGAAACCCTATGGGGTAGTTCTACTCTGTCCTACTAAGTCGCTATGAGTCAGAATCGACTCAACAACAGTGGGTTTGGTTTTGGTTTTGGGTATGAGGGGAAGGGCACATGTCAGTGTTTCTGCAAAGCTGAACTCCTGAAGGCCATCTCTGACTGCTCTCTTTATTTCCAGTTCCCAGAACAGTGCACCGGGGCTAGAGAGAGCTCAGCAAATGTTCATTGCATGAATGACTCTTCCCAAGAGCAGTGGCATTAATTAAAATCAATGAATCAACCTGCCAATCAAGCACAAGTGTAGCCTTCTGAGACACCAAGGCTGATATTTTTTGGCCAAGTAATTATTACTTCCAGTTGAGGTTCTTAGAATTTGAAGCCTGAGGAAGACTCTGTACTAAAATGGCTATTCTTGCGATGCTAGGTCATTTTTCATTCATTCAAAAGCTCTGATTGATTACTAGCAAGTGCTACGCCCTGTATTCATCAAAGGGTATAAGAGGGTCTCTGCCTCAAGAAGCTCATTCAGTTTAGTGGCAAAGACAGTACTCGTGCAATTACAAAACACAACTGCAAGTATTATGACACAAATATGAACAGGGTACCACGGGCATATAAACGCAAGGTACTTTAATCCAGAGTCCAAAAGCTTCCCAGAAGAGGTCACACCTGAGGTGAATCTGAAAATATTCCCTTCTAGTCTCTAGTGCTCTGCTGTTTAACACAGTAGCCATTAGCTATGTGTAGCTATTTCAATTGTGAAGCTAATTAAATAAACAGAATTAGCTGTAGTTTTAAAATTAAGTAAACTCAGTTCCTCAGTCACCTAAGTCACATTTCCGGCACCCAACAGCCACATTTAGCTGGTAGCTACTGTACTGTATGGTGCAAATACAGAACATTGCCATCAAACAGAAAGTTCTATGGGACAGTGCTGTTCTGGGGCCTTCATTCAAATAAAGTACATAGTTTCCCTCTCGAAGGTCCCATAAAACAAGAAGAGGTAGAACAGATGCTTAAAGTACAGAACTGCATTCAATTCATCCAACAATCTATTGTAAGACTCAGGTCCCCTGACAACACAGTATTTTAACTAAGGATATTACTCAAACAAGTGAAAGAAGGAATTTCTATCTTTGATTCCACCTTTGATAAAAACATTTTATATGGAAAAAAAAAAACCTAAGAGTCAGTCTGAAATAGGAAAAGAAAATGAGAAGAGAAGGCAGAGAAGAGAAGGCAGAAATACAGAGGGTTAAACGTTGATTGGGGGAGAGTTCATCCTTTCCACCAGCAGCTCCATTGTGCCTTTAGGGGAAATTTGTAGACTGGGAGGTTCTGATATTTTTAAGTCTTTCAAGGTTGAATGTCTCTTTAAAGACATGACCTTTTTATTAAAGATGCAGTTAACAAAAATACCATTAACCAAAAGCATCACAGCGAAATAAATGGAACTGTCTCTACCTCTCAAAACCAGAATGTAATTATTCTAAAAATAAAGAACAGAACAAGATATTATACACGCAATCACAACGTAAAACTTTTCAAACATTTTTAAAGCAGCATTTATGACAAGGCAACTTACCAGCTCAGATTTGAAGTAGCCTATTGTGTTTTCATCCAGTTGGAAATACCTTCTCTTCCAGTTTTTCATCTACCGGAGAAGATACAGACATGAAAGGCCTGTTTCTAAGAAAGGCCCATGTTAATCACCACTCAGTTACTCTGACAATGACGACATGATCAGAAATGCCAGCACTGAAAAATCTACGTGAATTAGAGTTGCCAGAGTTTGAAGAGTTTCAAGGACTGCTTTACTCACAGACATTTTTTTCCTTTATTTTCAAACTTTAAAGTTTATTTTCCCATGAAACGTTAAAGATTTAGTTCACACAAGCAAGAACGTCTTTAATTTTCGAAAGGTACTTTGGAATTCTAGAAATATTGGTAAATTTACTTGCTCTGCCTGGCAAGTCTCCATCATGGATCCAGCTGTGTGAGGTATCCGGGCCAACTCCCACCAGCTTTTATCAAGTGTCAGCTACTATGCTGGTACTCCTATGTATGCCTGTAACAAACTCTGGATGCTAAGTCTTATAACATGACTTTCCTTAAAAGAAAAGCTGAGAGCCTGAGAGGTTAAATAAGCAAGGTCACAGAGCTCTCAATCAAGGTCAATTCAACACCAAATCAAGTTTTTAGGTTTCCGTACCTGCTACTCTGAGTGGTCCCTTCACAAGCCACTCCCCCCGCCAACTGGACCACCTTCTCCCTACTTGAGCTCTCTTTTCCTGACCCACACCTACCGTGGTGGGGGCGGGGAGGGGCAGGAAATCAAGACAAAAACTTTCCAGAACAAAGTGAAACTGCTAGGAAAGCCCATTTCCACTGAAGGTCACTGTGACAGACATCGAGTATCCAGCCGCCCACAGCCCAAGGAAATACTAGCAATGAGTTAGGACATGAAGAACCCTATTCTCTCCCGACTCCCTGTCTCAGCGCACTGGTCTCTCACTTTGGGTCTTTCATAAAACAAAGCCAACAATTTCTTTGTTAATTTGAGAGTTTGCTATTTAACAGACTCATTTTTCATATTTCACATATTTGGTTAAGCTACTCACCACTGCTCCCTGCTTGACACAATATCCAGCTTTGATAACTGCGCTATCTGGAGGTGGCTTAGGAGTAAAATAAGGAAGATGGCTTTGTGATCGTTTCAGATTATTTCTATCAATACTTTCACCACACTCGTTGACTTCTTCTTTCTAAAATGAAGCAAAATAATCATGAATCCTTTCTTTTTGGCTCATTTAGCTCCAAAGCATAAAGTATAAATTCTTAAAATCTATTTTAGTTCAGTTAGGAACACAGATTTTCAAGTGAAGAGTTTTCTAATTAATCTGAGATACTTAATCATAACTTTCACATCATTGATTAAATGACAAAAATCCATTTCTCTTGTTCAGCAAAAGTCTTGCCATCAATGTTTTTTTTTTTATTGTGGGGGGAGGGAAGCTAATTTCTTATTTCGAAATAATTACACAGATTCATAGGAAGTTGTTTTAAAAAAACGTACATATACCCTTCGACCAGTTTCCACCAATAGGGAAACTGCATAACTATAGTACAATATCAAAACCGGGAAATAGACATTGGTACAATACGTAAACCTTACTCAGATTTCTCTAGTTTTACATGCACTCGCTTGTCTGTGTGTGTACATACGGTTCTATACAACTTTATCACGTGCGTAGATCTGCTCCATTATCACAAGGTTCCCTCATGCTATCCATTTGGACGCCCAGCCCTAATCCCCAGCAACCACTAATTTGTTCTCCATCTCTGTAATTTTAACATTTTAAGAATGTAATATAAATGGAATCAGACAGTAGTAATATAAATGGAATCATACAGTAGGTAAACTTTTGAGATTGGCTTTTTTTCCCACTCGGCATAATTCTCTAGAGACTCATCCTGGTTGTTGCTCAGATCACCAATTCGTTCCTTCTTTATTGCTGCACAGTATCGCACAGTGTGGAGTGTTTAACATTCACCCTCTAAAGGGCATGTTAGTTGTCTCCAGTATTTGGCTGTCAGGTGTAAAGCTGCTATGAATATTCATGTACAGATTTTTGTGTAAACGTAAGTCTGCATTTCTCAGGAATACCTGCCCAGGAGTGCAAATCCTAAAGAAGCCCTGACAGCGCAGTGGATAAGTGCTCCGCCTCTAACCAGAAAGTCGGCAGTTTGAACCCACCAGCCGCTCCATGGGAGAAATATACGGCACTTCGCTTCCATAAAATTACAGCCTTGGAAACTCTTGGTTGGCAGTTCTACCCTGCCCTGAAGAGTCACTACGAGTTGGATTCGACTTGACGGCAACCAGATTTTAGTGCAAGTTCTGGGTTGCGTGGTAACTGCATGTTTATTTTTATAAGAAACTGCCAAACTGTTTTTCAAAGTGGCTGTCTACTGTACCAGCAATGTATGAGTGATCCAATTTCTCCTCATCCTTGTCAGAATTTATGTTATCATTCATTTTCATTCTAGCCATTCTGACAGGTATGGTATTATGTTATCATTTGTTTTTATTTTAGCCATTCTGATAGGTATGGTATGTAGTGCTATCTCACTGGTTTTAATTTGCATTTCCCTAACTGACAGGTCAGTGGTTTTAACCTACCAGCTGCTCTGAGGGAGACAAGATGTGGCAGTCTGCTTCCATAAAGATTACAGCCTTGGAAACCCTATGGGACAGTTCTACTCTGTCCCACAGGGTCGCTATGAGTTGGAATTGACTTAACAGCACACAACTACAGCAGTGGCTAATGACGGTGAACATCTTTTCATGAGCTTATTTGTCACCCGTATATTTTTTTCAGTGAAATGTCTGTTCAAGTCTTTCACCCATTTCCTAACTGGATTCTTTGGTTTTTTACTGTTGAATTTTTAGAGCTCTTTATATATTCTGGGGCCCTGGTGGTTAAGAGCTCAGCTGCCAACCAAAAAGGTCAGCAGTTCAAATCCATCAGCTGCTCCTTGCAAATGTTATGGGGCAGTTCTACTCTGTCCTATAGAGTCACTATGAGTCAGAATCGGCGCAACAGCAACAGGTTTGGTTTTTTTTTTTTTAAATATACTCTAGATACAAGCCTTTGTTGGATATGTGGTTTGCAAATATCTTCTCTCAGTCTTTAGCTTTTCTTTTCACTTTCTTAACAGGGTCTTTCACAAGGCAAACATTTTAATTTTGATGAGGTTCAATTTATTATTTTCTTCCTTTTACGGTTGTGCTTTTATGTCAAGTCTAAAAACTCTTTGCCTAGTCCTAGGCCCTTTTTTCTAAAAGTTTTATAGTTTTATGTTTTACATGCATATCTAGTGCTTTTAACAACCCATCTAGCTATACCCAGGTCTTCACGTTATCTGAAGCACTGGCTTCCTGTTTGTTTATAACATATAACAGATCTGATCATCTAGAATCCTACAAATAAGCCAAAGGTATATTTTCAAGAACTCCTAAATTTCAAAAGAATAAGTACTCAAGTCATATTTTGAGGAATTTCCAACCTGTTCTACATTTATATAGGTCAATAGCACTAGGTACTTGACTTTATAATCCTAGCACTTAATTCACTGCTTACCCAATATTTACTCAATTAATTTATCATGCAGATGAGATTTACTTCACATTTTCTTTATAATATATAGTTTAAATATGTTTATAATGAGTAAATATTACTTTAAAATAAAAAAACTATACTGAAAAATGATAAAGCAATTAAACTCTTTGGGATATTTTTAATGGCACCTGTCGTAGATCCTAGAACCTACTGGAAAATCTGCACCAAAATTAAAATGCAACAAAATCTTGTTTCTATATAAAATTAAAATAGCCACATACACAATCTATTACAATATCTTAATAAACTACAGACAAATAGTTTTGTCCCTTATGTCAAATCAAGACGCAACACAGGTGTAAAAAGCTTAGTCTAGCTACAAAGTAACCAGAACTTTAAGACGTTAGTCATTATTTTGTAAAGACAATGCACACATACACACATAATCCTAACTTATTTTTTATCAACTTTGGAGCTGGGATTTTTATTCACTCAATAAATATGTATTGAATTAATTACTGAATGGTGTAAGTCTTCTTTCGGCTAATCACCCACCTCTGGCAAAAGACCTGAAAATATGGTGGGTAATACAATTTGCTTTAAAAGGTTTATAAAGTGCCAAGTCTTTTATGTACAAAAGGCACACAGGTAAAAAAAAATGCCTATTGATGGCAAAACCAATTAATTTATTTTAAAATTCTTGGTTTCTCAGTTGTTAATAATTTAATTTGCATTACAAACCCTCAACAGCGCTACAAGAGTTAAGCTCAGACAAAAATTGTTTGATTTTTTTAATCAAAAATTGTTTATACCATCTCTATATGGACCATTCAGTGACACTGATTACATTCTTTTAGTCCAGTATATTACTGTATGCAACCATTCTTACCCCACTGCTATGGACTGAAATGTATCCCCCACAAAATATGACTTGTAAATCCTAACCCCTATACCTGGTGGCAAAGTGGTTAAGCACTCGACTGCTAACGGAAGGATCGGCGGTTCAAATCCACCAGCCGATCTGCAGGAGAAAGATTCAGCAATCTGCTTCCATAAAGATTACAGCTCCTTGGAAATCCTATGAGGCAGTTCTCTACTCTGTCCTGTAGGGTCACTATGGGTACGAATCAACTCGACAGCAACAGGTTTGGTTCTTACACCTGTGGTTATAATCCCATTTGGGAATGGGTTTTCTTTGTTACGTTCATCAATACATATCTGTGTAGGGTGTTTTTTAGGCCAATCACCTCTGAGCTATAAAAAGAGCAGATTAGGCATACGGAAGCAAGCAGAAATGGGGGAAGATAGATGTCACACCACATGACGATTGCCAAAGAACCAAGGAACAGGGAACTTCCCTCAGAGCTGACAGAAAGAGAAAGGCTTCCTCTAGAGACTTCTCTGAATTCTCCTAAACCATGAGAAAATAAATTTCTGTTTGTTAAAGCCAAAAAAAAAAAATTGTTTCTAAATTTCTACTGCGCATAGGACTTAATTCAGCATAACAGTACAGTACTTTCTGAATAGAATTAAGTCAGAATTCTAGTTCTGTTTAGTTAACCTATGCCAGGTGTGGAAAAAAGGGTTTAAAAAGTTAAATGCAAACTCTTAAGAATTTATCCTTAAAAAATTATTATCAATGTTTCTAGAGTTTTAACTATAAAAATGTTCATCATAGCATTGCTTATAAATGGAAAAAGAACACATTTGTCCAACAACAGGGATTTGTAAATTACAGTAAATCCACAGTAGAATTACTATGCAGCCCTTAAAAATGATGTAGAAAATTTTTGATGACTTGGAAAATGTTTGAAATAAGTAAAAAAAGCTGTTTACAAAGTTTAACATACAATTCTTATCCTGTTTCTGGGGGGGAAACTTAAAAAATGGCTCAGAGTAGACATGAAAAGTGTCATTTATCTGTGATTTCCAAATTCTACACAATAAGTACATACTTTTGAAATAAGAAACAAAAGTAAGGGTTTTTTTTGGTATTAATTTAGTACTATATTAATTCAGTAAAGATGTACTGTTTTGGTTTTATTAACAATATAAAAATCGATATAGAGTAATGAAACCATCACAGAATAGCATTAATTTATTACCTGAGTTGGTGTAATGATGGGGACACCACCAACAATGTCAGTTCTGTAAGACACTTGCTTCTTTGCACATGGATATTCACCCTGGCGACTTAGGTTATCAGAATGAGGCTGTGAGTCAGATTGCTTTGGTACCTGAAATAGTAAGTCAAGTGGATCATTTTGCAATTATATACGCAACTCTCTTTTATCATAGAATTTCCAACTAATCGTTCATTAGATACAATTAACGAATCCCTATAAAATTATTCAAAAGGTATGCACGTGTGCATGTACTCCTGTCAAGTTCTCATGCTACCTCTTCTATTTTACAGTCATAGTTTATAAAACCACCAGCCTTTTACTGAGTACTTATTCCAGTACCATTTCAGACATTTTCTCAATCCTCTTAACAGCCCTATGCCATAGGGGCGGGATCCCCATTTTAGAGATAAGGAAAGAGAGGCGTTAGGGATCGCAGGTTTAGATCTTGGCTCTACCACTTTCTAGCTAAGTTTGTGTAGTTCTCCTCCAAACTCACTCTACTTCCAGTTTATTAGAGCACTTAACATGGTATGACAGGCCTTAGTTGCTATCCTGCCCTTTCCTCCACTCCTACCCATGATTCTCGAGTTTCCCTGAGGAGCCCCAGGACAGTCTGCTACCAAGCATATAGTAAGTATTCAATAAATGTTGAAAGACAGACTGAACGGATGAATTCAAACAGCTTTAGAAAAAAAGAATAACAGAATACTTGATGTAAAATCAAAAGTCAGAATGTTCAAAATACCTTAAAACTTATTAGGAATTTAAAAAAAAGAACACTAACACTTAATTCAGTTTAAACTAATCTGTAAAAACAATGATAGTGACAGTAGTAGACTCTCATATATTAATTGCTCATTAAAGTGAAATCAAAGGATCAGAGGTATCACAAATGTGTAACATATTTTAGCTTTCTTATGGAGTCTAAAGGATAAGGTACACGGTTAATCTTTTTTTTTTTTTGTCTACAGATTGTTAACCATATAGTCTGTATTTCAATTATTAATTTTTTAAGGCTCTGAATAAAATGTAATAAAATATGCACAGCATCAATTATGATGCTGAACATGATTTAATCTCTGGTAATGTAAAGGGCATTCGGGGATCCTGTAGTCTGTCAGAAATATTATGACAAACACTATTGACAACAGCAGTGTAAAAATATTTTATTTAAAATTAAATAACCTGCCTGTTAACAGGGTACTGGCCCAATGACAGGGGACACCATTTACGGTGCATTCAAAGACCCGATACATTTGTGTAACTCCAAAGCAGTGGCTTCTCAAGCTTTAGTGTATGTAAGCTACCACCCAGGAACACTGTTAAAAACTTTATATGATATGATGCTACTCACACCAGGTTTGCAGAAAAGCAGGCACACAATGGTGTTTGCAGGCAAGGCTTTACAAAGAAGGTTTTTACAAAACATCGGCAAATGACAGCATGTATGAGAGGACGCTGACCTCTAGTAGATCCCAATCCACATGCATAAACGTAATTTATCTCTTGGGTGACTTCTAAAACTTATTCTCCTCTCCTTCTATACACTTCTCCTATCCCTTGAGATGCTTCTGCTCCCAGCTTTCTCCCCAGGCCTCAAACCCAACCCTCTAGCCCTCTCATCATATTCGCACTACAATGCTAGTCTCTGGCAGAAAACAGAGGGGAGAAACCGGGAGAGGAAGAGAAAGGAAACTTGAAGGCGAATTCTTAAGTTCTAAGAGTTTTTTCTAGAAGGTTGCACATTTTAGAGTGCTTTAAAAAGAAAATACAATAACGGACAGAATTTTACTTGGGAAGATTCCCATAAATACATAAGATTGAAAGAGTTTCAAAGGATATCCTACCCTGAAACAATTTACTGAGGAAGACCACAGTATTTTCTAATGAATGCTGTGGCTGTGTGCCATGGAGTTGATTGCAACTCACAGCGACCCCTGAGCAGAACTGCCCCATAGAGTTTCTTAGGCTGTAAATCTTTACAGGAACAGATCACCAAGTCTTTTCTCCCATGGAGTTGCTAGTGGGTTCAAACTGCTGTCCCTTAGGTTAGCAGCTGAGCACTTAACTGTTGCACCACCAGGGCATCTTTTCTAATGAAAAGCATCACGTACTTCAATTATTTTGACAGGGAAAAGACAGCCAAGTTATCCCACTAAGCACAAAAAGTAGCATTAAGAGAATTTAAAACCAGAGAGAAAATGATCGATTCAACTGTATTAGATGAAGCGTGCTGCTAAGAGGTGAGCCATGTGAAAAGCAGTAGCTATTCCCTCTTTCAAGAAGTTGAGAGAGAACTACACATGGGTACTTCCTAGCTGAAGAAACCACATGTAAATGATTGGAGATATATATATCTCACCCTAAAAACAGACTGAAATTTATATTGCTTTTTCCATTTTTCTTCCAGAAATGACAGTATACTAAAAAAATCTTTTGCCTATACTATTAAGCTCATCACTTCTGATTTGTCCTTATTATAAAACCAATGCTCAATACAGCACACTTCCAATGTTAAAGTCCAATAATTTATAATTGTATATTATAATAAAAATTATCTAAATTGTAATCATCTTGTTCCCCAAGGACAAGAAAAATACAAGCAAAATACCCATGAATGTACATAGCTCCCTTAAAAAGTCTGAATGAAAAGTTAGTGTAAATTCACCTATTAAAATAACTTATTTTAGGCACTTGGGCAGATGTAGCTGTGGCAGCATGCTTGTCCGTCTTCCCCTTCTTGCCTACTCTGAAATGTTCCTTGGACTCGGGCAGACATGGCTGTGGCAGCATGCTTGTCCGATTTCTCGCTTTTGCCTTTTTGAATATATGCCACATAAAACTTTCGTTTTGCTTTAAAAATAAAATATTTTAGGACAAAAAAGCAATCAGCCAACAGCTTAATGAGAATCAGAAAGTGATTTCACTAGACAGAACACAAGGGCCAAAGACACTGATTACGCTCTGGTTCTATTGCCTCATGTCCTTTTTGCTTTCCCTTCCTCTCTAGCTTCTTTTATGTGACTCTGTCTTCTGTGAGATGGCTGAATGTAGCATTTCTGGCAGGTATTGATCCCTTGGGGGTGTCACCTGCCTAACAGCAGGAAAATAAAAGGTAAAAATAGCCAGAGAATGAAGAGATGGACAAAATGGATATAAGAATTTACGAGTGAAATAAACGATAATGCTGCAGGTTTCTCGAAAGTTAAAGGGAAGGCTAACGTTTGATTCCGTGAGAATGATGACAGGGCTTGAGGACTGAAACCTCAAGTGTTCAAACGCAAACCCCTGAGTTTTATGACCTTTCAGAGGGTTCTATGCATGACCGGCCAGCTGAAAACCACTAGCATAAAGTCAAAAGGGCCTAACAATTTTTGTACCTAGACCATTTGGTGAGGGACCCAAGTCCTATATCCAGCTTACTCTAACTGCTCCCACTAGCCAACTTAAAAAATAAAAATAAAAAAATCAAAAGGGTGGCGTTATTGCCACAACTTCAAAAAGACTAATTTTTATGTTAAAACTAATATTAACTTTTAAATTATAATCTATGGTGGAAAAAAAAGACACTTATTATTAAATAAATAAGTAGTGTTTCCGCTTAGAAATAAACCATATACATCTTACATTCCTTCATAATCAATAAGAGCTCAGAGACCACCATTTTTATACTGTTGTTATAAATGAATAGTTACTTGAAAGCATACTTTACAATTTGATTTTCCAAACTCTAGTCATTGATACTTCCTTCAGTGTTGGTTCCTCTACTATTGTTCTCCGTCTTTTTTTAAATAAGGGGAAAAGAATATAAATGGTAGTCATCAACTCACATTCATGTAGACCTAACGAAAGTAACTAAAGAATGCCACAGATCATGGTGTCGAAGGACAGTTGCATTAAGATGGCAAGATTCTATAAGTAAGTAGTAGTTAAATAATCACCATTTCCTCACCCACTACCCTGTAACCACCTCTATCCTTTAACTACACACTTCTATAATCTAATTTGAGATGTGGAAAAATTTTAGTTTTATGTACCATGTAGTACTCAGATCATCACTAAATTACAGAGTTGACTAAAATGCTACTTGGAGTGATTCCACAGGAAGATAAACTGCACATATATTACGATATAAATGTTATTTTTTTCAAAGAAGCCACATGTAAATCACCAACAATTTCTATGGGAAAGTATGACATATTACAAATTCCATACTGTATACATTTAAATGTTTAAAATGCATATAAAATGGGTAAGATTTTCTCAAAGAATAAAATTAAAGTATGAGAAATCCATTGCTATTCTATGAATTAAATCTGTATCCATATAAAGCTGATTTTTAGTTGTTGTTATTAGTTGCTGTTGAGCCGTCTATGACTCATGGTGACTTTATCAATTCTATATTCACTTTTGTATAGTTATTATCACTTTGCTGACAAACTAAGGATTTCTATCTTACACGTTTATATTTTCTAAATGTGAATTATAAAAATATGAAAATCATCTACCAACAAATTTATCTTTAAAAACTTTAAAAAAGCTGCAAGACCACAAAAGCTATTTAAAGTCCCCACACTTTAAAACGTGACCCAGTCCCTCATCTCCTTCTCTATCACGGTAACAAGTTTAACAGAAGCATTTGTGTAAGAATGTTTCATTCCATTAAAAAACTGGATACAGCAATTCAAGAACCCCCCAAGCGGTAAAAAGCCAAAGATCACTGACTATCTGTCTCTGAATGCACTCAGAAACCAGCGCTGCCTATTATTGCAAATTGGACCAAAAAAATAATTCAGCAAACTTACTAGAAATTGTCTTTCTAAAGAAATTTTCCAAGTACAGGATGTTTATTAAAAGAGTCAAAAGTGATCCGTTAAAATCTTTTGAGAATACGTATTTCTGAATCAGTTAAAAAATTGCTTTCCTGAAACTGCACAAACCTAAAATAACTTCTGCTTCATGCACAAATCATGCGTGGGTGTTTGCTGTCACGTGGTAACAAGCTGTTCTGTAGCAAAACAAGAAACTGAGTTTAACTCCGAGAACAGCTTTAATTATATTAACTCTTTACTGTGTTGTGACATAACTATGGAATCATCCATTTTAGACGAGAACTAACAAGACAGTAACATATACCAGCCTCCAGGGTACATGTTTTATGAGAAAAAGTCATTTAGGGTCAGCAAACAACTGCACTTCAGTAAAAACACATTTCCATTTATACACAATTTACACTTTCTCCATGCAGGCCTACTGTGTGTTTCTCTGTAAGAGTGTGGGGAGGAAAAGGTGAGGTGGGTACAATCAGGGCAGACAGCCTGTCTGCTTGGTCATCAACATCAGTAGAAAAATCTTCGGAAAGTTTGTTTTGGGACTTAGGAACAGGAGAATTAGGAAAGAACTCCTTTTTCAGGAAGCCGTAAGGCACCGTGGTTCAGAGGTCAGGCTCCAGAGTCAGGCTGACTGGGTTCAGATCACAACTCTCAACTCAGCAGCAATGAAATCTGTAAAAGTTGCTCAATCTCCCTAAACCTCACTTTTCCAGATAATTTAGGTAAAACCTTTAATATAAGGCTTGGCACACTGTACATAATCAATAAACAATAATGCTCATCAAAAAAGCAAAGGAGAAGTCCAGGTTGGAGGTAGGAAGCCGTAAGCATTGCAAGGAGTGCAAGGTACCAAGGCCTGGAACTCCAGGAAGAAAGAGGTGAGAGAAGCAGGGCGGAGCCTGAGACAACCTCCCCACTTGGGCAGGACACTCCGCCAAGGCCGGATTAAGGTATGTGAGGGTCCTAAACACTGATAATCTGTGGTGCCCCTCCTCCGCTTACTCATGCATTTGAACAGGGTATGTGAGTCAGATACATATATGTATATATACATATGTGTGTGTGTTTTAGCTATCGATGATGTATTTCTTTTTAAACACAACTATAATATTAGCGATTGAACGCAAAAGTGGCGTGAGCCATTTTAGCGGAATGAGAAGAATTGGATTATAAATTTTTTTGTGGATGCGGGCTACTAAGATTTTTACTATATTCATGTTTTCTACAAAAAAGAATAGTCCACATATTCTACAACAAAGAAAATGAGTCAGTGAACTTAGTTGTTTCAACAGTCAATGTAAAATTCTGCTGATCTCCCAAAACGAAACTTTCACCCACTTTGCTTTGAATGAATCATACTTCAATTTTGATGCATGTTTCATAAAAAATCCTATAATCATAAATGAACAAATGAAAAGACGTCATAAAAATTTAATGATCAGAAGACAAATATTACAACAAATTCCTGTATTTTATTTTTAGATCGATCTTTCAGGTTATAATTAAAAGTATTTCTTTCTATTCTTAGCTCTTATAAATTCTTCAATGATTTTATCACATTTAAGCTGCTGAATAAATCTACTTCCATACATAATAAGGATAATGAATCAAGTCTTTCTTGAATCACTGTTGTGTGCTCACTTTTCCTTGTGTCCTATCTGCTTGGCATCTATGAGTCTTTGCTTTGGACAACTGGTGTCCCTGTTTTGTTGATGCCCTAAGCACTTGCTTACCTTGCTTATTGGGTAATCTGTCCCTGCCTTCTGCTGCCACAGCTTCTCAGATCCAATCCCTACCCTGGTACCTCATTTCTAAGCTCTTTACCTCTCCTCGTCCTGTTCTTGCCTTCAACTCCTGCCCTCTCTGACACCAGTCCCAGGCATGGCTTAGAAGACAGAACCGCCCACTTCCACTTTAGAAGAAAACATCCTCAAAGTAGAACTCTACAACTGCACTTTCCCCTGGAAACATTATTGTTAGCAGTGGTGAGAATTTGTAGTACTATGTATCATTACTAAGGTACATAATGGGTTAAGCAGGGATTCATGGGCCAAAAGTCACCATGACAAGAAAATGGATTCATATTTTAAGCAACTGTCTTTTAAACAAACTCCAGATATACAACCGGTTGGTAAGGTGGGGACACTGGGTAGGTGATTCTCAAATTGTTAACGACTACTTCCAGACATTAGAAACTTTTCAAAAAAAAAAAATACTTACTGTAATTTTTATAGCTTTGTTCAACACATTTACCCATTCCACTAGGTCCTGCTGATCATTGGCTTGTAGGAAGTATTTCCTCATCCCTGCATTCATAACTGTTGAGAGAAAAAATAAACTACAGCACACGAAATTTTGTACTTGTTACCTCTAAATTTATATTTACAACAGCTAAAAAACCTTGCTAGGTTTCAATATTGTGACTTCCCTGGATTTGACGAAATGTTAGATCATACTAATACTCCTTTTATCACCTGATAACATTGGTAAACCTCTTATTTTTAATGGCCACATGGTTTTTCATTAAATGCAAATACTGCAATACACTGAGCCAATCTCCAAATGATGGACATTTAGGCTATTTCCAATTTTTGAAATTACAAAAAATGTCACAATGAAACATCATATATGTACATTTCTCCATACTTGGTCTAGTATTTCTCTAGGATAAATTTCTTGACACAGACTTATACTGGGTCAAAGGGAATTCACATTTAAGAATTTTAGAGATATTAGCAAACTGCCTTTCCAAAAGGTTGAATCCATTTACATTCTCACCAACAATGTATGAAAACACCTGTTTCATCTAATACCGCTCACTAGTTCTGGTTATTAGCACTTGTGCTGGTTATGAATCTATCGTTTTCATCCCAAGCCTCAGCAACACTGGGGTTAGGAATCTGCAAACTGTATTTTCTAGACTTCTTTGTCAGCTCTAGGGATGCTCTGCCAATGGGAGGTACTGATGGGAAACTGGAAGGTGGCAGGTGGGGAGGAGAGAGAGGGTTTCTTCTTGATTCCTGCCCCAGCTGGTCTCCCTCCAGCAGCAGCACACAGATAGCTACTGCTCCAGGGTCTTTTTTATTGTTTAACATTTTGTTGTGCTTTAGGTGAAAGTGTACACAGCAAATTGGTTTCCCATTCAACAATTCACATACAAATTGTTCCATGACATTGGCTGCAATCCCCGCCCCTTGAAATGTGTTGGTACTTTCCCATTTCCACCCTGCCTTCCCCATTTTCATCCTTCTAGTTTCCCTGCCCCCTTGCCTTCTCATCTTTGCTTTTGGGCAAATGTTGCCTGTCTGGTCTCGTTTAGTTGACTGTTCTAAGGAGCACATTCCTCACGGGTGTTCCTGTTTATTTTATATGCCAATCTATTATCTGGCTTCAGTTCCAGGTAGAAAGGGTGTCTTAGGGCAATAGTTTTGGGGGTTCCTCCAGTCTCCATCATTCCAGTAGTCTGCCTTTTTTTTTATGAATTTAGAGTTTTGTTCTAATTTTTCTCCCATTCTAACTGGAACCTTCTATAGTGTCCCTGGTCAGGGCACTTGGCAGTGGTAGCTGGGCACCATCGAGTTCTTCTGGTCTCAGGCTAGAGGAGGCTGTGGTTCGGAAAGGCCACTAATCTTTTGGACTAATTTCTTCCTTGAGTCTTTTGGTTTCCTTCGCTCTCCTTTGCTCCAGATGGGAAGAGACCAACTGTTGTATCTTAGATGGCCACTCATAAGCTTTTAAGATCCCAGGTGCTACTCACCAAAGTGGAATGTAGAACATTGTCTTTATGAACTATGTTATGCCAGTTGAGCTAGATGTCCCTCAAGACTATGGTCCTTAGCCTTCAAGCCCAGTAACTCAGTCCCACGAGGTATCTGGATATGTCTAAGATGTTTCCGTTACTGTGTTGCCTATGTGCTCTCTTATATATGTGAATATACCTTAGGTCAGTTCCAACTTATAGCGAACATATGTACAACAGAACGAAATACTGCCCAGCCCTGTGCCATCCTCACGATTGTTGCTATGTTTGAACGCATTGCTTCAGCTACTGTGTCAGTTCATCTCATTAGGGTCTTCCTCTTTTTCGCTGATCCTCTACCTTAACAAGCATGATGTCCTTCTTCAGCGACTGGTCCCTCCTGACAACATGTCCAAAGTATGTGAGACAGAGTCTCGCCATCCTCACTTCTAAGCAACATTCTGGCTGTACTTTTTCCAAGACATTTATTCGTTCTTCTGGCAGTCCATGGTATATTCAATATTCTTCGCCAACACCATTAATTTAAAGGCATCAATTCTTTTTTGGTCTTCCTTATTCACTGTCCAGCTTTCACGTGCATATGAGGTGACTGAAAATACCATGGCTTGGCTCAGGTGCATCTTAGTCCTCAAAGCAACATCTTTGCTTTTCAGCACTTTAAAGAGGTCTTTTGCAGCAGATCTGCCCAATGCAATACATCATCTGAATTCCAGACTGCTGCTTCCATAGGTGTTGATTGTGGATCCAAGTAAAACGAAATCCTTGACAACTTCAATCTTTTCTCCATTTATCATGATGTTGCTTATTGGTCTAGTTGTGAGGATTTTTGTTTTCTTTATGTTGAGGTATAATCCATACTGAAGGCTGTAGTCTTTGATCTTCATCAGTAAGTGCTTCAAGTCCTCTTCTCTTTCAGCAAGCAAGGTTGTGTTATCTGCATATCGCAGTTAACTTTTTCATGTATACTGGTGTATAGAACTACCACTCTCCTTTTTCGCTCCTGGAAGTTTACTGGCAGGCATTCGAGCCACCTTAGTACGTTCTAGTGTCATGGCGGATACTGGGGCAACTGCATATTTGAGTGTTGAGGGCCACTTTTATGAGGAGATGCTTCCTGGAGCAGTGATTGTACAAAACCTCTGTGTCTTTTGGCTTCTGTACAGTGAGATAAGGCTTGCAAGTATGTTTACTATTTCCTTTGTGTGACTAGGAAGATATTGTTATCAGCATTCAGAAATATTCCAGTAAATGAGTTATTCTTGGAGTAAAAACAGTCTGTGATGCACTTTCTGGGCCATAGAACTCATATGTACCGTGTGTGTGATATGCTTCATGGAACACGGGACCAATACAGCCCACATGCATTAGTCACCTCCCTGGTGACATCTTTCATAAAGTATTTGCCTCCCTGAAAAGTTTGTGATGCACTTCCTGGGCAATAGGATCAATATGCACGGTGTTTGTGATGTACTTCACAGAACATGGGACTGATATAGCCTGCCTGCAACTGGCATCCCATTTTTTCAATAATAAAAACCTACCAACAAACAATGATTCAGCATCCACTCTGTCATGGATTGAACTGTGTCCCCAAAACATATGTCAACTTGGCAGGGTCATGATTCCCAGTATTGTGTAATTGTGTACCATTTTCTAATCTGATGTGATTTCCTTATGAGTTGTAAATTCAATCACTATGATCTAATAAGATGGATTAGCGGCAGTTATACTGATGAGGTATACAAGACTGGATAGTGTCTTAAGCCAATCTCTTTTGAGATATAAAAGAGAGAAGTGAGCAGAGACACGTGGGAACCTCACACCACCAAGAAAGCAGTGCCAGGAGCAGAGCGTGTCCTTTGGACCTGAGGTTCCTGGATAGAGAAGCTCCCAGACCAAGGGTAGACTGATGCATCACAAGAACCTTTCTCCAGAGCCGACAGAGAGAGAAAGCCTTCCTCTGGAGCTGATGCCTTGAATTTGGACTTGTAGCCTACTGGACTGTGAGAGAACAAACTTCTCTCTGTTAAAAGCCACCCACTTGTGGTATTTCTGTTATCGCAGCACTATATGACTAAGACACATTCCATTAGTGAAAAAACATGGCATCACCAAAAAATTCCAAAATAATAATTCATCCTTTAAAGGACAACTGGAGTCTTCCTCCAATTCTGATGTTGCATTCTTCCTCATATAGTCCAGCTTCTCAGATTATTTGCTCAGCATAGAGATTGAATAAGTATGGTGAAAGGATACGACCCTGACACACACCTTTACTGATTTTAAACCATGCAGTATCCCCTTGTTCTTGGTCTATGTACAGGTTCCTCATGAGCACAATTAAGTGTTCTGAACTCCCATTCTGCGCAATGTTATCCATAATTTATTATGTTCCACACAGTCAAATGCCTTTGCATAGTCAATAAAACTCAGGTAAACATCTTTCTGGTATTCTCTGCTTTCAGCCGAGATCCATCTGACATCAGCAATGATATCCCTCATTCCACGTCCTCTTCTCAGTCTGGCTTGAATTTCTGGCACTTCTGTGTAGATGTACTACTGCAACCATTTTTATCTTATGCAGCACAAAGAAATATGTATACACAATTACGTCCAACTATACCTATAAAAGCACCCACATGTACTCCCATACGTCCTCCCACCTCTACACAGCATACATACTATGTAACTATTCACAGATTTTTAGGTTGTTACTACTGTTGTTGCTGAACTATATATGGTAAAGTCGTTACTGTAGTTGTCCTTTATCCTTGGGTACCTCTCAGTGTCTTCATTTGCCTTGGTCACAATGTGCTGACTTCCCCCATATTGTGTGCTGTCTTTCCCTTCACCAGAATTAACATGTTATCTACTATCTACTAAGTGATTTTCCTTTCCTCCCCCTCCCATCCCTGGTAACCATCAAAGAATGGTGCTTTCTGTGAGCAAACCTTTTCTTATTATGGAAGTGGTATCATACAGTATTTGGCCTTTTGTGATTGACTTATTTCACTCAGCATAACATCCTCCAGATTCATCCATGTTATAGGATGTTTTGTGGACTCATCACTATTCTTTATTGTTGTGTAATATTCCACTGTATGTATGTACTACATTTTAGTTTATCCACTCATCTGTTGATGGACACTTAAGCTGTTTCCATCTTTTTGCTGTTGTGAATAATGGTGCAATGTCTATTCGTGTCACTGCTCTTACTTCTCTAGGATAAATGCTTAAGAGTGGGATTGCAAAATCATATGGTATTTCTACGTCTAGCTTTTTGAGGAAGCACTATACTGTTTTCCACAATGGTAACACCACTCTACAGTCCCATCAGCAGTATATAAGAATTCCCATCTCCCCATAGCAGTGCCAGCACTTGATGTTTTCTGTTTTTGTTTTTTTTAAATCAACGCCATTTTTGTTGGAGTGAGATGATATCTCACTGTAGTTTTGATTTGCATACCTCTAATGGCTAATGATCACAAGCATCTCTTCATGTGTTTGTTAGCCGCCTGAATGTCTTCTTTGGTGAAGTGTCTGTTTATGTTCTTTATCTGTTTCTTGGTTGGATTGTCTTTTTGTTGTTGAGGTGCTGAAGTTTTCTATACGTTTTAGAGATCAGGCCCTTGACAGACAGTCACTGCCAAAAATGTTTTCCCAGTCTGTAGGTTCTCTTTTTACTCTCCTGGTGAATTATTTTGATAAGTGTTAAGTATTTAATTTTTAGGAAGTCCCAGTTATCTAGTTTATCTTCTGTTGTTTGTGCATTTTAGTTACGTTTATTAGTCGATTTATGCCATAAATTAGGACCCCTAGCTTTGTCTCTATGTTGTCTTCCAGGAGCTTTATAGTTTTAGGTTTGACATTTAGGTCTTTGATCCATTTGAGTCAGATTTTGTGTACGGTGTGAGGTATAGACTCTGTTTCATTTTTCTGCAAACAGATATCCAGTTTTGCCAGCATCATTTGTTAAACAGACTGTCTCTTCCCACTGAATGGACTTCACCCCTTTGTCGAAGATCAGCTATCCACAGCAGGATGGATTTACTTCTGGGTTCTCAATTCTGTTCCACTGGTCTATGTGTCTGTCGTTGTTAACAGTAGCAGACAGTTTTGACTACAGTGGCTGAAGAGTTAAGTTTTGAGATCAGGGAGTGTAAGGCCTCCTACTTTGTTCTTCTTCACACTACAGTCTTTTGATGCTCCAGACCCTTGCCTTGCAGAGTCCCCTCAGAGACTATTCAGTAGCAGCATGATGACTTCTCCTCCAAAGTCCCAGGTTCTGGTAACACGACTTCTTCCCTTTTGTCTCTCCAGCCCTAGAGGTGGTAGCTGCTTCATGCAGTTTCTAATTTCTGGGTTACTTCGGCATTCCCTTTGTGTACTTTCAGTCTTCCCACACGTGGGCAAACAATTCCCTATAATAAGTCCTGCATCTGATGCACCTAGTAAAGTGAGATTACCTGACTAGACTGACTGATACAGCACTCTTTGACAACCTAACTGATAAATAATTAGACCTTGTTTAAATCTGCATTTTATTATTGAAACAATTTAGTTTTGTACATTTATCGGCCATCCGTATTTCTTTTACGAATTTTATTTTCTTTACCCAAACTTCTCCTGAATTGTTCATTTATTTTGTATTCATTTACAGCTTTTATATTAACTCTTTCTGTCTCATTACAAGCATTTTTCCTAGTCTGTCATTTGTCTTTCTACTTTGTTCATGGTATCTTTGATCAAAAAGAAATATTCTATTGATCTTTTCCTTTAGTGTCTCTAGATTTCGTATCATATTTAGAAAATCTCCCTTACCCAAGATTATAAAAATAAACACCTATATCTTTCTAGGAGCTCTGGTGGCACAGTGGTTAAGTGCTATGGCTGCTAACAAAAAGGTCGGCAGCTCGAATCCACCAGCTGCTCGTTGGGAACCCTACGGGGCAGCTCTACTAGGTCCTATAGGGTCACTACAAGAAGGAATTGCCTCAATGGCAACATGTTTGTTGTTGTTTTTTTTTTTTTAAATATCTTTCTAGCCCTTATGAATTTTCTTTATATTTAAATTTTAAATATATTTAGGACTTTTTATATACCTTAATTTATATAAACCCCTTTAAGACTATTGACTTGTATAAAACAAAAAGCACACTTGCATACAGAGTTGTCTACAAACTATCCTCAGTTCTTGAATTAAAACTTTTACATCATGTGCATTTATTTAAAAAAAAAAAATTATTCTAGGAACTAAAGCATCTTAAAACTTACACTGTTGCAACTGTTGAAATATAAAAATAACTTCCAAAAATCTACATTGAAGTTTTCAGTGATATACTAGCACCCAGTTGAACATGACTAAGGGAAAGGGGAAATGAAAACGCTCAAGAGAAAATAAAGTTATTTCTCAAACATACAAGATTTTGAAATTGTGATTGAGACCACCAACACTATAACCCAGAGCTTCCTTGAATTGAGATGAGGGTCTTAGAAAGGAAACCAAAGCATGTCTTGTCTAGTGCCACAAAATAACTTCTCTGGAAACTAAAAAATTAACACACTGTAAATCAGTTCTTTTATATCTTTCTACAGACTAGGAGAGATTATAGATCCCACAAAATACAAATTAACATAAATTAATAAATCACTAGGACATTAAGCTTGTCAATAAATAACTTTTGTTATTAATTTCTATCAATCAGTAAAGTATTCCTTTATAATCTTCCTCCATCTGAGGCCGAAGCTGAGTGCTTCTCATAACGGCTTGTTCTTTCCATGTTTTTTTTGGGCATCTGCCTAGAACACCTGAAGAGTTTTTGAAAAGGTAAGCACTTATTAATTCACAACACCTGGTACAAAGGAAGTACTCAACACATGTATTGTTGAATAAATAATATTTATATAATGACTTATTTTAAGGACGGGAACAGAGGTATATATACCTCTAAAAAGACTCTTAGCACACCCTGCAGTCTGAATAAAATCTATCTGCTTTAGGAACTATTTCATGGTAAGAGGAGGCACTATGATATGATGTGGGAAAGAGACGAGAACGTGGAGTCTGCCAGGCCTACCAGCTCATGCGCTCTCACTGCCAACGCTATCTGGTAAAAATTATTTAATCTCTCTAAAACCCAAACAAACCCACTGCCAGTGAATCAATTCTGACTTATAGCGAGCACTCCGCTGCTACCGAAAGGTCACCCATTGCGCCACAGGAGAAAGATGTGGCAGTCTGCTTTTGTAAAGATTTACAGACTTGGAAACCCTATGGGGCAGTTCTCCTCTGTCCTATAGGGTCACAGGAGTTAATCTCTCTAGGCCCTGTTTTCTTCATCTATGATACAGGACTGCTACCCACCCCTTCCTTGAGGGGGTGGAGATGATGAAATTAGCAGAGTACTTGGGACAGAATAAATGCTGTTCATCATCATCATCTGGAGGTTTCCAAGAAGTAAGAAAGTTTGTGAAAAATGTAAAGCAAATCACTGAAAAGAAGTGTATTAGCAATAATTCAGGTTCTCAATGACTGTCTAATCTCCCACCTACACCTGCTGCCCAGTGCTCTGGGGCTGAGGCAGGAAAAGGGTTGCATACAGTGTGCAGATTTCTTCCAATCTTCCTATTTTCAGTTTTATACCTCATCCCTTCACTTCCCTGGGACGAGTGTCCCCAAGTAAAGAGCATCGCTGATTCTATTTCTGGAAATACTCCACCTCCCATTTCCTGCTAGGCTGGGGGAAGGGTGGTTGCCTGACGGGAGCCAGATGGAGGTGGGGACTAGAGGTTGTTTCTGACGTAGGCACTCAAAACAAAGTCCCTGTTTTTGGTCCCTCCTCACTGTTGGCTTCTCCAGAAACTGTATCTCCAGTCGCTAACCCTTTCTAGAGTTGGGGTGGGGACAGCTTTTCACCCGTCTCTTCCTCTGCTAAGTTATTTACCATTCCTCCATCCACTTTCCCTCTTCATACACTGCGGTTCTGGGTTATAGATATCTGCCACTTTCAACAAAGCAGTCTGTATGTTTCTTGTTATTGCTATTTTTAGGCAATATGAAAGCAGATAGAAAGTCTTTATGTTTCTATTTTTAATGGAAGTTGTGGTGCCGTTTTAGAAGCCAATGCCTCTCTCTCTGAAGGCAAGAATTTTAGGAATCTTTTCTCCACCACGACGAGCAGTAGGGGACTAATAAACTACTGGCAGACCAATAAATGACTTATCTTAATCTTTGATTCCAACTAAATTCACTCACACTAAACATCCCAATCATTCTGAATGTTGAATCTATGACTGTATATTAGTATTCCTTTAACCAGGAAATTTGAGATTTTACATTAAAAAGATTTGTTGAAAGTATGAGCATTATACATTCTAAGATACAAAGCTGTTATCTGACTTGCCCCCAGCAGCCTTCCATTCACAAGGCTCTGAGGCATTTTCCTATTTAATAATAAAAAATATAATTTATAATAAATGTGTAACTTTCTTTGAGTTTCTTAGTGATAGTCAAGAAATTATAGAGGTTTCCCCGAGTAGCTATGTTTCATTCTAATCATGTCATATTTTTACTGGATACATGACTGCCATCAGATGCTGTCCTTAACATATGCCTGCAGAAGAAACCTGCCTTTTCAAGCAAAACAGTGCAAAGAACTTTAATATCGATTCTACCCCGAGAAGCATCTTTTTATGTAAAATAATCCCTTTTGATATCAGTTGGCCACCCCTCCTGATTTTTGTCCTCGCCATCACTAACGTCCACTACCACTCTCTCTGAAAGCACATCAATTCTACCAGCCTCATCTGTCACCCATCATTTGAACAGACCCAAATTTTCCCACTGTTGATCTTCAAGCTCCACCCAGTCCTCAATTTCTGTCAGTTCACCAGAACATTTCCATCTGGAAGTTTCGCCATCATTTCAAACTCCTTACGTTTAATAAAATCAAGCATTTTACCATAGCTAATTGGTTCTCTTAATTTTCTAATGTCTTTCGTTGAGCAAAACCCTGACGGTGCAGTGGTTAAAAGCACTCAGCTGCCAACTGAAAGGCTGGTGGTTCAAATCCACCAGCAGCTCCACCACTGATATTAAGATGATCTTCCTTTCATACCTTTCTCCTTGGTGGGACCCAAGTCTTTGGTAGCCTGGTATTTCCCCTCTTTTGGAAAGAGATGCCCCCCAGTCTGATTTCCATGCCTTTCCCCCACTTTCCCACAGGCACCTGGCTAGTATTCTAATATGGAGCCTATCCTACTGCATTATAATCTTCCGTTTACTGATCTCACTACACTGTAAGTCCCCTAAAGACGGAGACTACCACCTCTGTAGTCACAGAGTAACCACACTGCCTGCTACACAGAGGTTACTCAGCAAACATTGGATGAATAAATAAACAAACAAATTTAAGGTCTTTCAAAATCTGGCTCCAGCCTACATTTCTCCCTTGTATTAGTCTATGTATCACCTCTATTCCCAACTTGAAAATTCTGACTCTTCCTGATCAACATCTGTGCCACTCAGTACAACACAGGCTCAACAATACCTAGAGACAGCCATGAAAACTAAGTTAGATTATTTCAAGGTACCGTTTAAACTCTTCAACATCTCTAATGAATGTTTAAAAGAGAAATTATTTACAAATACTCAACAAAATACTTAAATGTCTAAGCCCACTATCTTAATGACATACTTGAATAATTATGAACCAAAATTATATACAATCTCTCAAGGGAAAAAAATCTCTTCTAAAATAATCTAAGCAGTAGACTTTCACTTCTAAAACCCTTGCTGGAAATGGAAAATATGAGGTTTAGCTGATAATATATGAAGATAATCATAGCTGGAAGGGACTTTAAGGCTTATCTCCTGCAATCACTCACCCTAAGCTTCAGCCCCCTCCATGGTACTCAAGTGGCAGGTCAAGACATGTTTGAATATCTCCAGTGACAAGGGACTCATGAAGAACAATCATGCAGAGGGGAAAAGAAGGGGGTTCAAGTGATATCCTTGACCTTCAATTTTCCATCACAGGAAGCCCTTTAAAATTGACCATTATGAGAGCCACACAATTCTTATTTATACCTCCCTTCTGATAAAAATTTGACTAGTAAGTAGTTGGGGTGGAGCATGGGAGGACTGATAATTAGCTTGGGGCACTATTTTCTTATACGCGTGGTTTTAACAGATCCATACATATACAATGCTTGTTAGTAAAAATCTGTTTAAAAGATACTTACCCAAGATCTCATGATAATCACTACACATATTATGGTGAATGCATAGTGAATATTGTACAGAATACTTTTTCAATAGCATTTGATGCTGTTCTTGACTCTTTTCCTTTTTTCTCACCTTATCAAAAGCTGGTCACCAAAGGTACTGAGGGCACGGCAGCTTAAAGTGCTTCCTTCCAGAAGTCACCTACTCTGTGTAAGTGTTAATAAACTATCATTTCTATACCATTATTATACCTAATAATTAGCAAATCAGCTAAGCCCTCATTTGTGGAGTTACCAAGTTTCCTCAACAAATAAAAGGGAAAATAATACAAAAGAGAAAGTAGACAATATAAAAATACTGCATTTAATTGTCTTAGAAATATCAACTCTTGGTCATCAGAGACGGGGTAGAAGGAGGAATAAGGAGATCATCTGACACAATTACAAAAACTATCAGAAACATTAAGAGATTATTCAAATTCATACGAAAAAAAGAGAAATATTTTTCTTATCAGCAAATCGCAGGTATATCGTCTTTTACCATAGCAAGTTAACCTCAAAGGAAAATATTTCTAACAGAATTTATTCATTAGTCATCAGTTGTTTTAATCAAATCTTAAAATAAAACAACACAATAAAATGTAGCACAGGAATCCCAATGTCTCAAACAGCAGAGCTCTACCTATTTAGGGTCAGAAACAAGGAGTGGGGCTTCATGGAAGTAGCTGGCGTATTTGTTAGTCTTAGGTTTCTAGACTTAAATTGAATCAAAACTGCCAAGGGGATTGCCATTTACCAGTTCTGTCTCTATGCATATATATAGTGCACATACATAGATGGGAGTTGTAAAGTGAATGAAATACAGGGCCCAATACCAGTGAAACATACATCAGATACAAACAAAATTCATGGACACAAAGGAGAACTATAACAGCAAACAATATTATGTAAGAACACCAGTCAAACTTAAAAAAATGAAACAAACGTATACAACGTGGTTACTCACCAAAACAGAACTCTGCCTTTGGCCTTAGCTTAGTTGCATCGCTAACCTGACCGGTAAAGAGAGATGAGTCACTCACTTGTTCGTATGCAAACTGTAACTGACCTTAAATATTGCCTAAACTTCCACATGTATGACTTCCCAACAACCATACACAGACAGCAGATACATCTAAAGTTAAACTTTAAAGGCAACTGAAAAAGAGCTATAAATTAAATATAGGATCCCAGTGCCAATGGTAAGATGTTTAAAACAAATGATATCTCCACATCTTCTCTAAACAAACTTGATTTTTCTTCAAAGGAAATGTGAAGAAGTTGAGAGTATACCAGTAAGCTTTATGTCACACATACAAATAATTTGACGTAAATTTTGAAACGATCCTCAATAAATACAGAAATTACAAATTCTTCCCAAGTTGCATGTTTCTAAATTAACCGGGAACTATAAGAAAATACTGGTGGTGGGAGAGGGGGAGATTATGTAGTTAAAGATCATAAATCCAAAAGGCATTAATCTGCTATGAGGAAATCACCTGGCACTCAATTCCCTTAGAACAGAATGCCCAGGATAATGGGGTCACTTCCTCACACAGAGAGCATGGTTCATTCTAGAAGGTGAAGCAACTTGCCGCCCCTGCTTGCTGCTATCCATTCCTTTAAGCGAGCTAGCTCTCCTGGAAGCTCACTCATGACCGCTGCTCTGCTGCTGCCTAGTGTTAAAATTCCTAGTGGTAGCATCCGTTTTTGTTTTTTTAATTTTTTGTTTATTGTACTTTAGATGAAGGTTTGCAGAACAAATAGTTGCTCATTAAACAGTCAGGACACATACTGTTTTATGTGTAGCATCCATTTTGCACCTTCAGATGGAATTCTAAGTCTGGGGTTCCTGACCGATCCTAACGACAAATTCACAGGTCTGATTCACAATGAAGTCTGTTCCAGGAATAAGCTCTGGAAAAAAAGTGGCATGTCTAAAGTACAGTACAAACTGTACAACCACTCAAACTTCAGACAACTGAAGGACAGACATAAAAGTGAATAGAACTTCACAGAGAAGAGGCTGCATTTTAACAGGGGAGCAGTGGAGGAGGGGAAAGCAGTGGGCCTATAAATCTGCCTGCTTTACTCAGCTAACTCTTTACGAAAGAGCTCCCATTTTAAAACACAGGCAACACGCAATTGATACAGACAGATCGACAGTCTCTCCCTTAGCACCTATTCCATTAAAATGGACCTTTCCCATCACTTCACTGACAGTCAAAAATGCTTGGCAGTGTATCTGTTTAACAATATACATATACCAGCAATATAATCAAGCAAATTGGGGGTCTAAAATTTATCTTACCATGAAATTCTATGCTTCCTAATGATCATCCCTATAAAACTAAATGCTACTTGGAAGCATTTTTAAACGTCTTGATTTACAGGAACAGTTAAGGTATACTTAAATACTATATGTCTTTCATAAATTTATATAATACGGCTTTAACAGAAAATATGTTTCCCTTTAAATATGTAATCTTTGTTGTCCGAGGGCTGATTTTTTTCTTTTGACCACGGAGAAGCAATAGCTCTACTGAGATACTGATAAACTTTATTTTTAAAAATATCTGTGTTATAAACAGAGGCACATGTATCAGTTGGTGTTCTGTTGAAGTGATCTATCCATGTTTAAAATTTATCCCAATATATACAAATCCTAATTTATGCATAACACTATGCATATGCATATTATTTAATCTTACTGTGTTGCTATCTTTCACATCTTACATTTTAAGCCATCAAAAACTTTTATTGCTTTTGTGTAAAACACAAAAAACCCCACAGGGGTTGTTAACCAATGTCATAAAACAATATGTGTACTACTGTTTCCTAAGAAACTATCTGTTCTGTAAGCCTTCACCTGAAGTACAACTAAAAAAAAAAAGCCATCCTTACAATTATTCAAATGAATAATTATTATTTCTGTTAAAGCATCATGCTATTACTGGTATGGAATGAAGAATTCATAAAGCATTTTGATTAAGCACCAAAAAAAAAAAAAAACTCCCACAGGGCTAGCTCTTCAGCGTATCTCAGTTTCCAAAATAATAAGAGAAAATGAGGAAAAGAGCTACCTGATCAATATTAAATCTAAGCTTTTGAAAAGAAAAACAGTATTGCAAAAATGCCAGAAAAACAAATCAACAAACAAGAAAATGAAAATTAGCAAAGACAAAATGAAAAGAGGGAAAAACCATCCTTTTCAATACGAAGGTCCTCATTTTCTTCAAACAAAACAAAAAGAAACAAAATGTCAAAGGTAATAGGATCTAAACGTTAGAAACAGCTTAAATAAACGTAACAGAGACTTAGAAAAATCTCCAGACTTTCCCAGGACAGATCCTAATTGTTAGCTGACTTCTTTCTGGTGTTCGTGCACCTGGACACAAAAGTTAATGTTGCCTTTTGCAATTTGCCACATCCTGTGAATTAACTTCATCAGCTTAAAGAACTTCCTAAACATAATAAATCAGGTATTGCTGTCAGCATGATACAAACCTAAATATCATCACTGGTTGACAGACACACAAAGGAAACTGCCCCTTCTATTCACACTCACATCCTGAGGGGTTTGAATTCGTGCGTGAATATAACACAAAGTATAAAGACTACCTTTGAAATGTAGGTGAGTTTAATGGCTCCAACACGTGATGATCCAGAAGGTAGGTTCTGGAAACAAATTAGTGATGTATAGTTAATATGCAACATCATGAATTTATTCTATATTACAATGTTCCATACAAACTAAGTTAAGAAATTAGGTTCTGTAATATTAAATTTTACAAACCAATTTTTTTCAGTTCTAGTATTTACTAGGTCTGAAATCAAGATGACAACTTGGATAACAAAAACTGAATCCTACTCTGTTGCACCACAATGCACTCTACAGCTAAAAGGCTATTTTTTTACCATTGTAGCTAAGGTAGTTTTCTTTTTCATTACTTTAAATAGCCATAAACAGTATCAGAGTTTGTTCATGAAAGCAATAGGAAAAAACATTAGAGACACATAAAACAAACACAATTGTAAGAAATTAAAAAAAAAACTATACATATTATTTGGCTGTGTTAAAGCTGTATTTCATCTTACGTATCTTTGAAAGAAATGTATTGGATTTCCCCCCATTCAAATGGTTTACTATTTATTATATCATATTTAACCTACATAGATACTTTTTTTCAAAAAAAATCATTCATACATTTTAAATCATACGCAGGGAATGTAAATAATGGCACTTTTATACAAAATATTTTTATTCCTCTTCCCTTAACAAGTTGGGAATGTGGTTTGGTCACCAAAAAAAAAGCTAAGGGTAAAGAATTCAGACGAGGGAGAATCATTTCTGGTTGAGACTACCAAAAAAGACTTAAGTTCCTCTGTGGATGAAAGGCATTTAAGCTGAACCTTGCAGAATTTTGGAACATGAAGTCTGGGAAAGAAAATATTCCAGGCAGAGAAGACAGGTGAACTACAGCAAGCAGATGAGGACGCCCAGAAGCTCTGTACTGGAATGGGAAAGTGAATGTGCTGGGCTGTGACATAGGGCACATAACAGGGTTGTATACAAAACAACAGTTTCAGAAATTAAACTGAGAACCTGATCACAGGGGACCTAAATAAAAAATAAAGTAGCCAAGAGTTTACATTGTTGAGAATCTGAAACCACTGAAGAAGGCTTTTGAGTAGATCTGTAATCAAAATTTTGCTTTAATTAATAATTCTGGTAATATAATGATGTAGGCAGAAAAACCAGATAAAAGAATCTGGGAAAATGTGATAAAGAACAGAAATGAAAAGACCAGTAGAAGGTTTCAAAAGCAAAACTGCACAACCTTGATTTTCAAAGTTACCTTAGATGGAGATTAAGCAGGATCAACTTTTTAATTGTCTTTACACTAATGTACATTAAAAAAGATCTACGGCCGCCTCATGAATGGTTAGGAGGTACCTCCTCAGATGTGTATTAGCTTACCGGATACAGTTTATTATATGGAAGCCTAAACATTTCAAAGAGTTAAGATTCCTAAGCATGAACTGGTTATTGCTGACAGGAACACATCTTTTGAAAACTTTCACTCCTATGTATAGTAAAACTGCATTCTGTTCTGCTTTAAACTATGTACAATCTTCCAAATACAAATCATAATAAATGTTAAACAATATTGTAATTTTTAAAGTATAACTTTAAAAGGTTAGTTGTATTCATATGCATAATGTTTTATGTTTAGAGGTTTAGGGTTTTTTTTTTTTTTTTTTTTTTAAATTTTAGGCTCTTTTCCTGATAAGGAAATCAAATGTGAAAATCCCCTAACTACAAACAAAGTTATTCTTCCAAACACTGCTACCTTTCTATTCAAGATCATTTTTTTCTTTTAAGTCTTCCATAAGTCTATTAACAAGCTGAACAGAGCGCTAAGCCTTTGGGTAGAGAAGAGAAATGAGAAACCAAAGCGTGAGGCGAGGGGTCACAGATTAAACAGTGGCACCATACAGGGAAATGCAGGCAGCTGGGAGATAAAGGAAGTTCAAAAGACCTAGTTTCTACAGACCAGCATGACTGCTGCAAGTTCCACTGGACAAATCTGGGACTCAAAGTTTGTTATTTGACAACAATCAATCAATAAGCAATATGACATTTAATATAAAAACGGAAATAAGCCATTTGTCACTTATAAGTTCCTGAACTCATTTTTGCCAAAAATAGTTTTTCCAGTCTCTTCAAAGTCATTTCCTATTACAGCTATTTAATTATTTAATTTTCTACCATTACCCACCCAACTACCTAAGCAAAACCTGGACAGCGTCAAATTGAAAGCAGTGATCAGAGGAAGAAGTGGCTCCCTAAGGACAGGTAAACTAATTTTCTTTCATTACCAGGGTTATTATATCAGTATAGCCACGTTATAGCACCTTGACTTAACACACCTAGATTGAACCACCTGTTAATCGCCATTTTTTAGTAGATCAAGATGGCTGAATATTGGCAATTTCATACGGTTCAACTTAATAATCTTACCAAGACATTTTACTGAAGTTTTTCATGATAGTCTGGTGAGAAATCAGTTTTAAAATGAGCTAGATGATTTATGCTGATTGAACAAAACACACTCAAAGAGTCTGTGTTAACGGATTAATGTTGACTGGGGGGGAGGTATGCTACAGAATTCTACACTCAGTTCTGCCCTGCCCAACATATTTATTATTAATGTCTTAACTGAAGAGATATGTCTTACTCATTACATTTAAAAATGATACAAAGCTGGTACTGATGGTTAATGTGCTGGTTGGCAGAATCAAGATTTTCATAAACTGAAATGCAGACATAAAATTAGTAAGAACAAACTGAATAAAAACAGGTATGAACTCCTACACTTACGTTCAGAAAAGCCAATGCACTAATTATGACAAGAACCACAACCCACCGCCATCAAGTCGATTCCAACTCATAAGGACCCTATGAGACACAGTAGAACTGCCCCACAGGGTTGCCAAGGAGCAGCTGGTAGACCCAAACTGCCCATCTTTTGTTAGCTGCCAAACGTTTAACCACTGTGCCACCTGGGCTCCAATTACAATACAGAGATCTGGCTAAAAACAGTTCATGTGAAAAATACCTAGTTGAGTGTAAATCTTAACATGTACCCTCCCTGCTAGAGCCCAAGTAAACCAACTCTTCTCCAAATAATGTCCCAGGCTTTCTTGCCTTCATGTCTTTGCTCATGCTACTCTTTGAGCACTGGAATACCTACTTCACCTCTTGCTCAAAATCTTACCCATCTTTCTAAGTCAATTTCAAATGTTACCACCTTCATGAAGACTTCAACTCTTTCTGCTAGTTATAATCACACCCTTCCCTTTGAATTCCAAGTGTATTTCATTCTAGGTACTGAACATTTACTATTTTGTACTTATTTTCTTTTAGTTCTGGTAAGTGGGAAGAACTGATAAAAAGAGAAATTCTGAATCTTATATGAAGACAGAAAAACACTTCAAGAAAAATTCAGGAGAAACCATATATAAGTCAACTAGACCTTATAAAGAGAGAAGCAAATCTGGGAGAGAAAATGAGCAGAATTGTGGAATAGCTTAAATTTTTATAACCCCAAGAGTGAGGAGAACCAGGAACTACAGTCTAGTAAATAGTAATCGGAGGGAGTCAAAGGTGTCTAAGTTAGCTTCTACCTTGGGAAAAGGAGTTTGGGAGAGAATTGTGCCACAGATAAAGATACTGGGCCATGAAAGGAAGGACTCTGACCTATGTAAAAAAATGCTAAGCATGAACTTTTGATTTCGGCGAGCCTGTTGCTGCTCCCACTGATTGGTCAAATCAATAAAGGTAATAATCGTATAGTGGCATAGCCAGGTTACTACCACCCCAGAAAGGTGGTTATACCCAGAGATAAGGGAGTAGAACAGGGAGCCAATGAGCTCTATAAGAATACAGATAGAGAACAGACACTTCCTGGTAAAAACAGTCTCATACAAAGTCAGTACTTAAGTAATAAAAGCTGAATTAAAATATTAACTATCCTCCAGAATTTGAAAGGCTGCATGTGGGAAAAGGGCTAAACTTACTTTACAGAGAACCAAGCTTAATGGGGGAAAAACTAGGATTAGTAGAAGATATAAGGAACTAGATTCTGGCTCACAGAAAAAGTTATTGAACCTGTCCCAAATGCGATCAATACATTTTAGTAATGTGTAGTTCACACAACAGCTAAAATACAAATAAGGGATAGATGGGTTTCTTGCATTGAGGAGGAGGTTGAATTTATACCAAGGTGCCTTCCAACTCAAATTCTGTTAAAAAAAAAAAAAAGAGATATATGTATATATGGCCCTGGTGGCACAGTGGTTAAAGAGCTCAGCTGCTAACCAAAAGTTCGGCAGTTTGAATGTACCAGATGCTCCCTGGAAACCCCATGGGGCAGTTCTACTCTGTCCTATAGGGTCGCTATGAGTCAGAGCTGACTCGATGGCAACAAGTTTGCTTTTTGGGTTTTACATGCCCACTCCTCACTTATGGATGTAGTTAGATTCCAAAAACCAGGTAATTATGTAAAAACTGGCATTATGTGAAAATGGAGGATGACCACATCAGAACACAAAATGCAGGATGACTACACCATTACATAACTGTCAAACCACTGAGAATCACAGCTCAGCTAAGCTGACACACAACCTTAACCATCACAGCCAGCGTTACTCTCGCCTCACATCTCAGCGTTTGTTACTGCCAGATGTACATCATTAATGCGCAAAACAGTCTGATAGTAGACTTTTTACGATCGTTGTAAATATAAAATGTCGGGTAATGACATAATTGATAAGTGAGGAGTAGGTGTACGTGCTTTTGGTCTTAATATTCTGCCTAAGAGTTGGCCTGATGGTATGGACCATCAGGATTCCCTGATACTTTCATCACTAGTTTTGCTTACTTTACTTTTACGCCTATTTTATTACTGGCCTTTCTCTGACTTCAAATAAGATAGCAGGGGCTGAGGGGTGCAGAGTAGGGGAGTGGAGCCAGTGGACATAAATCCAAATAAACACTGTTAAGGAAGATAAATCCGAAGGCCTGTATAGTACACCAAGTACTCTACTAAACAAAACTTTTATACACTTTTAAAAGGTAACACTTTGGGTTTTACAAACCTGTGGATTATCCATGTACCATACAAAACTATCTTCTCTGGTATCCAGTATGAAGTACCTTCGAAGAAATTTCCCACTGTTTTCATTTTCTTCAATGTCTAGAAAACCACAAATGCGATTCTGTCGATCCACATAAGGCATCTCTGAGCTTGAACATTACACTGTAACATAAAAATATTAACAGTAAGCGTCCTATGACAGAAGTACTTCCCAGTGGACTTTATGTACAAAATGGGCTATGATTCAGCTTGTCCAACAAAGAGCCTGCTTTCCACCATTAGGTGGGGGGGCTGGTGAGTGTGAACACACATAAACATCTGAAGCATGGGCAACCATCACTTTTGAAATTAAGCTTATTATAAGCGGTTACTAAATTGAACAGTTCACCTTGATGTGGGCAAAGGAGAGCTCCTCCCCTCAGGTGAATAATTTACTTAACTTTTTTCTAAACAAACCAAAGTAAGCCAAAAACTTAGCTATCTAAACTTTCATTTCCTCATTTATAAATCTAGATAATGGACCTTTCAGATTCTTTTAGAATATTTTTTAAGTTTGCAAAATAACAACAATAATAGTTAACATTCACTGACCACTTAGTATATGCCAGGCTCTATGCTAGATTCTGTCCCAGGCATGACCTCGTTTAATCCTAAAACAACCATATGAAGTAGGCATCATCATCCCCATTGCACAGATAAGAAATATAACCCTAGAGGTGAAGTCACATTCCAAGGTTACAGAATAAATAGGTAATAAATCAAAACTTGAACCCAGATTCTTGGACTCTAAAGCTCATACACTACACCATAATCTCTCTCAAAAACCCTTTGAATTGTTACAACTAAAATGAAACGAAATAAAATGAGCTAACATCATGAAAAGAGAGCTAAGCGGGTACTATGTAACTCCTCATGAAAGACACCAACATCATCTACGAAATAGTTACATAACCAAAAAAAAAAAAAAAATTTTGTCATCTGTCCAGATGAAGTCTCTAGATTCCCTATGCCCAACTACCAACTCACTGGAACCAAGAACGCAGGGGAACACATTAAACTGTACCACAAGGATTCAATCAACAAAAGCCAGTCTGTGGGGAACAACAGGATAAACAAACTAGTTTCTTTAGGAAATAAATTACTACAGGAAAGAAAGAGGGAAGTTAGAGATTTAAAAGAGACTTAAAAGGCATGAGCATATTCTGGTTTTAAAGTACTGAAACCTTTGTAGTACTAATTAAAGTTAAAAACCATGACCTGTGGTAAAATGCAGTGTTTCCAACCACTGTTTCTCTAAAAAACATAGATATGTGATTCCTTCCTGACGGGACATTTACTTCTAATCTGCACAGATGTTCCTATTCTGGTACTTCTCTGGCCAGCAGCAACACATCTTTTAGCAATCCGAATTTATGGAACTAATTCTTCATTTAAAGGCTCAAGACGAGTTTAACTCACAGTGAAAATTCAACTACCATACTCCCCAGTACACTGTGTATTTATATCACTATTCTGTGTGCAGGCAGAGATATGATCAAACGTATCAAAAAGTTTTAAACAAAACTACCCATGAAGTTTTTGTGTGTATGTTGTTATCAATCTGGCACTTAGAGATAAAAAGTTTTCTTTAATGAACTTATCTAAAGTTTAAAAAAATCCTAAGATGTAACTAAAATTTGAAAACTTAGCACACTATACGAATACATACTACAGGTGAAAAATGATAACTTACAGGATGCTTTAATGGCACTTTCTATAATGACTGTCCCAATGCACTTGTCTTGTTTCTGATTTTGAAAAAATAGACCAGATAAAGTATCTACTACTTGAAAAGGCTCAGGTGTCTTAGAATGCTCCCTCTGGAAGAACTCAGCTGCCATACAAGAACTCTGACTGCCATGTTCTGTGAAAGCTCAGCTAGTTCCATGAAGAAGCCATGTAGGCAGAGAGGTGGCCAGCCCATCTGTAACCGTCCCAGCCATCCCAGCGGAGTCAGTGAAGAGGCTGTGCTGGACAGCCAGCTCAGTCAAGCCTTCAGATGACTCCAGCCTCGGCCACCATCTCATTGCAACTGCATGAGAGACCCCAAGAGAGAAGTGCCCAGTGAGCCCAGTCAACCCAGAGAATAGTGAAAGAGAATAAATTGTTGCTTTAAGCCATATTTAAAGAAAAAACAAAAAAACAAAAAAACCTCAGGTATAAACCATATTAATATATAAAGCAATTAAGGAATTTTATGAACAAATACATTCTTCTGGATTTTTGCTGATGGCTTTTGACATTGCCGATAAAATTATCACCTGAAAGCTATCTGAAACTTAAGACAACACATTTTTAAATAATCTGTGGGTCAAAGAAGAAATTGAGAAGTTAAATTAGAAACCACTGTGAACTGACTTTATGTGCCTCCTGATGGAAGAATATACTACCACCTAAGAAATAGGTGGTAAAAAGATTGAAGAAAAATTGATGCCTTTGAACTATGGTGTGGGAGACGAATATTGAATATACCACAGGCTGCCAGAAGAATGAACAAATCTGTCTTGGAAGAAGTACAGCCAGAATACTCCTTAGAAGCGAGGATGGTGAGACTTCACCTCATGTACTTTGGACATGTTATCAGGAGGTACTAGTTCCTGGAGAAGAGTATCATGCTTGGTAAAGTAGAGAGTCAGCAAAAAGAGGAAGATCCTCAACGAGATGGACTGACACAGTGGCTGCAACAATGGGCTCAAACATAGCAACAACTGTGAGGATGCTATGGGACCAGGTAACATTTTGTTCTGTTGTACATGGGGTTGCTATGAGTTTGAACCAATTCGACAACACCTAACAACGACAGTGAAATAGTTTGGGCGAAAGGGGTGGAGGTGGGTGGGTGGGGCTAAATCTGATCAAGCCTCTAGATCCAACTACCAATTTATAAGAGAGAGGAAGAACATGTTAAATTATATCACAGGGATGCAACTGGCAAAAGCCAGACTCTGAGAAATTTCTCAGGACAAAAAGATGGTTCCTTCAAGTATAAATCCCACGGAAGTGGGGGGAAGGAGCTAGAGGAGAAACCTACATTTTAGAAAACACTTAAATGGGCATATGAACCATATGTAGCCTTAAAAAAAAAAAAAAACTACTTGATGTATTTAAGAAAATCAGAAATTTGAATATTGGCTGTGTATTTGATAGTATTAAGGAAATACAGATATGTATTTTTTCGGCATGATAATGGCATTGTGATTGTTTCCAAAGAAAAAGAGTCCTTATCATTTAGAGATATTTACTGATATATTTAGACCTAAAATAAACTGTTATCTGGGATTTGCTTCAAAATAATTCGGGAGGGGAGAATGGATGGGGCAGGCATGACCTAGGTTAATAGTTGTTGCTGTTCTGTGCCATCGAGTCGATTTCAACTCAGAGCGACCCTACAGGACAGAGCAAAACTGCTCCATAGGGTTTCCAAGGAGCAGCTGGTGGATTCGAACTGCTGACCTTTTGGTTAGCAGCCTGTGCTCTTAACCACTGCACTACCAGGGCTCTAGGTTAATAGTAGTTGGTGCTAAATGATGGGTACATGGGGCTAGTTACTCTATTCTCTCTGGTTTTGTGGATATTCGCAATTCTCCATAATGGGGGAAAAGACAATTCTACCACACAAAAATGTATACCATTTCTCACCTCTCATATTGGTAACAATGTAAAAGCTTGACAACATACTATGTTGGTGAGGCTATAAGAAAATAGTAACTCTCTTAAGTTGCTGGTAAAAATGCAAAATTGTACAACCCTATGGGAGTGCATCTGGCACTAACAACGTGCATTTTACCCTGTGGCCTAGCAATCCTACTTGGTATTGTAATTTTGAAACTATTTTATGTAATGATAGGATTTCATGTATATTATAGAATAAACATATTGATGCTATCGATTATATTTAAAATAAATTAATAAAACATTTACTTTTTGTTATCAGGAACCAAGTTTTTCATGTTAAGACAAAGGAGGTACAAATAAAAAGGGGGGGGGGAACTCTGTGCAATGTTAAATCTGATTCAGGAATATTCTGATATCATGATCTTTGAAAATATGATAAAAAAACAACAACAACAAAACAAATGCATTGCTGTCAATTCCAACTCATAGTGACCCTTTAGGACTGAGAGGAACTGCCCTATAGGGTTTCCAAGGCTGTAATCCTTACTGAAGCCGACTGCCACATCTTTCTCCTGAGGAGCAGCTGGCGGGTTTGAACCGCCGATCTTTCGGTTTGCAGGTGAGCACTTAACCACTGCATCACCAGGGCTCCAAAAATATGGTAGTAATAGAAAATCACTTTACAATCCCAGTACGTTCATTAATTTAAGAAAGGATCATCAAGGAACGCTAAAATCAATGGGTGAAGGGGTGTTAGGGAACAGAATACTTCAGTCTCTAAGTATCACCCCACACTTAGTCTTTCTTCTTGGAGCACTCTCTTCGTCTGGTTTCACTGCTCTCTCAGTTGTCCTCCTACCTCTCCAGCCACCTGTCTCCTTTGCTGATTCCTCATCTCCCAGGGCTCCAAGTGTTGGAAGGTCCCAGTGACTAGTCTGTGGACCTCTTCAATCCTTTGGTGCTCTCACTCCACATCCAACTCATCAGCAAATCCTGTCGGCTATCTTTAAAAAGTACCCAGAAGCCAACTACTTCCCACCACTTGCATTGCTGCCACTGTGGTCCAAGCCATTGTCATCTCTCACCTGGATTACTGCAAATTCTGCCCTTCCCCCACTTGAATCTATTCTCAACACAGCAGGGAGAGTGGTCCCATTTAAACATATAATTACTATTCAATCAGCACTTACAGCCTTGCTACTTGCCAACCACTGTTCTAAATATTTAAATACACAGGGCCACTATGAGTCGGAATCAACTCCACAGCAACGTGTTTATTTAAATATTAACTGATTTAATCATCACAACATTGTTTTACAGAAGAGAAAACTAAGGGACAGAAGATTTAAAAAAATAACTTGCCCAAGGTCACATGGCTAGGCAGCGGCAGAGCCAGGATTCAAACCAGGGGAGCCTGGCTTCTTCAACACTATGTAACGTCACTCTGCTCAGAACGGTTCAGTGCAGTGGACTCAACCTTGGCTGCTCATTAGAATAACCTGGGAGTTTCTGAAAATCCTGACGCCTAGGCTAGACTCCCAGGACAGTAAAATCAGAAACTCTGGGGATGGGATCCTAGCATCAGTACTTTTAAAAGTTCCCCCAGGGAGTTCTAATGTTCAGCCAAAGTTGAGAACCACTGCTTCAATGGCATCCCATCTCAAAGTAAAAACCAGAGTCAGTCCACAGTCCTGCAGGCCCTATTTCCTCTCCAGTCCCCTCCTGGTCACTAGCTAGGGCCTCGGTGGACTTCTGCTCCAGCAGACAAGCTCTCCCAGCCTCTGCGGAGCCTTTTAATGTCAATGGCACTTTCTCAGCAAAGCTTATCTAAAATTGCAAGTCCTCAAATTGTCCTGTCACTTCCTATCTCCCTTCCCGGCTTTATTCTGCTCCTTAGCACATCGCTACCTAGCAAATGGTGTCTATCGTTTACTTGTTCACCTTGTTTCTTATTTACTTCCCCACGCCAGAATGTAGGCTCCATGAAAACGGGTAACTTTTCTGTCCTTTACTGCTGTGTCTCCAATGCCTAAAACAGTGCCTGGCACATAGAAGGTACTCAATAACTATTTGTTGAACAAATGAAGTATGAAGAAACTCATAATTACTGTACCAAATGTTTAAGTTTCCAGATTGAAAGTTACTTTTTCCTCATCGGGTAAGAAATGATTTAGGTTTTTTCTTTTCAGATGCTAGAAGGAAAAAGGTTCAAATCCTGTAGGTTTGAATTCATATTTTTAGTAAAGCTGGTATGAGGCAAGAATGGGTAAAATTACATTATCAAAAAAACAAAAATGTATCCTTCAGCTTTATTTACGCTTTAAGGTATAGTCAGATCTCATAATCAGTCATAAATTAACACACTCACAGTTGACACACCCTCAGTTAGGAACCAGGAGGTCAGAAAATAAAAACAAAAACAAACAAGCAAAAATCAGCATGAGAAAGTGAGTAGAGACAAAGAGAGGGAGGCAGGAAGTCAAGTCAACAGATACAAGGCAAACAAATTAAATTCTGGATAGTCAGGCCTCGTAAGTCCTGGAGGACTTCACTATTATTTGCTAATCAGACCTTGAGTGCTAAGTTCTGCTGCCCCAGAATTCCTGACAAACACAAGCTGAGGAAATAAAGACATCAAGGATCAAACATTTGTGGAGTCAGGCATCTTCCCCTCCCCACAACCGGCACACACCTCAGGGCGCTGATACCCTAACAATCACCTTAACATCCTTCCACTCTATCTAAGCAGTTGACAGTAGACAGGGAAAGAACTGGAAGTCTTCCGAGTCCCCAGGGAGAACACAGGGAGAGGAAGCAGTGTTCATCCAAAAACAGTAGGTGGGAGCCTCCAAGAGACTCTTTCCCAAAGCTCAAAAGTGCCTATAAGAAGGGGAGATCGGCATCTAATTTTCCAGTTCGATGTCTGCTTATGAAGTGGGCTGAGTGACAGACCCTGTGCCTATCTGAGCAGGGGACAAAGAGTTGATGATAAGTGGCAATGTACAGAAAGGGGGCTGAGTTAAGCAACCTGTGTGCCACCTTTTGGCATCACAAGGAAGTGAGTTTCCAGTGGGTTGAGTACCCACTGCAGAGGGTAGCTGGATCTGAGCTGTCTTGCTATTAAAAAAATCAGGCTATAGACAGAAAAGACCTCACACATGCATACATCCTCTCTCTTCTTTCTCTCTCAGGAAGAGGGGTCAATGTATTGGCAGGGCAGGAGCAAATGGGTAGGGGCTGAGAATGTATGCTGGAAAAGGTTTAGCCACAGCAGATCTCACATCCAGGAACTGTGCAGTGGAGAACCTTCCTGTAAGAACCCACCAAAAAGGCCAGTCTGGACACCTATCGCAGTGGACATCAATGGCTTGCCACTGTTAGTCAGTACAGGGCTAAAATAGCACCAAATTAAGAAATAGTTGTCCCTTTCCATTTCTCTTCTGCCGAATCCCTGTCCAAGTAGATCCCAGAAGAGGCAAGGGAAGGAGGTACCCCAGGAGCATGCCTAATCCCCATTCCCTCCCCTCCCCTCCCCACTCCCCCCACCCCCAGGTGCTTCAGGTAGTGAACTGCTGACACTGGGGTCAGGGAGGGCAGGAGCTTTACACTGATAATGAGATTGAAGGTCTACACTGGAATAGATTCAACTGGAGCTTTGAATAGCTGTAAATGATAGAAAAGCTATCATTTGCCCATGATGTCATCGGGCCAGGGGAGGGGAAGAGGGGAAGATCCTACAAAGCATAGGCGAGAGCGCTAAATGATGAAATCATCTTAGGTTTGGTCTCACCACACTCAGCTGCTCAGTAACGTATCAGCTGTGCTGCCCTGAGCAATGGGTGGGACACCTGACACAAAAATTCCCACAGGGCATTTAGCGTACAGGGTAAGATGCTACGCTAGAAGCCCTCTGAGATCACTCCCAATTCTAAGGGCCTGTGACTGTCCTTTCTTTGAGAAGGTTTCATTGAATCCAGAGCTAAATGGTTAAACTGTAAAAGGCTAGGCTGCTTAAAGAGATAAAACTACAGCTTTCTGGAAAATAAATGTATCAGACTGACAAGTATGATAATGGTTCCATATAAAAACCCAAACCAAACCCATTGCCATCGAATCGATTCCAACTCATAGGAAGATGTTTTACTTTAAAACTTATTTAAATTAAAAATACGATTCTAAATGACTCTGAGTTTCTTTTACATTCAACAGAAATTTAGTTCAAAGAAAGCTTATGATACAGAACCCCCCAAAACTGTATCATCTTGAATCAAAGCAACTCAGCTAATCAAAAGACTTACTAAAATAAATGGCAAACATATGTCTGCTTAAATATTTTCTAGGAATTATAAACTCACACGTTCTTTATCATACAGCAGCTATAAGGAAAAATCATTACTTCGCGTTAAAATGGTTTAATGTTATTCGCTAAGATTCTTACTGCAATGACAGATATCAACACAGAGTTTTATTTTTAATTAAAAATATTCCATGTTCTTATGCTTCTAAAAATAATTAAGCATTAGAGACCAAAACCAAAAACCAAACCTGTTGCCAACTCACAGCGACCATATAGGACAAAGTAGAACTGCCCCAGAGTTTCCAAATAGCAGTTGGTGGATTTGAACTGCCGATCTTTTGGTTAGCAGCCGAGTTCTTAACCAAGCATTATAGATAGGTTTCTAAAGCTACCAAATGCTGCTTCCCCAAGAACTCCTTTCCATACCGTGTCAATCAATTTCCAAATGCTCTACATTTACAACTGGTCAAAAGACCTAGAGGTAAATTTTGACATCTGTCTCCTACTGCAGTCATTTATTGTGTCACTGCTGACCCTAAGTGAAAGGAGAAACATCTTGAAATTTAAATTTAACATTACCAAAAGTAAAATGCTCACACATGTGAAAAAGTAGTATTTGCAGATTACCTCAGCTCACAGCTGAGATCAAATGGCAAGTTACTGCTAAAGTACCTGAAATTGTCTATCTAATAAAAGCAGAGCGTAACTATTGCCACATTTGAATAATTACTACATTCTATTCAGGAAACTATCCTCCCCATTCTTAAATGACAGTTGTTTAAACAAGAACACGAATAACTATTTATTTTACACCAAGCAATATTTCGATGTCAAGATCTGACTTAAATTATGCTAATAAACTACTTCTTTTGATTTCATTCTGGGGTATGAAGTATCATACAGTCAAAATAATTGGGACTTGCAATATGACTATAAGAATTATAAAGAACTTTCAGGCTTAAGTTAAAAAGCCACTTAAAAAAAAACCCATTAAACGTTTTTCGGAGAAAAACCCTATAAAGATGTAAAATGTTTAAACCCTTCCCTAGTATTGTCCGAGAAGTCTTCGATGCCATCACATCCTATGTGTTAACAACCAGCTCTAGAGTTTATTAACCACAGCAACTTCTCAAAGAAAATAACCCAATGCTATTCTTAATGTACTTCCACACTTTTAGAAAGGTCCTTCCGGCTCATGAACTCATGGGAGTTTCCTAACAACAGTGTACTTATCCTGTTTTACTGTCTCTCCTAGTCTATGAAAAACTCAAATTTACACACCACCTCTCTTTTCTATTTTGCTATAGTGCTAAAACTGGAAAGAAAAAAGATACAAACTTGCTACTCCCCCATCCAAGGCAACAATAAAAACATTAATTAGCAAGATAAAGAGAAATAGGAAGCAGTTTCAGTATTCATAAATCACATCTTCTTAATATCACAAAAGTTATCCATCACTTATCCCAAAAGCCATATACTTTGATACAGGTATACCCTTCAACAAAAACCTGTCAAAGGATACATGTAGGGATATAGCACTATAAAATAAATTAACTATTAACTCAAATTCTGTTAGACTTAAATATTCATGTTTAAATATATCACTATTCTAAAATGTAATTTCCCTTGGGAATATTTGGCCGGGATAAGGAATGTTTAAACAAACTTTTTAGGGAAATATTTTTGGCCTCAAGTGTGTCAAAATGCAAATTCCTACAAAAAAATTAAAGAAAAATAATAGGCACCTTAGAATAAATCTTACTATTTTTGAAATAAAAGTTCTTCAAATTGTGATGAAAAAACATGGTTTTAAAAATAATTTTTAAAGTTTCTCTCTGGATCATATAGCATGCAAAGTTTGCTGTAGATTGTTCCAATGGCATTAAACTAACATAGAAAGTATGCACGCTGAGTACTTTGAAGGGAAACTGATTAGTACTTCTAAAATAAAAGACAATGGTATAAACCTCAGTGAGTTATTTGTTCCAGTCATTAAACACACAGGAAATAAGATTTTCTAGTTAGAAAAAGAACTCACAATGGGTCATGACTTCATTACGGCAAAGAAAATCTAATTAAAACAGATAACCATCAATTGTAAAATAAGGAAACAAGTGTTTATAGGGCTGGAAAGCAAAACAGAAGAGAAAAATGGCAGCAATTGCCTGAATATTTCTTCCTGAAACCTCTCCCCGAACTTGCTCCCAAGCAGAGCAATCCAGTTTCATGATGTATATATATGCACAGCCCACGGTGGATGCACTGCATTGGGGTGCAGCGTAACTAGAATTCGACCAAAGGCAGTAAACACTCTTTAACCGGACGGCGTTCATTATGACCACACTTTCCCCTCTCATGCTCTCTCCAGGAGGCTCAATGAGAAGGATCTGAAATCACGCACAAACCTCTCAGGACTGCCCCCAAAGGACACTGCTGGTCTGGAAGCCTAACGACCAGGGCTCTTTCTGGTCGCCTCCCTGGTCCTACCTGCGTGACCTTGGACAAGTCACTTCCCACTCGCCCACTAGCACCTGCACGGTTTAGCTGCGAGGGTAGATCACTAACATTGCATGATTCTACGACGCAGGGCGGAGTCGCCTCCTGACTCGGTGCGTCCTAAAGCGAAAGCGCGTTAAAAACCAGAAAACGATGTCCAGGGCAGCTCAGCGCCGTCCTGGACGTCAAGCCACCCGATCCGAGTCGCTGGGAATCCCCGGACAGCTGGCCGGAGCAGGACGGGCAGAGCCGCACTGTCCCGGCAGGAGGCGGACACGACTGTACCTTCGGCAGAGCCAGAGGAGCAGCTCCCGGCCACCTCGCCCGCCGCCGCCTGCCTGTCCTCCCGCCTGGCCGCGCCGAGGGCTGAGGTCAGAGAAACAATGAAAAGATCCGCGCGACCAGGACACCGCCCCCTCCGCCGCCCGGAGCCCGCGCACAGGTGAGCCGGCCCGGCGGCCTCGCCCAGGTGCAGCGCGGGAGCGAACGGGCGGGGAGAGGGGCTGCCGGGACGGACCGGGCCCCAGGACTCCCGGGACCCTCACTCACCAGCGCCGCCGGCTCCTCGGTGGACGCGCGGACACCGCCTCGCTCACCTCAGCCGGCGCCACGCTCCTGGAGC
>NW_004443967.1:12397715-12432380 GCF_000243295.1 Trichechus manatus latirostris | reverse complement strand
CGGGCCAGAGCGGCGCCCACGACGGCCGCCCGCGCACTGCGCACGCGTGCCCGCGCCGCTTCAGCCACCGGAGGCCGGCTGAGACTCCGGAGGGGGCGCTCCCCGCCCGCCGAGACTACAAATCCCGGCAGGCCCCGCGCGACCCCGGTGGCGTGGCGGGCCGGGTCTAGGGCGTCTTCCTGGTTCTAGGGCGGTGGCCTCCGACGCCTCGGGGAGGGCCGCGTGCGGAGCTGTGGGTCCCTGTGCCGCGGGGCCTGCTGGGGTCTGTAGTTTTCGAGGACCACAGGGCTTGGCTGCAGAATGGAACGCAGGGTTCTCTGATGTCATCGCCTAGGGCTGCGAGGCACAGGGATCTTTAAAAACAGGCTTAGTTGGTATGCAGATAGTTTATTTGCAAGTTGCCCCGTAATCGGTCCAGGAAACAAATCCACAGGCTGCGGTGGAACCTGGAGAGAAAAACGTTTTACAGCTCTGCGCGGCGCGCCAATTCTTCTCTTCCGATCCTATCTCCCTAGAACAGATGCTCCGCCTCCTACTTCAAGGATGTTAGTAATATAGGAGAAAAAAAGAAACTTAGAGAAGGTTTAGTGGAGACTCTTTCAGGAAGGATGGAACATAAATACGTATTCATTCAGCCACTCAAAAATATAACATATTTGTTGAGCACCTACTACGTGCGAAGGGCCGCGGTAGGCACTAGGCGTACATCTGAGGCACAGTCTCTGCCCTTGTAGAGCCTGCAGTCCATAAGGGGAGATAGTCCATAAATGGGCAAGATAATTCAGATTTTAATCTGTATGGAGAAACTTCAGTGAGTTGGAGAGTAGCAGGGGAGGCCTCTTTAGACAGGGTAGTCAGGGGAAGGTTCTCTGAGGAAGTGATATTTGAGCCGAAACCTGAAGAATGGCAGTTTTTCAGACCTGCAAAGAGCTGGGAAAGAATCATATGCCACACTTTTCCCAGTGCATGGCACACACGATGCTCTCGATAAGTATTTGTTCCATTTGTGTCCTTCCTTTCTCCCCACCCCCGCCCCCAGCCTTAGATCATATCCTTCCCCCTTCAAAATCTTTTATCGGCACCTTTCAGGACATCCTTCCTATGTGAAGATGTACAGAAAACAAGTCAATGTCCATGGGCAGGACAAGGGATACAGTTGCTAGGACAGAAAACACGAGGTAAACGCCACCGAGCCTAGTGACATGGCCGAGATCCTGACTACCTGACCCCTTCTGTGTTTGTGAACTGGGTTGGAAGTCATCATACTCAGCAGGCCTCCTGCCTTGTTTCTGAGCCTGGTGTTTATGAGGCATAAAATCGAATTTTGAGTTTCTCTGTATTGGGATTTTAAAGGAAGCTTAGATATTATCTCATCAGAATCAGGGGTGTAGTGAAAAACAGCTCTAGATTTACCTGTGTAAGGGTGACACTTTGCCTTTCTGAGCCCCAGCATTCACAACTGTTAAAAAAAGAAGAAAAAAAACCCAGTTGTTGTGGAGTCGATCTCAACTCATAGTGACCGTATGTGTGCCAGAGTAGAACTGTGCTCCATAGGGTTTTAAATGGCTGATTTTTTTGGTAGTAGATTGCCAGGCCTTTCTTCCGAGGCACCTCTGGGTAGATTCAAACCTCCAACCTTCCAGTTAGTAGCCAAGGGTGTTAACCATATGCACCACCCAGGAACTCCTTCTGAAACCGTAAATGGGCATAATCCACCCTGTCCACCTTACAGAAGGTTCTGCAAGTCAGATAAGCAAGAGGAGGTGAAAACATCTTGCAAACTACATGTTATGCTCCTGTCCTGCCTCTTTCAAAGTGCTCTTCCTCAATTACCTTTCATTTCCAAGATGGTCATTCTGTTATCTTTCGAGAAATTTCAGCTGTGTAGCCTTGGCTGACACCTGTCACTTCTCTGGGCCTTATTTTCTCCTCTGTATAAAGGAAAAGGAGCCCTGGTGGTGCAGTGGTTAAAAGCTCAGCTGGTAACTGCCCCTTGGAAACCTGTGGGGCAGTTCTACTCTCCTTATAGGGTTGCTATGACTCAGAATAGACCCGACAGCGATGGGTTTTGTTTTGGTTATAATGGGGAGAGAGGTTGAATGTTTTTATAAACTGGCCAAAACAGACTGTTTCCTTTGGTCCACACAGTGGGTTTTGTTTTGTTGGTTTTTTTAAGATTGAATGTGTAGCTAACATTTAAAAATAGGGAGATTTCCACAGCCTCTTGTAGCCTGAGACCAGAAGAACTAGATGGTGCCCGGCTACCACTACCCATCTGCTCTGACCAGGGACACAGTAGAAGGTCCAGGTTAGAATGAGAGAAAAATGTAGAACAAAACACAAACTCATAAAAAAAAGACCAGACTGATTGAACTGATAGAGATTAGAAGAACTCCCGAGACTATTACTCTAAGAAACCCTTTTAACCTGGAACTGAAGCCACTCCCAGAGGTCACTTTTCAGCCAAATAATAGATTGGCCTATAAAATAAACCATATCCCCTGTGGGGAATGTGGTCCTTTAAACAATCAACTGTATGAGACCAAACGGTCAACATTTACCCAAAAGCAAAGAAGAGAAGGAGGGGCAGGGAAGCTGGATGGTGGGGCAGGCAGGGTGGAAACGGTGAGAGTACTGAAAATTGCAGGGACTGTAACGAGTGTTACGGAACAGTGTGTGTATGAATTGTTAAAGGGAATCTAATTTGTGGTGTAAACTTTCACCTAAAATACAATAAAATATTCAAAAACGAAAAAAGGGGAAATTTCACGTAAAAATCCAGGTGGCACCTGGCTGATCCCTCTAGGCATCTGAGTCTGCTTTCTCCGTCTAGAAGGTCTCCAAGGGGGGTTTCCGGGTTTTCCGTCTGGGATCCTAGAAGGCCTGCTTCTGGGCTTCCCTCCCAAGTTCCGCAGTCACTGCAAAGAAAAACAGAAGGGCGGCTTGAAGCCACCATGCTCTGAGGTTGGGTTGCTTCTCTGTCACTGACTTGAATGGAGTTGCCAGATTTAGCAAATAAAAATACAGACACCCAGTTAAAGTTGAATTCCAGATAAACAATGGATAGTTTTTTAGTATAGGTATATCCTGTGGAATATTTGGGACATACATAAACGAAAATGGGCCTTTTGTATTTTATCTGAAAACCCTCCCCTCGAGATCAGAAGCCCTAAAACACAGAGCCTCTCAATCCCTCTGGGAGAATCTAGATATTTTCACCTGATACCATTGACTGAGTGCTTTTGAATTATCCCTTTACTCTTTGTACGTAATAAGCCCAGAAGGTTGTTTGACTTTGAGGGCCATATTTATGTACAATGAGGGAAGCCAGAGATGTGACCGATTTGCCCCAATACACACAGCAAGGTAATTGCAGGGCCACTTGGAAGTTGCAGCTTAACTGGAACTTGTCAACCCCCTTCTGTCTGTAGTGACGATTCAGGATCAGCCAATAAATGCAGTGATCAAAAAAAAAAAAAAAAAAAAAAAAAAAACCTCTCTGCTTTTCCTCTGTCTTCTTTTTTAGGATGGAGAGGTTTATTACATAACAGTGCTTTCAGTGTTATTAAAAAAAAGTCTGTGGAATATTCCCCTGTTGAAATTACAGTCTGGGAGCAAACCAAGAACATTCAGGTCCCACAGAGAGCACTGAGGAATGCTGGAATATTCCATCAATACCTGTCATCTGAAGGAAAAAGAGGAGTCTGAATTCAAGGATCTACAATTTGCCCTTAAGACATCATTCATCATGCCTCACATGTGTAAAGTACTTTGACGTCTTATTCAAAAACGTGTACTGAGCCCCTTCTACATGCTTACGTGTTGGGCCCTGGATCCTCCAAGGAGATATTACAAGCAGTCCCCAGATTACAAACTTGTTCCGTTCCTACATCTGTCTTTAAATCGAATTTGTACGTAAATTGGAACAATTAGATATGGTTCGTATCTAATGTCAGTTAGTCAAATGTTGTCTTAGTATATAGTAGATAGCGTGCCTTTCTGCGCACAAAAAACATTAAAGAAACACTTCCAGATGCGCTAAAACATCTTTAACATAATAACACAGTAATAATAATAATGTTTTGATGCATGTCGCAGAGTAGCGCCCGTTTGTTATTCCAAGCCATTGTATGTACCTCAAAGTTTTAACATAATAGGCTTGACGAGGATTGGTTCATAATGACAGGTTGTACAGATGTTCGGAACCCAGAGTCTGCTTGTATTAGCCAGTGTGACAACATCAGGTAGAACAGTATAGAGAAGATGTGAACTTAGCCAGAGTCACACAGAAAGCTACTGAGCACTTGTCACCTCTCTAATATCTGACACCCTCTCCCCTCATGGATGTCCCTGGGTGGCACAGTTAGTACTCAACTATGAACCTAAAGGTTTGCGGTTCAAACCCACCCGGAAGAAAGCCCTGGTGATCTGCTTCCATAAGTATTAAACCAAAAAAAAGCCAAACCCGTTGCCCATGCAGTCGATTCTGACTCCTAGCAGCCCTACAGGGCAGAGTCGACCTGCTCCATACAGTTTCCAAGGCTGTAAATCTTTACAGAAGCAGACAGCCACGTCTTTCTCCCGTGGAGAAATTAGCAGCTGAGAGCTTAACCACTTGTTACCGGGGCTCCTCTGTAAAGATTACAACCAAGAAAACCCTGTAGAGCAGTTCTACTCTCTAACATGTGGGGTTGCCTTGAGTTGACTCCGTGGCAACGGGCTTGATTTTTGGTTTTTCTCCCTGCACGGGAATCTCCTATGTCTCTTCTCTTTATTTGTTTCTCTTTAGCCATTATCACTTTCTTACATATTGTATTTTTGCTTATTTATCTTGTTTATTTTCTGCATGTCCCAGTAGAATGTAACCTGCATGTGGACAGGAATTGTATGTGTTCATTGCTGTATCCGCATATAGTTGCTGAATGATGAGTGCCCCAGGCCCCCTCTATGGCCGAGTCAGAATCAGTAATGAGACAGAGGGAGCCCCTCCGTAAGTAACTCCCTAGTGTAACTAGAATTCAGTGCCAAGATAGGAGGGAATCTAAACGTCAACCCGAAACTCTCTGACCTCGCTTTGTTCCTTTTGTGTCCTATCGAGAAATTGGCTAGCCGAGAGTTAAAAACAGGTCTTCCGTATTTTCCTTATAAAAATGAAACTCGAACCTGGGGAGTCAGTGGGGCTGCCTCTATGGCTGAGGAGTCAGGAGGCTGGCCCTCCTGCCCTCCCACAGCCCTGGTTGGCGCCTTGGGATGGGAAGGACGAGTTTCAGTAATTACCCAGGGTGGGGCAGAACTAAGTCACCTGCCCAGATTTCAAATCAGGTGACCGACTTCTGGAGCTAATTCCTGCGTCCCAGGACTGGGGCATAATCCACCATCAGGAAGGAGCTGGGAGGGACTGCCCGCATTGCATACTTACCAAGGTTTAAGGACAGGATTTCCCATCAGATCAGCAACCAGCCTGAATCCCAGGCCCACAGGGAACGAAAGCAAAGATAGGGTCAGGTGATTGCCTCTAAGACTTTTAGAGAGCAGAACCAGGTCTTGCTTGCCCTAGGATCCGTCGGGCAGCAAGGAAGGGAGCCTCATGCTGAACATCTGGATTAGGCATGATTAAAAAAAAAAAAATTGGCTAATGCCATGGGACTCCGAAAGGTCCCCAGCACCCCTATGATCTCTGGGGTCTGGTGAGATCCCGGCTGCGTCAGACACCCCGGTTAGGTCATGCTTTAATTATCCTGACCACAGGTGGCAGGTCTGGGCTGCTTATAAGCCTAAAATTGCCGTGCACAGAATGCCTGCTATCATCCAACGTGTGGACTCTTGCTGAAAACTTGAGAAGCAAGATTTTCTGAAGCCAAGGTGCTTGTCCAGGGCCACAGCTGCTTTGCTAAATGCCACACTAGAGTGAGGAACATTCCAGAAGGCGGAAGATGGAGGGCTCTTTCTGGACAAGCTGGGAGAGGATAGGGGCAGGGGGAATTCCATCTTGGGCACCATGAGCTCCTCAGCCTTGTGGGAAGTCCCCCTCAGACACGTGGTGCACCCCGTCCACCTCCAGCCCAGCTCAGCTTTACTGCAAAGTCACTGGGCTGCTCTCATCTATCTTGCCATTTGCCATAAGAGTTTATTTACTTCAATAACAAAACCTATGCCTTGAGTGTTCAGGAAGGCTGACTGCACCGTTCTCTGACCGCCAGAGGAGGAGAAGCAGAAGCCACTGTTTCTGCCATCAGTCCCTGTGAACGTCACACCCTCCACCCAGGAAAGGCAGCCCAGGAGCCTGGGCTCTGGAGATTATCTGCCACTGACTAGCTGGGGACCTCGAGCATGTTACCTTATGCCTCTGAGCTTCACAATTTCCTCAATGCGAAGTGGGGATGATATTAGTTCCTGCTTCACAGCCTCATAATGAATCTTAAATGAAATAATACACGTCGAGCTGTTAGCCTGGCGCCTGGCATGTATTATACCTTACCATGGCAACCCCATGTGTGTCAGAGTAGAACTGAAAGTACAGGACTTTCAGTGGCTGATTTTTCAGAAGTAGATTGCCAGACCTTTCTTCTGAGGCACTTCCAACCTTTTGGTTAGCAACTGAGTCTGTTATCCATTTGCACCACCCAGGGACTCTGGCATGTATTAAGGGCTCTGTAAACGTTGTTGTTAGTTGCTATTGATTCTGACTCACAGTGACCCTTGAGAACTGCTCCATAGGATTTTCAAGGCTGTGATCTCTCAGAGCAGATTGCCAGGCTGTCTTTCGAGGCACCTCTGGGTAGTTCCAAACTGCCAGACTTTCAGCTGGTAGTCAAGCACTTAACCATTTGCGCCACACAGGGACTCCCTGTAAATGTTAGCGATTGTATTATTTAGTTTCGCTCAAGTCCTAAGCCAGCCTGACCAAGGCAGATGACCCATTCAGAGTGTCGCCTGGATGGTGGATGGGGTCTGGAATACGCCCCCAGGTCCTCTCACACATCTCCTGAGTGGCTGGGAAGGAAGTACTCACTGTGGGGAATTTGGGCTGGCCAGAGAGCGGGGGCCTGAGGACGTGTGGTGCTGGGGAAGTAGTGAGGCCTGACTTGGAAGGACCCAGGTTGCTAGTCTAAGGAGGGGCTTGGATTTGGTTTCTCAAGTGCACCCCGTACCCCTTCCCCTGGCCAATCAAACAATTAAAAAATTGACTTAGGTAGACTAGGGCAGGGCTAGTCCCTGGGTGGTGCAAATGGTTGATGCGCTCAATACCTAACCGTAAGGTTAGAGGTTACAATTCACCCACAGGTGCCTTGGAAGAAAGGGCTACTTCTGAAAAATCAGCCATTGAAAATCCTATGGGGCACAGTTCTATCTACTCTGAAACACATGGGGCCGCCATGAGTTGGAGCAGACTCAACAGCAGCTGGTTTTAGTAACCACTGTGGTCACCATTTTCAGCCATCATCGGTTCCTTCCCCTTTAGAAACACTTCACTTTCAACTAACAGCTCACAGATTGCCCTCCACCGTCCCCACCACCCACCCCCAGCCTTGCAGCAGCAGCAGCAGCTCTAAAAATAGCGTGCCTTCCCCGACCCCCTTGCGTGTAAATACATCTTTGTTCCTGGCTGGCATTTAATAACTGTACTTTATGGAGAAACAAAAGCTGTAATCAGAGCCCAACAATGGAAGCTGCAGTCAGCTCTGAACAATACTCAGAATTCCCATGGCAATTGCCTGCCCCCCTACCCCCCCCCCAGCACAGATGTGAGAACCAGAAGTCTCAAGCATGAAGTCCATTCACAATTATTCGCCTAGGCCCAGTGCGGCCTATTTGAATCATGGCCTTCCTGCCTCCTGGGCAGGCTTTTGAGGGGCTGAGGAGGCATGCCAGGCCTGGGCGCCCTCCCCAGGCAGCCCGTGCAGGTGTGCCCAGGGGGCTGGCCTGAGAAGCCTGCAGAGTGCCACGGTGACAGAGCCAGACTGCTCCGCAGCTGGGGACGCCAGCAGCCGTTTCCAACTGGCACTGCATGCAAGACTTCCTTCAGATAAAAGAGATGTTTGCCCTCATGTCCTTATCTGACACATAGTCTGTACATTCCAGAATAAGCCCTGCTGAGAGTAAGCCTCGCTGGCTTCTCTCGTGCCAAATCTTAAGAACTGGGGAGAGAGCAGGGTCTGTAATAGGGTCTAGCCTAGACCTCAATTCCGCCTGCAGGTCAGACTCATTGGGTGTGCTCTAAAAATACTCTTAGGACAGCTTCCCCCACTGCCCCCAGACCTACTGAGTCAGAATCTCTGGCCGTGAGGAATTGGCATTTGCATTATTTTTTCTTCTTTCTTTTGTTTTGTTCTGTTCTGAGGTGCTATTTAAATATAGTAAAGTCTGTAGCTTTTAAGCATAAAGCTCAGTAAACTATGTAACTACCACCCAGATCAAGACATATTTCTAACCCCCCAAAAGGCTTCCTATGCTTCTTGCCAACCAGACCAGTTGTCGTCGAGTCAACTCTGACTCAAGGTGACCCCATGTGTGTCATGGTAGGACTGTGCTCCATAGGGATTTCAGCAGCTGATTTTTCAGAAGTAGATCACCAGACTTTCTTCCAAGGCACCTCTGGGTGGACTCGAACCTCCCACCTTCCGGTTAGCAGCTGACTGCCTTAACCATTTGTACCACCCAGTCCTCCTTGCCAACCAGAGGTAACCACTATTCTGATTTCTATCACCATAAGTTAGTTTTGCCTGTTCTTGAACTCCATATAATTGTCATTTCACTCCACGTACTCTTTTGGGTCTAAATGCTTTTGCTCAACATTATGTCTGAGAGATTTATCAATGTCATTGTACGTTATGATAGCTCGTTCTTTTTTATTGCTGTGTCATATTCCATTTTATGACCAAAGCACAATTTATCTATTCTACTGTTGGTGGACATTTGAGTTTCCAGTTTTTGGCTATTATGAATAAAGCCGATATGAATATTCTTATGCAAGTCTTTTGGAGGACATTTGTACCCATTCTTCTCGGGTATAGAGTGGAGTTGCTGGGTCATATAATGAGAGTACATTTAACTTTATAAGAAAGAGCAGAACTGTTTTCCAAAGTGGTTGTACCAATTTGCACTCCCACCAGCAGTGCATGAGAGTTCCAGTTCCTCCACATTATCGTCAGCACTTGATATTGTTAACCTTTTTAATTTTAGCCATTCTAGTGGATGTGTATTAGAATCTCCTTGTGGCATTGGTACTTAAAAAAGATCTTCAGGCATTCTAATGTGCAGCCAAAGCTGAGACCAAGGATCTTATCTGCCTTGGTTTGTAGATATAAAAACTGAGGCTAGAGGAGGAAGGAGCCAAAGTCAAACTCAGAGCTCCCCAGTCCTGGTCCAGGGCTCTTCTCAAGATACCTCTCACTGGATGCTTGGTATTTGTCTGCCTTCTTGTAAGAATAAGGATGGAGCTGATCCAGCTACTGGGTAGGACTTCACTTAAGTCAATTAAAAAAGCTCATCAACATATTTCTCAATGCAATAGGTATATGGCAGCCCAGTGGCACCACTCAGGAAGCCCAAGACTCTGATTCATGGGTCTTTGTCAATTCATGCTTTTTGTCATAAAGACATGATCAACATTACTTAGGAAAGCTGCTTTAAAACATATGAAAATGACCAATCTTTTACAAAAACCTTAATGATCACATCTCTGTGGTCTAAGCTTCTTGACCCAGGATTCTGTTGCAAAGGCATATTGTTGGTGCCAGGCCGACCTGAATTCAAACCTACCACCTGTTGGCTGTGCAACTTGGAGCCATTCACTCAAGTGTTCTGAGCCTTGGTTTCCTCATTGGCCCAGTGATCTCTCTGCTGCAGAGTGGCTGTGAGAATTAGACATATGGGGGTGCTCAATAAGTGACTATTACAATGGGTGTCTACTGGGCCATCAGAGCAGGCAACCCCGCCAACCCCACCCTGTTCCTGGGTTCATCCTCTACTTCCTAACAACAAACGGGCTTCTTTCTGGAAGCTCTCCTCGTTATCCCGAAATGCCCTCTCCTACTCCATTCTCCTGCCCACATGCCACGCACCAGACTGTTTGTTTTGGAAGAAGGAGCCAGCCAGGGAGTGGCGGGCCTGCCTGTGCAGTTCTTTGACACAAAAGTTGCTCCCTGAGTCATTGCTGAGAGAAGTCAGCACATCCAAGAACCTACACAGACATGTTAGAGGTAGGACACCCCCTGAGCAGGGCTACCAGTGGGGGCAGGGGGGTGGGTGCATAGGCTGAGTGATGGGGACAGAGTGACAGGGGAGACAGAGGGCCTGTAGGACAGGCAAAGGGTGTGAGCTTTATCCTGGGGGAAATGCAGAGGGGCATTGAAGGGTTTTAAGTAAGAGAGGGACACACTTACATGTATGTCCTCTGGACTCTCAGGAGTCTTTCTGGAAGGGAAGGGCCCACCTACAGTCTAGCCTCATCGTCCTCCTTTGCCCAGCACAGGTGTTCTGCTTTAGCCAGGTCTCAAAACGAACTCTCTGCACCGTTGCCCTGTTGGAGACCTCCCGACCTGGCAATGCTCTCCGTACCTTTCAAGGCCTGGTGTGGCTCTGCCTCCTCCTGAAAGCCTTCCCTGGCCCCCAGCACACACTCATCGCTCTGTTCTTGGAACCCAGGGCTCTTACCACACATCCAGCGACCAGAGCCACTCAGAACTTGCAGCCTGTGTGGCTAATTCTGGGAGCACACAATACTGTGAGAAGAACAAAACCTGAGTTCAAGTTCAGATTTTGTCCTTAGTAACTGTGTTGCCTTCAGCACCTCACTCAGCCTTTCTGAGCCACACTTCCCATTTGCACAATGGGGCTATATGATGCAGCTCCCAGGATCGTGGGATCAAGGGAATGTAAAAGCACTCCATAAATTGTGATGTTAGACACAAACTAGAAAAGGCATGGGCTGCAGAGGCAAGAAGACCTGGGGTGGAGCCCTGGCTGTGTCTCCTACCGATTGACTGCTCTAGACAGGTCACACAGTTTCCCTGGGCTTACTTTCTTCCTCTCTAAGTGGGGAGCTTAGGAGCCCTGGTGACTCAACGGCTAAGTGTTTGGCTGCTAACTGAAAGATTGATGGTTCCAACCCACCCAGCTGCTCAATGGGAGAAAGACCGGGCAATCCACTGCTGTAAAGATTACAGCCTAGAAAACCTTATGACGCGGTTCTACTAGGTCACATGGGGTCACAATGAGTCAAAATTGACTCGACAGCACCCAACAACAAGTGGGGAGCTTAGTATCTGCCTTGGGGATGCATGTGGAGATCAAGTATGTTAAGAGGTCAGCACAGTGCCTGGCAGGTAGTAGCCTGGCAGTGTTAATTGCCCTTCCCTCCTCATGGCTTTGGACATTGAAGTACATATATGTTTGTTAACTCTCTGGTTAATTTAATTACTGATTGACCAAATAAAAATATGAATGGATGGATGGCTGGCTGGATGGATGGATGAATGGATGGATGGATGGAGGGATGGATGGTTAAATGGATGTAAAAGGATGGATGGGTGGTTGGATGGTGGGTGGGTGGATTGGTGGACAAATAATTGTAACTGAAATAGTGAATGAATCAATGAGTGGATGACTATTCTGATGGCTGAATAAACATCAAGCAGCCAATGAATGGTTGAATGAAGGAAGAGTGAACCAAGCAGTGAATCACTAAATGAATGACAGGATAGCTGTGGTGGTAAATGATTGTTCTCCCTTGGCTCAGAGGCTCACCTCCTCCCACCAGCCTGCATCCTGCGTCATGTGAATAAAGCACTAGTTAACTTGAAGGCCCTCCCTTAGCAGGAAAGTGATGTCCCTGCCAGGTAACCAGGGCAACAAGGTTCCTGAAGAGAAGCACCACTTGGCCTTCTCTAACCACACCCCAGTGGGGAGAGTGGGGCATCTCGTTTACAGCTTGTTGATAATGGAAGTCTAGCCTTTCCATTCAGTTCTTGCTGGCTGGTGTGGAGGTGGGGCCAAGTTTTCTCTGTGGTGTTTTACTTTGCAGGCCAGAGTAGAGTGGCTATTGTCTGAGTTTTCTATGTTCCCCAGCTGTCCCTTTCCTGAGCCTTTGGCTAGAGAGAGTAGACTTTTCTTGGGGCTTTTTTTGTCTGTGCCCATTGGTGTTTCCAGGTTGCTAGCTTCTCCAGCACCCAGTCTGAATATATGAGGCAAAAACAAAGCCCAGGGGACTCACCTTTTTGTCATTGCTTGTGTACTGAGGTCTCTAGATAGTCTGCCTTCTCTCCACCTTTCAAAGCCTTCTTACTTTGTTTTATATATAATATCTAAAAACAAGTGTACTAAGGGGGAGGAATAGGGATACGTATGTCTACTCCATCTTTCTGGAACCAGAGGTTCCTCTTCATACTGTTTTCCCCCGCTGATATTTTACTCAGCAATATGACCTGTATCTCTTTGTCCATGCCAATAATACAGACCACCTTATCATGTTCTGTTGAATGGATGCCCCATAATTTGCTTGATGAGTCCCCTGTTAATGGACTATTAGGTTATTTCCAACTTTTTCCTAATAAATAATGCTATGCTGAAAAGTCACATTTATATATCTTTAAGCACTTTGTCTTAATAAATTCCATATTGTGGAATTCCTGCCAAAGGGTGAGCAAATTTTGAAGGCTTTTGATTTTCTAGAAAGGTTGTGAATTTGACCTCCAGCCCTAAGTCCCCGTATCTCTCAACTTCACCAGCACTGGGTCTTAATCCCTCACTGCCCTGAATATCATGCTGAATCTGTAGTGACCTCTGCCCGTCTCTCTCTTTTCCCCTTCAAAGCCCCCTGGCTCCAGTTTCAGGTATATACTCATGTTGGGAGTGTGAATTGCCTGAGATGACCTTGAACCTGAACTCCACAGGAATGGTTGCCTCCACAGCTGCTTTGTTTGGAATAAGGACATTTTAGGGAAGGCGCAAGAGGGCCTTGGAGAATACTGGAGGCCCAGAGACTTTCCATGCCTGGAGCTCGTGCTTCTCCACTCCCATGCATTCTCTGGAGGTGCAGTGAGAGAGGTCTCCAATTACTTTTTCTTAGAACCTGAATCCCAAACTGGAACTTTCCCAACTTCTTGGAATCCTAGAACAGGCAGTAACTTCGGAGTCTTCTAATTCTTCTAAGGCCTTACTGAAGAGAATTTAGTCTGATTTTTAAAATGTCAGACACTTTTCAAACATATAATTCTATGCGCCTCTAGGGGACTAAGCTACCCATACAAAAAAACCCAAACCCACTGCCGTCGAGTTAATTCTGGCTCATAGTGATCCTATAGGACAGAGTAGAGCTGCCCATAGGGTTTCCAAGGCTGTAATATTTACAGAAGCAGACTGCTACATCTTTCTCCCATGGAGTGGATAGTGGGTTCAAACGACCAAACTTCTGATTCGCATCTGAGCGCTTAACCACTGTGCCACCAGGGCTCCTAAGCTACTCATAGTTGTTTTAAAATCCTCCTTTTCATATGACTTCCAGTGTTGACTAGCATTCTATGACGATAAACACTGGAAGGAAGTTTCTCCCTGCCTCTAACTCAGCGAAGTCTGTTGGATCCTGAATAAAAATGCAAGGATAGTTGATTCTCAAAGTTAAAATCTTTCATATGCTGAAAAAAAATCTAGTATTGACAAGCCTTGCGCCCACCACACACACGCCTCAAGAATGAGAAACCACTGCCCCTTTCACCTCAACTCACAGGTTTGAGTTTCTAAACCTTTTATCTCTTTTCCACACACCCTTGAGACCCTTAAGCAGTGATATCCACAACACAACACGAAGCTCTGGTCTTGTGATCATTAAGGCTGTTTTTCAACTTGGCTGGGCCATGATTCTCAGTGGTTTGGCAGTTATGACGGAGTTTGGCAGTCGTATGATGATGTGATGGCTTCCATGATGAGATTTGATGTTATGTGATCACCTCCATGATGGGATCTGCTGTGAGTGGCCCATCAGTTGAAAGGGAATTTCCTTGGGGGTGTGGCCTACATTCTATATAGGTGGACTCTCTGGCAAAGCTCGTAGGCTTTTGCTCACTCTGGATCCTGCAGCTGGCTCCTGTTTGTCTGACCTCTGGTTCTTGGGACTTGAGTTAGCAGCTTACCTGCCATCTTGTCTGCTGGTCTGGGGATTCGTCGATCTTCCCAGCCTGTGAGGAAGAGCCTTGCTGTCTGAGCTGCCAGTCTTGGGTTTGCCAGCCCCTGTGGCTACGTGAATCAGAAGAAGCCTCCAGCCTGACCCACAGATTTGGGACGTTCCAGCCTCTACAACAGTGTAAGCCATTTCCTTAATATAAATCTCTCTATAAACAAAACCAAACCCATTGCCGTCGAGTCGATTCCAACTCATAGTGACCCTATAGGACAGAGTAGAACTGCTCCATAGGGTTTCCAAGGAGCGGCTGGTGCATTTGAACTGCTGACCTTTTGGTTAGCAGCTGTAGCACATTGTAGCTCTTAACCACTGCACCACCAGGGCCCCTATATTTATATGTTTTACTGGTTTTGCTTCTCTAGAGAACCCAGCCTAAAACAGGTCTATAATCTCCAATGGGACTAGGGAAACCAGCCTGACATCCCAACGGGTGTATGTTGGAGCAACAAGGCCCCACTGGACTGCTTCTGGTTTTATCACTAAGCTGGAGGACCCTTTTGAATTATAATGTTATCTTCCAAAGTTCTGTTCCTCAGGTCCCCTGCATTCCCCACATTTTCCATCACAACTTAGATGGTATCATTGCAAGTTAAGGGCAACTTCACTCCTTCCTCAGCCAATCACCAATAAAAAGGCCAACTGTCTATCTCTTGGTCTGGTCTCTGTGGGGTAGGGGAGGGTCAGGTGCCCCTTTTAGCAAGGTTATAAGGGCTTCTTCTTATTGCAGACCCACTTAAAGATGATGCATATCACTGTCTAATCAAGCACTCAAACCACAAGGGTTACCAGCTCTCCTTGGAATCTCTAGCTTCCTCCTGTCTGCAAGCCAGGTAGATGCTGTGCAGATGCAGTGGGGATGCAGCTAGGGGCTGGGCCATGGTTGATGGTGATGGACGCCAACCTAATTGCTGGGATGAGACCTTTGCTAGGGCAGTGAGAGAAGACCAAGGCCCGTTACCTGGATGGGGCTTCTGTTACAAAATGAGAGGATGACATCACATTCACCTCTCTTCTTCCAAAAAGTGTTCACCCTTTGAGCGCCCCAAAGACATTCCTTGTTTGTTGTTGCTGCCCTATAGTTGCTCTTAATCCTTTGCCCAGGTCATGTCCTCAACTAGTTGAGACTTATGTGTCTCTGAAGCCTCACATCACTTTTTTTTCTTTTTAGAATTTGTCTTTTTATTGTCTGATTTCATTTTTAAATCAAGGCTTTTCAAAAAATTTTTATTTTGTTGTTGTTGAGAATATACACAGCAAAATTCAGGTGTTTCTACATGTATAAGTCAGTGACATTGATTACATTATTTGAGTTGTGCATTTATTCTCACCTTCCTTTTCTGAGGTGTTCCTCCCCCATTAACATAAACTCCCTGCCCCCTAAGGTTCCTATCTAACCTTTTGAGTTGCTGTTGTCTCTTTGATCCCATACATATAGTTCTTAAAAGAGCATAATGCTCAAGGCAGGCATTTTTTACTAATTAAGCTAAACTAATGTTTGGTTTTAACAAGACTTCAGGGGATATTTTTGGTTTAAGGCTTAAAGATTATCACAGGATAGTAATTTCAGGGGTTCATCCAGCCCCCCTGGCTCCAGAAAGTCTGGAGTTCATGAAAATTTGAAATTCTGTTCCACAATTCCCCCTCCCCCCCCCCTTTGATCAGGATTCTTCTATAGACTCTGATCAAAACGTTCAGTAACAGTAGAGGGCACCATCCAATTCTTCTGGCTTCACGGCAAAGGAGGCAGTTGTTCATGGAGGCAATTAGCCACACATTCCATATCCTTCTCCTATTCCTAACTCTCCTTCTTCCTCTGATGCTGCACGCAAATAGAGACCAATTTTTGTGCCTTGGATAGCCATTTGCAAACTTTTAAGACCCCAGACACTATGCAACAAACTAGGAGTAGAACAGAAGCACTAAACATATTATTAGGCCAAATAACTGAGATGTCCCATGAAACCATGACCCTAAACCTTCAAACCAGGGAACCAAATCCCATGAGGTTTTTGTTGTACATAAGCAGCCTCAGCAGCTACTCTTTTTTTGGTGGTCGTAAATATATCTATCACACAACTTTTACCAGTTCAACTTTTTACAGGTGTACCACTTATTGACAGCAATTACAATAATGGGCTCTGCAACCCTTGAAGCCTCATATCACTTTGTTCCAGTGCCTCTTTTCACTGGCGTGAGTTGCAATTATTTAAGTCCATGTCTTAGCTCTTCTGCTAGCTTAGGAGCAACTCAGGGGAGAGCACCAAGTCTCTGCCGTCTCCTCCCTCTCCCCTGACAGCCCTACTGGGTCAGACTCTCTCGGGCTGGGACCCCCGCACTCTGTTTCCTGATGCACAACCAGGTCAAGAACCACTGTCTAAATGATGGTATTCATGTGACTCAATTCCTGCTCTGACGTCAGAGTTTCAATGCACGGAGGTTGCCTTGATTCCGGGGAGCCCTGTGCTAGGGAACCTTTTTCCAAAGAGCCATAAGTAGCCATTTAATGGATCTGGGAGATGGCATGACACAGTGGCAAGGGGGTTCGGAAGCCAGACAGTCTGTGTTCTGATCCCAGCTCTGCCACTTACCAGCTGCATGTCCTCAGCAGGGAGCCCCTGGGTGGCGCAAATGGTTAAGCGCTCAGCTACTAACCGAAAAATTGGTGGTTTGAATCTACCTGGAGGCTCCTCAGAAGAAAGCCTGGCAATCTACTTCTGAAAGGTCACGGCCATTGAAAACCCTCTGGAGCGCAGTTCTAGTCTGAAACGTATGGGGTTGCCATGAGTCAGAGTCAACTTGACCGCAGCGGGTTTTGGTTCGGTCCTCAGCAGGTCGCTGCAGTTGCCTTATCTGTAAAGTGAAGATGATAACAATGGAAACAACCTCATAGGGTAGATGGGGATAATCCCTTTAGAGTCTTAGCACCGTGCCTGCCACACAGTCAACACTCAAACTGTGCTAACTCCCATAACCGTTTTGTAAATTAAGATATATGTACAGTTACGTGTTTTCTTATAAAAGCAGTACCAGTGTCCATCCTGAGCCTCTGAGCAAATGAGACAGCAAAGACTCCTCTTATGTAGGCCAGCTTCCCTGCCAGAGCAGGTGGAATGGGCAGGGCCTACACCCACAGTCCAAACCAAATCACTTCCTGCATCGCCTCGAAGCATGCGTGGTTGCTTCTTTCCTTCCTCAGTAGTTCTGGGTAACCAAATGAGGACACCTCTATCTCCTGCAAGGGGAATGGTGACCTGAGTGTCCATCTGATGGTTGGAGGGAGTATCCTTTTCCCTTATAGCAAGGCCAGGGGAATATTAAACCATCCTGTTGCTGTTCTTTCCCCTTCCTCAACTGAGAAAGTCTTTGGCTGTTGATTCATATACTAAAGAATCAAGAACCCTTTCAGAACTCTAGCCTTTAACTAACTAACTAACTAATTACTGACTAACCAGCCAACCAACCAACTAAACTAACTGTCTGTTAATCCAGCCTGATGTACTCAAAGTATATCCTGCGCTCCATGGGCCCGGGCTGGTCCACAAGTGTTTACGACTGGTCCTCAAAGGGACACGCACAGAGAGAGAGACAGCAAGCATTTGGAAACTTTTATAGCATTATGATATTGTTGAGACAGCCAAATGCATGCTCGGCAAAGTTGTATTTTGTAAGTCTTTGTCCTGTCACTCATTTTTCTTTGTATTTTATGAGTGTCAGTCTGTGATGGATTAGGGAAAAAAAATTCAGCTGGCCTCCACCATAGACAAGCACTGCCTCTGAAGGCCTATGAGGGACTCAGAAATCAAGAACATTTAGGGTGTTGAGTTCCAAAAGGACACATCTTTACATAAGAGGGGATCTCTATCTCTCTCTGTTTCTCTCTCCATCTCTCTGTCTCTGTCTCTCTGTCTGTCCCTTCTTTATTCTCTCTCTCTTGGTGTGTTGGGGGGTGTGTGTGTGTTGGTACTACAAATTTCAAAATTGTAAAATGACTCAGAACATCTCGTTCTGAGAAAGATGTTCAGAGGAAAACTTATGGCGCTGCTAAGACCATTTTGTGAGATTTTACTGAGCACTGGGTGACCGGGGGATCTTTCCAAAGCATCGTTACTTAGCACTTGGCAAGAAACATGTTGACTAGTGGTGTCAAGCTTGAGAAGGGAGAACAGGCAGGGCAATGGCGGGTGGAAAGATGGTGTTGGTAACGATGCTACAGAACAAGGCCAGGGAGGAGGAGAAGGGATGAGAAAGACCCAGAAGACAAATGCCTCTTGCTTCCTCCTCCCTTTCCCACCTCCAGCCTCTCCAGCACCTTCAGAGAAGAGTAAACTGTAATGCGGCAGGACTGCCAGGTCAGCTCTTTCAGAGCTTTCCACTGACCCTCCCTCAGGCCATCAGGAGGAAAAAAAAGAAAAAAGGAAAATCACCTCGAAGGCTTCTTGGGCCTTTTCCACTTGGCTAATTTTGGAGATTTTCCAGCATGTGAGCAGTGGACTTAGAGATGTGCAGTGTTTGTCTTTCAAGCCCCAAACACCTGCCCTCCATTCACAATCATTACACCTGGGGCAGCAACTAATTAATTAACTCAGCCAATATTTACTGAGTGCTACTGTGTGCCATGCAGAGCTGCCTGGTACTAGGCACACAGCAGTGGCCAAGGCAAAGGCCCACTCTCACGGAGCAGCAACGCACAAGCCAGTAACAGACAAGACAAATTCAGAGAGTGGCACATGGCAGAGAGAAAGTATAAGAGAATGATGAGCAGAGAGCCTGGGGGCCCAGGGAAGCCTCTCTGAGGAGGTGACTCCGGAGCTGACCCTGGCTGATAAAAAAGGCCAATTGTGGGGTGATCTGCGGGGGAGCCTGTTCCAAGCAGAGGAGTAGAAAGTGCAAGGCCTTGGAGAGGGGAAAGGCTGTGATGTTGCAATATGCTAGCCAGCAGCAGAGTTAGAGGGAGCACAATCCACTTCTGACTTTAGCTGCAAATTCAGGGGATTCCCAAAACCACCCTCAGCTTTGGTAATTCTCTAGAAATCTCACAGAACTCAGGGAAAGCTGTGATACTCATGGCTACGGTGTATTGCAGTGAAAGGATATAGACTGAAATCAGCCAAGGGAAGAAGCATATAAGGCAAAGTCCAGGAGGGTTCCAGTTGTCCTCTCCCCATGGAATGAGGACAGAGTTACTCACTCAGTATCAATGCGTGGCAACACACATGGAGTATTGCCAACCAAGGAAGCTCAGTAAACTTGATGTCCAGAGCCTTTATTGGGGTTCCATAACATAGGAATGGTTGACTCCTCATGTGGCTGCTCTCAGTTTCCAGCCCTCTGGAGGTCAAGCTGTGTGACCCAGAGCCTCCACCCTATTAGTATTATTGGTCTTTCTGGCAAGGCCAGCCCCCATTCTAAGGTGATCCAGTGTGGCCAGTCCCCACCCTAAATTATATTGTTAGGCTCTCTGGTGACCCAAGGCCCCCAGGCAAACGAAGACACTTTTATTGGGCATGACATTTCAAGGGCTTAGAGAAAACATCCCAGAAGCTGAGGACAACAAGGGGTCAGACCTCTCTTTGGGTGAGGTTAAATTCTTTACTACACAGATATGATTAAGTAACAGGAAGAAGTGTAGTGCACAGCTGGGCCATGTGAAACAAGTGAGAGTATAATATGAGGTCCAAGAGGTAGGCAAGGATGGGACCACACAGGATCTTGTCAGCCTAGCTAAGGAGTGTAGAGTGTTTATTGTATTCAAAGTGCTTTTGGACTAGATTTGCCAGTAAAATATAGGATGCCCAGTTAAATTTGTATCTCAGATAATTTTGGGACATACTCGTATTAAAAAATTATTTGTAGTTGATCTAGAATTCACGTTTAACTGGGAATCCTGTATTTTTATTTGGTAAATCTGGCAGCCCTATATGGGAGAAAACAAAAACCAAAACAGTTGCTGTGGAGTCGATTCTGATTCATGGTGACCTGATGTGTGTCAGAGTAGAACTGTGCTCTGTAGGGTTTTCAATGGCTGATTTTTTAGAAGTGGATTGCCAGGCCTTTCTTCCAAGGTACCTCTAGGTGGACTTAAACCTCCAACCTTTCGGTTAGCAGCCAAGCACATTAACCATTCGCACCACCTAGGGACTCCTCGGGAAGCACTAGAGGGGTTTAAAGAGATGTAGTGACTGATCTGGCTTATCCTCTGGATTGTTCAGCCTGCCCTGTGGATCATGGGCTGTGGCAGGGCAAGAGGGCAAGCAGGAACTGCAGCAGACCAGGATAGGGAAGAGGCTGCCTGACCAGCTGGTGGCAGTGCAGCACGGCCACGCAGGTGAGTGAACACTTGGTAGAGCGCTCTCCACCAGGCCGCGGCTGCGCCGAGAGGTATGCTGAAATGGGGTCAATGCCCCTACCCCCTTCTGCACCCTGCTTGGTCACCTGGGCCCCAAAGCAGCACAGTTTGTACCCTTGAGGCTATCAGAGACCCTTGGAAAACAGTTGCTTCAGCTTCTGTCCATGTGGCCTCTCCTCACTGGTCTGGGTGACCAGGCAGGGCCAGGAGGATAGCGGACAGCCCTCCAGCCACACAGCCACTCACAGACCTCCTTGAAGGCACCTTCTCTTCCTGCAGGTAAGCTCGCGCAAATAGCCACCCTCACCTCACTAGCCCATCAGGCATGCCTACCCATTTGGCCCCACCTGGCCCTGGCGACATGACAGCAAATCCTTCTGTTTGCGAGAGAGTTTATATTCACAAATTGCCCTGTATGAGTTTCTTATGGCTGCTGTAACAAATTACCATGAACGCGGTGACTTAAAACAGCACACATTTACCCTCTTACAGTTCTGGAGGCCAGAAGTCTGAAATCAGTTTCAGCGGGTTAGTCAAGGCATGAGTTGGGCAGGTTCCTTCTGAGGCTCTAGGGGAGAATCTGTTCCTTGCTTCTTCCTAGAGGCTACTGGCATTGCTTGGCTTGTGGCCACATCACTCCAATCTCTGCTTCCGTGGTCACGTTGCCTTCTCCCAGTCTGATCTCTCGCCTCCCTCTTACAAGGATCCCTGTGATTATATTGAGACCACCCAGATAATCTCCCCATCTCAAAACCCGTAACTTAATCACACCTGCAAAGTCCCTTCTGCCATGTAAGATAGTATTCATAGGTTCCGGGGGACTAGGATGCAGGCGTCTTTGGGGACCATTATTCAGCCTGTCCCAAACCTGTATCATGCCCTCGTTTAGTCTTCACAAGGCTCTGTGAGAATGCAAACTGAGGCTCAGAAAGGCTAGGTGATCTGCCAAAAGTCACACAGCCAGAAAGTGGTAGGGAAGGGGGTGGTGGGATCCAGCTCTGTGAGATGTGAACCGATTTAACAGATTATATCATGAGCAAGCGGAGGATAAGGCCTCTGCGATTTGAAATACGCCTGCTGCTTCTCCCTTGGTGGTTTCTGCAACGTCAACATGCCCGAGCAGGCCTTTGCTCTGCTTCTTTATTTCAAGGGTTAAGAGCTCGGTGTTTGTCTGCAGCATAGAGGGAACGCCTGCAGACTGTCCTAGTTCAAGGAGTGACCCACATTTGAAGCAAAGCGATAAGCAGGCCACAGGCCAAGTCCGGCTCTCTTTCCTCGTCCCAGGTTTATGGCGGTCCAAGGGTTGCTCTCGCAGCAGAACCAGAGGTTCTTTGGTAAATGATTCTCCCCATTAACCCCTGAGTTAGTAAGCCTCCTGTTACTTTAGGAGATGCCCCATATCCCAGGGAGCCTCAGCCTTGATTCAACAGCCAGGAAAAGGGGAAAGAAACAGGGACTTAACTTGTTGGTACTGAACCAGCAGGAAAAAAAAGACCTTAGAGCACTATTCCTTTGTTTTAAACACGGCTTTGTTGATTCAATATTTAGTCTGTGTTGGATGGGGGACAACTGCATTATTCACCTCCCGGGGCTCTTGAGGGCAAAGAAATGAACAGTCGCACCGCCTGGGATAAAACACGCTCAGGCCACACAGTAAGACAAGGAGTGAGTCACAGAGCTTGCTGGGAATCCAAGCCATTGGCCCCATGTTGCCCAGTGATGCATAGATTAAAGTGGGCTTAATCATCGGGTTTGAGAGTCACGGCAGACAAATGACAACTCCCTGCTCCCTGCTGCAGGTTCGTCCAACCTCACGTGACACCACCCTGCCTGCTGGCCTTCCACGATGCTGCACCCCAAGGGTCCCTCTCTGTAAGGGAGTCCAAGGGCAAACTGGGCGCCTTTGTTTGGGTGAGAAAACAGTCAGAGGAAGGTGTCTCTGAATGGACAAGATAACAACTAGATTCTCTTTTAACCAAGGAAGTCCACTCCAGGAGTTCCTCCAACTAGGAGATCCCATTAAATGAAATACGAGTGGAAGCTACCTTTGCTTTAACTCACAGCAACTCTGACTGCCTTTCAAATGTGTTAGGCAAGGGGCTCTTTACCAGCTGGTGGCTCTCGGGAAATGACAGGGACACAGAGGAGCCAGCTCCTGACTGCTAATAGGAAGATAATTGGAAAGTCCACTTGGGAGAGCAATTTGACAATATCAAATCGAAGTTGCACGTATCCTTGGATCATATGTGTCATATTGAAATACATCTAAACTATGCACATTTTAATGGGGTTGTGTTACCTACTTTTAATAATTGTTTTTATTTTTCCAATTAACAGCATAGTCTGGAAATCTTTCCACACCATTAAAATGCTTCACCAATGACTTCTTAATGACCCCAGTGCACAGACAGAGCATGTTCTCTCTAATCCCCACTGCTGGACAACTAAGATTGCTCTGATGTTTTGTATTATAAACAATGCTGCAAGGAATACCTTTGTAGCGAAATCATTGGCTATTTTCAGGACTGTGTTTTTATTAGTATAAATTCCTAAAGTGGATTTGCTTCGTTAAAAAGTTCTTTATCTCTGTTTTCTATTACTGGGTGATGAGACAGTGGTAGAATTCCCGTCTTCCATGTGAGACCTGGGTTCATTTCCCGGCTAAAGCACCTCATGGGCAGCCACCACCCATCTGTCAGTGGAGGCTTGCACGTTGTTATGACGCTGAACAGGTTTCCGCAGAGGTTCCAGACTAAAACAGACTGGGAAGAAAGGCCTGGCAACCTACCTCTGAAAATCAGCCAGTGAAAACTCTATGGATCACAATGGTCCAATCTGCAACTGATCATAGGGCTGGTGCAGGACCAGGCAGTGTTTCGCGCCATTGTGCATGGGGTGGTCATGGGTTGAGGCTGACTCTATGGCAGCTAACAACAACATTGCTGGGTAATAAACTGCCCCAAAACTTAGTAGCTTAAACAACAAGGAATTCTTTCTCATGATTCTGAGGGTTGGCTGGAGAAGACCTTGTGGTTTTCGCTGCATTCAGAGGGAGGGTGGGCTGGGCTGGAAGATTCAAGATGGTCTTACTTACGGGTCTGCCAGTTGGTGCTGTCAGTTGGCTCAGGCCCCTCGGTTCTCCTCTAAGCGGCCACAGTGTTCAGCAGGCTAGACTGGGCAGCTGCACCACGTGGTCTCAGGCATCCTAGAGAGAGAAGGAAACTGCCAGGCCTCCGAGGCCTGGGCTCCCCAACTCACGCGATGTTACTTCTGCCACATTCTGTTGACCCAAGCAAGCCGTAGGCCAGCCCATATTCAAGAGAGTGGAGAAAAAGGTTCACCTCTTGATGGATGAAGCAGCAACTCCACGTAGCAAACGGGCATGGACACAGGGAGGTGCTATTCTTTGGGGCCGTTATTACAATGTAGTTTCTGTGTGGCACAAAGGGTTAAGCGCTTGATTATCTCAGAATAGGCCTTTCAAGATCACAGCCTTGAAAACCCTACGGAGTAGACTCTGCAGTACATGGGGTCGCCATGAGTCAGAACGGACTCAATGGCAACTGCTTTTTTAATTATTATAATGATCTACCAGGTAGTTAGCATGTCAAGGTCTTTTCTAATATGCTGTCAAATTGTCTTCAGTAAAATGGTACTAATTTATATGACCACTAGCCATGGAAAGAATGTCCTTTGGGAATGTTTTCTTTTTAAACAGAAATTGGTGCACCCACTGCAGGAAGGCAGCAAACAATATATGATAGCAGGGTCACTGCTGGAACCACTGGTGACAGCGCTTGGGGTGGCACCACCTCTGACATTCATGTAGGGAGTTAGGGGATCGCCGCTCCCTTTGAGCAGAGCAGGGCAGATGTCTTAGACTGGGTTTTCTAGAGAAGCAAAACCGGTAAAGTGTATAAATATACACAGAGAGATTTTTATCAAGGAAATGGCTCACATGGTTGTAGAGGCTGGAAAGTCCCATGTCTGTGGGTCAGGCTGGAGGCTTCTCACGATCCACGTAGCCACAGTGGCTGGTGAACCCAAGATCAGCAGGTCAGACAGCAGGGCTCTTGCTCACAGACTGTGGAAGATCAACGAATCCCAAGATGGGCAGCAAGACAGCAGGTAAGCTGTTAGCTCAAGTCTCAAGAACCAGAGGTCAGACAAACAGGAGCCAGCTGCAGGATCCAGCACAAACGAAGAGCCTGTGAGTTTTGCCAGGAAGTTCCCTTACATTGGATGCAGGCCACACACCCAGGGAAACTCCCTTTCAACCGATGGGCTACTCGCAGCAGATCCCATCATGGAGGTGATCACATTATATCAAATCTCATGGAAGTGATGACATCATCACATGACTGCCAAACTGCACCGTAACTGCCACACCATTGAGAATCACGGCCCGGCCAAGTTGACACACGACCTTAACCAGCGCTGCGGAGTTCTGAGTCTCACCCCGGGTCTGTTCTTTTCTCACTATCTCCTCGGCCATCACTGTCGCTCAAGCCACCCTCACCTCTACCCAGATCACCACAAAATCATACTAACTGGCCTCCTCACTTCCGCCCTGGCCTCCTCCATTTCTTTTGCCATATTTCATCCAGAATGACCTTTTAAAAATGCAAACGTCATCAGGTCAACCCCCCGCTTAAAACTCTTCAATACTCCTTGCTGTTCTTGGGAAAGAGACTAGAATCCCTGACGTGGCCTCCAGAGCCAGGTGAGGTCCAGGCTGCCCACACCACCTCTCTGGCTCACTCCGTTGGCCTTGGCCACACGGGCTTCCTTCCATGTTTCTTTCTTTCTTTCTTTCTTTTTTTTTTTTTAAAGCTGTCAGGCTCCTCTGCACGTGTTGTTGTCTGGACTTAATCTTCTCCTGAACCCCCAAAACCAAAACCAAACCCGTTGCCGTTGAGTCGATTCTGACTCCTAGTGACCCTGTAGGACAGAGTAGAACTGCCCTGTAGGGTTTCCAAGGAGCTGCTGGTGGATTCGAACTGCAGACCTTTTGGTGAGCCATTGCAGCTCCTAACCACTGTGCCATCAGGGCTCCCCTGGACCCCCAAATCCCTTTAATTTTTATTTCCACTGCAGATCTCAGCTTCAAGCATCGCTTCGTCAGGAAGAGCCTTCCTTGGGCCTCCCACACCTCTGGGGTCAAGGTCAGGTTTCTTTGCTCTGTGCCCTCACAGAATTGGGCTCCCTTTCTTGGGGCACTCAGGCATCCAATTATGCAATTATCCCATTGACACTTGTGCCTTGCCCGACACTGCAGGCTCCGTGAGGGTGGCACTGTCTGTTTTGTTCACCATTGTCACCCTAACCTAGGGCCTGCTCCATAGTAGGGTGTTGTTGGTTGGCATTGAGTTAATTCCGACTCATGGTGACCCTATGCGTGCAAAGTAGAACTATGCTCCATAGGGTTTTCAAGGCTGTGATCTTTTGAAGTAGATTGCCAGGCCTTATTTCCGAAGTGCCTGTGGGTGGGTTTGAACCGCCAACCTTAGTAGTCCAGCACTTAACCATTTGTGCCACTCAGGGGCTCCCAATCCATAGTAGTAGCTCATTATAAATCTGTGGAATAAATGATAGAGTCAAGGAATGAAAGCTCAAAGACCACATGATTCTTTCAAAGTCACAAAACGGAGCACAAAGTCAGCTTTTGTGCATTTCTGCACAGACTTTTGTGTTGGAAACAATACAGAGCTGAGGGCTGATCCCCTGGTCTTAGGACCTTCCCCTCCCCCAGCTCAGCTTCTCCCCGTCTCTGGGAGGTGGCCTTCACCCAGCAGCCCATGGGCTGCCTCTGGCCCGCCATTGATATTCTCCTGGTCCTGGTCCTGGGGAGAGGCCAAGAAACTCAAAACCCCGGAGGGTCTCAAACATCAGAGAGGGCCAGACCTTATTCAAGGTGGGTAGTTGTTACCCCGGCCTTCTGTTTGCACTGATGGCTATTTACGTTTAAACAAATTAAAATGACGTAAAATAAAAAACGCAACTCCTCATTCGCACTAGCCACATTTAAAGTAGCCAGTGGCTACCATATTGGACAGGGCAGATATAGGACATTCTCATCCCTGCAGAAAGTTCTATTGGACAATGCTGTCCCTGAGATTTCCCTCACAGAGTTTTCTCTGGTCTCGTCCCCTCCAGGAAAACCCTCCCCCGCCCCCAGCTCTCCAGCCCACGGGGGCTGTGGGCCAGCCTCCACCACACCCTACAGCCACACCTCTGTGTGCAAGAGGGCCATGGGGCTCTCCCAGTTCCCAATCCTTGGGGAGCCCACCCCGACAGCTCAGTGAGACCCAGCTTTCTCCCTTCTCAGCCCGGGCTAACAAGAGGAGAAAAGCACCTCTTCCTCTAATTCATTCTCATTCTGATGAGCCCACGGAAAATGAGACACAGTCCACTTCTCCTGATCATCCTTCTCTTCGCTTATAGGCTCAACCATTTACTTCTTCCGTTCTTCTCCACTCACAGAATCAGAGAATCACCCGTTGCAGCTGTAAAGGACTACAGAGAGCAGCTAGTTCAACCTTTTCACTTCACATAAGATGAAGCAGGCAGGCCCAGAGAAGGAGAAGGACTTGCCCAACATCACACAGCATCCATGTTGACCTTCAATGGGTACTAAATGACTCCAGTAAATTATATGGAGCACCTTTTATGCATTAGGAGCTTTATAAATCAAACATCAACTTGTTTAATACTCACCACGGGTTGCACTGACAATTTCAAAGCAGGCTTTGAGGCTCACAGAGGTTAGGTGACTCATCCAAGGCCACATAGCTAGCAAGCAGCAGAGCTAGGATTAAAACCCAGGTCTGCCTGCCTCCAGGACCCAAAGGAGTCGTGGTGCCCAGTGTGAATCCTGGGCCATTTTGTTTCGGCGGGACGGTTCTGGGGAGGTGAGCTGGATCGGGGTCGGGGTAGGGGTGGGTAACAGGAGAAGCGAGTAGCTCATAGTCAGCACTTTGGACATTGTGATTGTGGGTTTTAAAATTTGAGTCTAGGAGGACTAGACTAGCCGGAGCCCTGGTGGCACAGTGGTTAATAACTCGGCTGCTAACCAAAAGGTCTGCAGTTCAAATCCACCAGCTGCTCCTTGGAAACGCTACGGGGCAGTTCTACTCTGTCCTATAGGGTTGCTGTGAGTCGGAACCAACTCAACAGCACCTAACAACAAGAAGAACAAGTCTAGGGATAAAGGAGAACTCACCACCTAGGGGACCCTGAGCTTCTCTCAAAGAGATGGTAAAGTTTGGGAACGGAGAAGAGTGATGGTCGAACAACATGATGGACCTAAATCATCTCCCTGAACTGTACATGTGAAAATTGTTGAAATGTCAAATGTTTTGTTACATATATATTTACCACAATTAAAAAAAACCTTCTAGTCTAAGACGTTCTCCCTTGTGAGAAGACTGGAAGATTATCTGAAGAATTTTTGTCTCAAGACTTTCACTTTACGAACTCAGAGATTTTCTGAGGTGAACACTGTGAACGTTTGGATGGACAGAGCTCACCCAGGATCTACAAAAGTTCACTGTCAACCACTAAACAAGGAGGACCCAGTGATGGAAGTGGAGTTTTTAGGTTGCAAATCCTGCCGCTGAAATTCTGGCTCCCATTTTTGAGGCGGATCCTGCCCCCTAGTGGAAAGGGATGGACTTTCTGGATTATAGCAGAAACCTCCTCCTTATGAGGGCACCTAACTATTAAGGTTCTGTTTATTTCATATTCTAGGAAAGTAGGTTTAGAAAATAAGCCAGTGTGGTGAAATAGATTAGCAGGTTTTTCCTTTTTTTGGTTTGTATAGGGTAAGGAAGACAATTGGATGTGCGGGGCATGGTGGAGAAGCCTGGTGTGGAATCAGTACTTACAGACTGGAGTTGTTTCTGCGTGTGGTCTGTAGACCTCCTGCATCAGGGTCCTCCAGGGAAGCTTGTTGCAGATTCCTGGAGTCTCCCAGACCGAAAAATCCGCCCCTCTCAGCTGGGCCCAGAGATCCACATTGGACAAGTTCCTAGGGCACCTGAACTACATTCAGAGGGAGAGCCCTGGGGCTGGAGACCAGCCCGCTCTCACCTGTGTGAACACCACCTGTGATGGTTCCCACTGATCCGCCTCCTGCAAGGGCACTGCCCATCTGCCACGGTCCCCCTTGCCATGCTCCTGTTGGAATCAAATGACAGTTCACATGGCTGAGCATGCACAGATGGATGTTCAGCTCTCGGTTCTGCCCAGGGCTTCGAACCGGTTTGTCCTGGTTCAAACCCCTGCTGAGAATTTGCATTTATACCCCAGATGTACTGAATCAGAATCTACATTTTAACAAGATCGCCAGATGATTCTTATGTATAATAAATTTTTGCTCTACTAGTGGTTCTCAGAATCGGTCCCTAACCAGCAGCATTAGCATCGCCTGGGAACTTGTTTGTGGAGCCCTGGTGGCACAGTGGTTAAGAGCTCGGCTGCTAACCAAAAGGTCGGCAGTCCAAATCCACCAGCTGCTCCTTGGAAACCCTATGGGGCAGTTCTCCTCTGTCCTATAGGGTCGACTTGTAACAACTGGTTAGCAGCCGAGCTCTTAACTATTGTGCCACCAAGTCTCCGGGTGCTTGAATTAGCCACGATAAAACATCTCACCTCTTCTCAGGGGGCCGTGGAGGGAAGTAGAAACACATGGGCTTCGTGTCCAGGCCTGAGTTGGCCTCCCAGCTGTTGCTCCGAGGAACCTTGGACAGGGTGAGTGCCTGACTCTCACTGGGCAATTATCCAAAGTGGAAAATTCGACTGTCTCATAGGGACCTTGGAAAAACTCTGTGGGATGGTGTGTGTGTCAAGGGCCTAACGGATCAAAAACACTTAGTCACTCCAGCTCACTGGGCCTCAGTTTCCCCTCTGTACAATGAGAAGCTGGAGATGATGTCAAAGGGCCCCCTCCCTCTGACACCCCAAGTCCTCCTGGCCGTGTGGCTTCCCGTGGTTGAGAGGCGGCAGATGCAGCCCAGTCCTTCAGGCCTGTACCGCATCCTTTCTGGAGTTGCCTTCCTTCTACGTCCTTGGCTTTCAGATTTTGGACCCCATATTAAGTTTCCTATAAGGAGCCCTGGTGGTGCAGTGGTTAAACACTTGGCTGGTAACCCAGAGGTTAGCCATTTGAACCCACTATCTGCTCTGCGGGAGAAAGATGTAGCAGTCTGCTTCCATGAAGATTTACAGCCTTGGAAACCCTATGGGGCAGTTCTGCTCTGTCCTATAGGGTCGCTATGAGTCAGAATCAACTCAATGGCAACAAGTTTGGTTTAGTTTATTGTTTCCTAACCAGTTGCCGTTGAGTTGACCTGGACTCATGGCAACCCCATGTGTATCAGAATAGAACTAGCCCTTGGGTGGTGTAAATGGTTAATGCACTTGGTTGCTAACCGAAAAGTTAGAGGTTCGGTCTACCCATGCCTAGACTCCAGACCCATGACAACTGGGAGATCATAAATGGTACTTTGTTATGCAGCAACAGAAAACTAATACACAAGTGGGGAGAAAGGCTCTCCACCTCATTTCCACCAAACTATAAAGTTGCGTTCAAGGAGGCAGGATGTTAAATAAGAGAAGTCACTCTGTACCTTCACTGCGTCCTTCCTTTCCTACTTCAGCTCTTGTTCAGGCTGAGCCCAAGCTGCCAGGGACAATTGTCAGGTATGATGTGCTGTGTAGCAGGCAGAAATGCATCATGGAAAGGGGACCCCAGTTAGGGTATGTCGCTGCTGATGGCCCCTCCCACTGCACCCTGAGACTGCAAGAAGTTAGGCCTGGACTCAGGGTGCTCTGGGGTCATTGACGGGAAAAGGACTCACGGTTCTGGCACTTCTGATCCCCAAATGATACCAATGTGGAACAAAGTTATAATGAGACCATTGCTAACCAGGACACTCAACTGAACACTTGAGGGTTTCCTTTAATGTCATTTTATTTTCTTTTATGGAGACCGGTAGAAGAAAAAAAAAATCTCATAGATCCTTCTGGATATTCTCAAGACACTGGGAAAATGAACGCAAAACTTGCATAGATTGGGATGCCCACTGTTTGGATTTTCAAGGCCTGAAAGAGGAAACAAAGCAAAGCATATGGCATCGTTAGGATGCACACAATTGCCCTCCGGAAGTGGGAGGGGAAGACCTAACAATTGTGTAAGGTGCTGGTTCTCAGCTCTGGCTGCACGTTAGAACCATCGTGGTGGTGGTGGGCAGGAGGTTTCTTGAAAAATGAACTTTAAAAATAATTTAAATATAACTTAATTCAATAAACGTTACGGCTTGACGTGTTTTCACAAAACAAGCACGCCTGTGTGGCCACCACTCTGATCAAAGTAAAGAACACTTCAACACCTTCCAAAATCTCCTTCGTGTTCTCTCCTGGCCAATAGCCAGCCTCCCCTGAGCCTCCACAGAAGTCACTGCTCTTCTGATCTCTAACACCACAGAAAATAACCTGGGAAGCTTTTAAAACTCCTGATACCTGGCCCCACCCACAGAGTATCTGGTCGCACGATGTGGGTGGCGCTCAGACCTGGGGAATTCTTAAAGGCCCCAGGTGGTTTTCGTGTGCAGCACAGCTGATCATTACTCACTGGCTTAAGACAAGTCTTACTGCTTCCAGGGCAGCGAGCCAGCCCCTTGGATCTCCTAGAATTCACAGCTCAAAGAGTTCTTCCTAAAACGACAAACTTCAGCTCTTTGGCGCATTCTGGATTCCTTTGACATTTCCAAAATGGATCTGGAGTGACCCAAATCAGGCAGTCTATTTGGGTTATAATTATTAGTGGCCCCAGCTTTTCAGTCTAGAAGGTTTTATCATTCTTTGGAGATGTGATAATCCTTAAGAAACTGAGCGAGCTCCCTGTGTACGTCACTGGTGATTTAAAGCCAGTGATCCCAAGAAAGGGGGGAGAGGAAGAGAAAGAGTGAAATGGGAATAAGAGAGAAAAGAAGACAAAAGAGAAAGACAACACTTACGTGGCTTTTGCAGGACGGCTTGACGAAGCCAAACTTCTGCGTGATCTGGTTGGTCCTGAACTCCTGCCACTTGCCGTCCACCAGGGTGTGGGCTCTGATTTCGTACTTCATCAAGCGTTCCGCTCTCAGGCTCACTGGGCTGTGCTCCCAGACCGTGGAGGGGAATTTCAAGTCTGTGTGCTTTATTCTCTGCAAAGAGAGTGATCCCCTCAGGTGGAACTGTGACCCGGGTGATCCAAAGGGGCGAAACCTGGTCCCTGGCACGGAGACCCTCACATGTAATGTGTGCAGACAGCAAGAGAGCACCTCCCAAATGGCGCCATTTCCTGGGGTCACAGCTGCCAATTGATACTTGAGCCCTCACCGTACACAAACTACTGGCTGATGGACTAGGGTTTGGCTTATCCAGAAAAATGCCATTAAGTCAAGCTGTCTTGAATTGGAAGGTTTGCCCCAATTTAAAAACCGATAGTATTCATGTGAGTATTTTGATACAGGTTATTAGATAATTCGTCTCTTCTCTCCAGTAAAATCCATTGTGTAGGGAAATTTATAGAATGCCTAAGTCACTGAAGACCAAGAACTAGGGCCCAAGGAAGCAAGGTGACTTGCCCAAGGGCGTGTAGCGAGGAAGTGGCAAAGCTGGGACTAAAACTCAGGTTTCTTCATTCATGCATCCATTCATTCATCCAGTCAGCTGGTCAGTCAGCCTCAAAGCTCCCGTATGTTCCCTACAGGGTCACTATGAGTCGGAATTAACTCGACAGCAATGGGTTTGGTTTTGGTTTTACATTCCAGGGACCGTGCTTGGCAGTGGTAACACCAAGGTTACTGAATCAGATATGGTTTCTCAAGGAGCGTGCAGTCTTAGAGAAGAGAAACTTCTAAGCAAATCCTAAGTGGAACGCAGAAGTCCATTGTCATTACCATCCTCATCCCCATCCTCCTCCTCCTCCGCATCATCACCACTAACACATACAATGTTTTATGTGTGAGGCCCTGTTCCAAGCCCTTTGCATAAATCAATACTTTAAACTCATAACAACCCAGTGAGGTAGGTTCTATTACCTTCACCATCTTAAAGGTGAAGAAACAGACACAGTGAAGCCCGTAGAACTTACCAAGGTCATACAGCTCGGCAGGTACTTGGACTACAGACTCTCTACTCTTTGACAGGACACTCTCCTGCCCCTCCTGAAGTTCCGCAGTCGCATCGAGGCGAAGTCCCCCACCCTACTGACTCTTGCTCCGGCATCCTGCCCACTGCACTACTTTGATACTCTGAGCAAGAGCATTCCCTTTCCCACCTGTCTGGCACTACCCACCACCCCCATGGAAGAATGACCATCTGTAGAGCATCACCCATCAGATATGAATTGAAGAGGAACTGAGCCCCTGATGTAAAGTCAGAAGACCAGGATTTAACCCGTTTTACCAATTAGAGGCCATCTGAACATGAAGACTCAACTTTGAGATCCTCCTCTGTTAAATGGGTTAACAATACCTACCTGCCAAGGTTGTTGCAAGAATTAAATGACATCACCTGGCTTACAACATAGTCCATATTAATCATTAATTAATGATTAATCAGTCACTATTAATTCAATGTTAATTGACTCTGAATCGAAGAGTCTTTTAGAGACATACCTTTCTTGTGTTCTGTTCGTCTTACCTGCATGTAAAAACTATAAGAGGTGGCATCATGTTTGATTCCCTTTATCTCAAAGAAGAACCCATACACAGCAATCGTTTTTGAATAAGTCGTATACTCCTAAATTTTGAAAGACAAACAACAAAGGGAAGAGGACAAATATTCAATATTCAGAGGCATGAGACATAGCAAGGCAAATTCTAGCTACAACAACAAAAGTGACTAATTTGACCACTGATCTAAAAACGAAAATACAACAGCAATTTTGGCCTAGGAAGCCAAACTTCAAGAATTCCACAAATCCTTGGCAAGTGAGCACCCAGGGACAACATTGTTTACCCTGCGTAAGTTCCTCCGGGAGGAAAAGAATGAGTAAGGCACATTCTCAGATGACCTGTGGTCTGCAGACCTTTGAAACGCAGCATTTTCTTCCAATTTGCTGGGTCTAAGAGACTCTCAGGAGCCCTGGTGCAGAATGGTTAAGCACTCAACTGTTAACTGAAAGGTTGGTTAGCGGTTCAAACCCACCCGCTGCTATGCAGGAGGGAAGACCTGGTGATACGTTTGGTAAAGCTCACAGCCTAGAAAACCCTCTGGGGCGCTTCTGCTCTGTCCTATAGGGTGGCTCTGAGTCGGAATCGGCTTGACGGCACACAACAACAAGAGACTCTCCAGACTCACGGCACTTGCAAGAGGACCTGGCCACTGTGGTCTACAGTCTGTCCACTTAGGCAAGTCTCTACAGCCCACGGTGGGACCCAGCCCATTCAGGCCCAGCCCAGAGGGCAGTCTATGATTTAGGGTCCCAAGTCTCTAAAACATGAATTCTTTTGAGATCACTACTTGGGGGGCTTTAAGGAAACGAGAGGAAAGCAGCAATTTCTCAGAGAACAGTGCCTATCACAGAGAATCCAGGATGAAGCCACCAACCCCTGACCTTGCTCTGGAGACTGAGTCCTGAGATGCCTTCAGTCAAGCTCCCTGGCTGACCGACCACTACTCTGATTCTGGGCCCCGTCTTAGTCATCTTGTGCTGCTATAACAGAAACACCACAAGTGGATGGTTTTAACAAAGAGAAGTTTATTTCTTCACAGTAAAGTAGGCTAGAAGTCCAAATTCAGGGCTTCAGCTCCAGGGGAAGCCTTTCTCTGTCTTGGCCTTCTCATCAGTGTTCCCTCGGACTAGGAGCTTGTCTGTGCAGGGACCCCGGTCCAAAGGACGCCCTCTGCTCCCGGCACTGCTGTCTTGATGGTATGAGGTCCCCCATTCTCCGCTTGCTTCCCTTTCCTTTTATCTCTTGAGAGATAAAAGATAGTGCAGGCCACACCCCAGGGAAACTCCCTTTACATTGGGTCAGGGATGTGACCTGGGTAAAGGTGGTGTTACAATCCCACCCTAATCCTCTTTAACATAAAATTACAATCACAAAATGGAGGCCAACCACACAATTCTGCGAATCATGGCCCAGCC
>NW_004443967.1:12372549-12397615 GCF_000243295.1 Trichechus manatus latirostris | reverse complement strand
GGGTAAAGGTGGTGTTACAATCCCACCCTAATCCTCTTTAACATAAAATTACAATCACAAAATGGAGGCCAACCACACAATTCTGGGAATCATGGCCCAGGCAAATTGATACACACATTTTTTGGGGGGACATAATTCAAACCATGACAGTGCCATCCAAAATAGTCACCCAGAATAGGTTCATCCCTGCAACCTTAAACACAGACTCATAGTGGAGCCTCTTGTTGAGCCAGATGGCAGCTGTTGCCGTGTGTGGGACATAGGGTGACCAACTCATCCCAGTTTGCCCAAGCCTTTCCTAGTTTTAGAACTGAAATTTCCACATCCCAGAGAAACCCCTCAGTTTAGCGAAAATCAGGACAGTTGGTCACTGTGTACTAAAGGATTAACCTTACCCAAAGGAAGGTTTTGTAGGTAACCTCTAAGCCCTTGGAATGTCCTGCCTGATAAAAGTGTCTTTGTTTACCTGGGCATCTTAAGCCACCTCAGATAGTCTATGCTAACAATGTAATTAATGGGTGGGGTCTTGGGCCACACAGTAGCAGCCTGATCTCTGGAGGGGCTGGAGACTAAGATCAGCCAAGCAGGTGGTCAGCCATGTCCACGTGACCACCCTCTAATACAAACCCCGGACACTGGGGCTCGGGCAAGCTTCCCTGGTTGGCTATACTGATTGAGTGCTGCCACACACGGCTGCTGGGAGAAGTAAGCGCTGCCCGCATAACTCCACTGGGAGAGGACAACTGGAAGCTCGCGCCTGGTCTTTCCTGGACCCTGCCCTGTGCACCTCTTCCTTTTGCTGATTTTAATCTGTGTCCTTTCACTGCAATAAACTGTAACCATTAATTGTAACAGTTTTGCTGAGTTCTGAGAGTCCTTTTAGTGAAGACTCTGAACCCAAGGGTGGTCTTGGGGACCTCCTGAACTGCAGTCATCCTAGTGGGGAAATTTGGAATGGGCACATCAGATTGCTGAACGCCCTGTCCCAGGCCCCATCTTGCGAATTCGATTTCCAGGAGCTGGTGAGCATGCAGAGGAGACACCTAAGGTTGCCTCGTCTCCCCTGACCTTCCTCCTGGAGGTAAGATGTGATCGCCCACCATACAAAGGTCCTTAACCAGCATAGGAGGGGACAGTTCTTCCCCTTGTCTGGGTCCAGTTCTCAGTACCTGGGTAAAGAGCAGCCCGAATCGCACAGCCTGGGTGGTGAGATCTTTCAGGTGGGCCATGTCGCCCCCGCTCTCAAGCTGAAAGAGAAAGGCACACAGCTTACCAGCAGCCTGGTTCCCTGGAAACACGCACCATCATATCTTCATGTTGTCATTGGCCCATTGCTCCACCACCCTACCGTGCTCTGGAGGCGGTTCTCTCAATGGATTCTACATTCAGCCACTCACCTGGCCACATGTATTTACTGAAAGCCAGCTGTGTGCCAGGTAGTGTGCTGAGTGCTTTCAGGGGATGCAAAGATGCAAAAACCGTGCCCTCAAGCAGCGTCACTGGGGAAATAAAGTGAGAGTGACTGCCGTCAAAGTCAAGAGCCAGTACAGGTGGCACATGGCAGTTTCCATAACGCGGCGTGGGAAGGGGAGGGAGCCAGAGGATTGTGGGAAGATGACATGGCAGTGAGGGGCAAAGCAAAGAGTTGGGCAGGGCAGGGTGGAAGAGCACAGAGAGGGAGGCGGTCGTATCCCTGAGGTGTCCGGGCCAGAGACTGTCCTCTCTTGGTCACCCCTCCTCTGCTCTGGCCCTTGTCATTCCGCAGAGAAGCCCCGGTCCCCGGAGCCATAATCTGCTCTGCAGCAGCTCTGGGCACTGTGATCGGCACATAACAATAGGTGTTTGTTGAGCTGAACTGAATTTTGACTGGTGACTCATAAATTTCCGCAACACAAACACTGCCCTACTTCATCTCTAAGCACGCAAGATTGGAAACACACAAGTATGGCAGTTTTCACAGACAATTCCCAAAGAGGGAGATGCCGCATGGAAAAACACCCATCTTTACTAGGAATCAAAGAGATGCATATCAAAAAAGGAGACACCTTTGTTCACTTCTCAACGAACAAAAGTGATTTGAAATGAAAATGCTCTACATTGGTGCGGATGTACAAAGTGAGCCACTTGCATTAATTGCTGGAGGAAGAGCGAATGGGTCCCCAATTTGTTACTATGTATTAAAAATAAAAATGCACATTCCCTTTTGTGCCAGTATTTCTACTCTTGAGAATCCACTACAGAAAATGATTCTAAATGTAGTAAAATAAAATAAACCATTATGTGCAAACAGGCTCACCATCCTGCCATCTACAATGGTTAGCAATTAGAAATACCCTAAATTTTCTACAGTAAAGGAAACGACACGGTAGCACGGGTTATGGGACATCCTCTTGGTGGAATAGTTTGTAGTCATTAAAAACGCTGTTAGGAAGTGCCTTAAACAAGTGCGTTAAAAAAAAAGGAAGGCAATAAATACAGCAAGATGTTAGCAGTGGTTGTCTTTAGGTGATGGGTCTGAGGGTGTTTGTTTCCCCTTTCTTCAATTCCTCTGAGTTTTTAAAATGTAAAGTTTAAATTTAAAAGCAGATGTCACATCTGTGTTTGTTAGGGTTCTCAAGGGCGGTGTGATAGACATTCTCCCAGATCAACTTGGCAGATGCCCTAAGCAACTGGATTCCAAGGCGGGGCCTCCTCCCTCCTCCCCTGCCTGGTCGTCCCCACGTCCCCCAAAGGAGGATCTGGATATGTCCTGACCTCGAGGTCCCAGAGGTTTCAAATGAAAGACACAGCCAAAGAAAGCCAACTCAGAAAGCCAATACATTTGGAGAGTGGTGTCCTCTCTGTGCAGGCAACTCACTGCGTGATAGTGGTTGGCTGTGATGCGCATCAGCCAGGCCTCTGGGAAGAAGTTAATGTGCCTTATCTCCTCCAGATCCTTGCCTTGGAAGACACACAGAGAGAATGCTTTGAAGGTTTTACTCATAATAGAACCTCAAAAATCACATTTAGAGAAAGGAGGAAGTGAGGAGATGCAGGTTGAAAGGAAAAGTCCCAGTTTGATAAAACAAAAAGAAAACACCACAGAAACACGGTGGTTGTGTTCAGAGTCAATTGCTTTTGTACCCCAAACTATTCTCTTTAAAAAAATGTATACACACGATTTGGAAACAGATGGGGGTGATGGTTGCACAATACAATAACGTAATTAATGTGTAAAAATGGCTAAAATGGCAAATGTTTTGTTAAATGTATTTCACCATAATTTAAAAAATGTACACATAAATTTCCCATGCAATGAATGAATGAATTCACTCCAAACTGCGAATTGTCTATGCTACATATTAGTATTTTTAAGTATAATATTGCATTTTGAAAGAAACATATTCCCAATAGTCCTACAAGAAGATACCACCACCACCCAGTGACCCCTGGAGGGTGCAAGTGAACTATTGTTCAAGGAGAAGTCTTGATAGCCCTTAAAGGTCAGCTTTGACTCATCGACCACGCTCCACAAAGACAGTTAAGTTCTACCAATTTTATGGGGGGAAAATTGTTACTAAGAAAAAAGGAGGTGTGCATTGGTCCAGTTTTCAATTTTTTTTTTTTTTAATGTGACAAAAAAGAATTGCTTTTGCTTTTATTTTTCTTCCCACAGTTTCCTCCAGGAAGCCCCCAAGCCAGGAGAATTGCTAAGGTGCCTGGAACCCTAGCGGAACATGACAGAGCACTTTCCTCCAAAGCGCCCACGACTTCCTGGGTGTAAGTCCTGCCTGGAAACGGAGGTGTGAGACTGGAGATTCAGAATGTCTAGAAGCAACTTGGAAAAAACTACCTGGCTCCATTGACCATCCCTGGGTTCCAGACCTATTCGTTGTGTTTGGAAAGCCAAAATGGTTTTAAAGAAGGTCTTGAATATCTAGTAAACACAAAGATCTCACTGGTGGTCTCCTGGGCTGCCCCAAACACACTCCCCCAATATTCCCTCCTCTTTCCAGGTCACAGTTGCCTTCCCAGTGCCCAGAGCATGAGGTTGAGGGAACACAGCCTGTGTCTGCAGCACAGACCCCGAGTTGTCTCCCAAACCACTAGGCGGGCAAGCTGCTAGATGGCAATCAAACAACCATTGGCAACTCTGTTCTGCTTCTCACCGCATCAGCCCCTTCCATCCATCGTCTTATTTCACGGAAGCCCTAATTGTTCCCATTTTATAGACAAGGAAACCGAGACTGAGAGGCTATGTGACTTTCCCCAAGTCTCACAGCTGCAAGTGACAGCACCCATCTCGGCTTAGTGCTCACTCCCTTTGGAAACATCTGGTGGGGCTCCCCCGGGAGTAGCTGCGGGGTGGGGGAGGTCCCAGATGGCTTCCCCGTGGACACACTCGCCCTGGCTGGGACTTACCTCTGGTGATGCCATGCAGACGCAGGCAGGTGAACAGCGGCATTAAGCACTGTCCTGTGTCCCGATCCAAAAAGGCACACTTCCTGGGAAAGCTTAGCAGAGGCACAGAGAAGAAGGAAAGGTCTTCAGAAAACTCCTTTCTGGAACTAGCCAAGGCATCCCTGGGTGGTGTAAATGGTTACCATACTTGGCTGCTAACTGAAAGGTTGAGGGTTTGAGTCCACCCAGAGGTATCTTGGAAGAAAGGCCTAGCCATCTACGTCTGAAAAATCCAGCCATTGGAAACCCAGGGCAACATAGTTCTACTCTGACACATATGGGGTCACCGTGAGTTGGAATAAACTCAATGGCAACTGGTAAGTAAGTAAGTGAAAGCCAGGGAGACTACTGGCTTCACCAGCCGGAGGTAGGGAAGCAGGGCGTGGCTTAGATACCTACCTTTGTGGAGTCTGACCGTGGAAATTATAATAAGACAAATGGTTAATCCCTTCTGTGCACACAGTAGGTGCCAGGCAAATACCTACTAAATGACTGATGGGAACACATGTTACTTTACAGAGGATTTCAACATACATGATCTCTCTTGAGTCTCGTGAACTTCCTGTGGGGCACATATCATCAGCTCCATTTTTCAGATGGAGACACAAAGGTTCAACCAGGACTTGAACCCAGGATTTCTGAGCAAAGCAGGCACTTCAAAAGTGCTTGCTGTTGGGATTAAAAGAAGAATAAGCTCGGATGAGTGGGTAACTAACTTTAGCAGCTGGTTTTGCTGGAGGGGAGGGCTGGGTGGAGAAGATCCCCCACGCCCCCCAGAAAACACGCACACGCAGACACACACTCACCACCCTTGTTTTGAAACAACTTGCCTCATAGAAGGGTCACTTCTCACAAATGATAACAACGGGGGGATCATTCTCCCAAGTCCCTTTGGAAATGCAAAGTCACTCCTTCGAGGCAGAGCCTGTGGAAGCCCAGCCAGGGTCCCTTTTAGATTATTTTTCCATAACTCAGAAGTGATGTCCAAGTCACGGCCTGCCACACTGGGCAGGACCAGAACTGGCTCTGAGCCCGCCGACCTGCCTGGAGCCACTTTGTCTTCACAAGATCTGGGAATTTCCGGGACCCTAGCCACTCCTCCCTGTCTCAGTGGTCCCAGAAGACAGGTCTGGTGGTGCCGAGGAGTTGGGGGAGGGTGTGGGAAGGGCACAAAGACGAACATGCTCTGACTCAATTATATTATTATTGATTAGCATCCAGGGGTGGACAGAACAGACATCAATAAAGTACGGTTGACACCTTCAGGGGTGTGGGGCTGCGGACCCTGGAACCAACCCTCCATTGCCCCAGGCAAGTGGAGCTGGGGGACTGTGGCCCTGCGGTGCTCTGAGAACACAGATCTGAGCTGGACAAAGACGTCTTCACAGCCACGGGCCTCCTTCCACAGCCCGGTCTAGGGGTTTTCTTCCACAGCCGAGCCTGGGGGCCACCTCCTTTTCTTTCTCTCTCTCACCAGTCCTGGCTGCGCGGTGGCAGAAGGGGCCAAGCTGAGGAAATCCCCTAGCCTAGTGAGTGCTCTGGGAAGCAGCCAGCGCTCCTGGTAAGGGCCCCCACAGCCAGGAGTGAACGTGCTCTGGAGTGGTGGATCAAACACAACCGGGTCAGGCCCTGAGGGAGGGGACACGCCTGGAGGAAAGCATTTCCCCTGCAGCCCAGAAGCCACAGGCCCTGACTGTGTTTCTTCGTGTGGAGTGAGAGGCTGAAAACCTGCCGGGGTAGCAGGAAAGAGCCAAGGCTCAGATTTTTCCCTTTGAGAGGCTCTCAGACCCAAAGACCACCAGCTAGCACCTCTCCAGACAGACCCTCCTCTCCCAGGGGATTCAGGAAGAGCTTTGCTGAGACAGGTGATTGAACTTTACTACCCCAGTGGGCCACAGGGAAGTGGTATTGACGGTCACCATCATGGTTGTCCCGGAGGGGACATGTATGGGGCAGCTGGTCGTCCAACTGTGCTTCCCAAGCTTGGGCCTTGGAGTCAGTCAGACCTGGTTCCAGTCTTGTGACTACACCTCTCCGAGCCTCAATCTCCTTCTCTGTCCAGTGGGGGCAATAGCCACAGTTGCCCCTCTGGGTAGCTGGGAGGAGGAAAGGTAACAGTGCTTGGGAAGTACTTGGCACACAGAACAGTGGGATCTTGATGCCTGCTAACTGCCGTTACCACAGTTCTTATTACCACTGTCGTTCTTCAGTCCAGGGAGAGAGACCTGGACTCCAGCATGGAATTGTTCTTGGACGTATTCATTATCCCCTGACACTTGGGCCCCCTTGAAGGAAGAAAATGGTGGCCTCAGCTGCCAATTTCCCAAAAGCTCAAAGGATTGGAGGGATGTGGTCCAACCCCAAGGAGCTCTGGTGGTGCAGTGGTTAAGCACTTAGCTGCTAACTGAATAGTCAGCGGTTCAAATCCACCAGCCGCTCTGCAGGAGAAAGATGTGGCAGTCTGCTTCTGTAAAAATTTATAGCCTTGGAAACTGTATGGGGCAGTTCTACTCTGTCCTATCGGGTCACTATGAGTTGGAATCGACTCAACAGCAATAGGTTTGGTTTTGGTCCAACCTCCTCCAGTCAGTCAGTGTATCCCTGCCCCTAGAGCTTGGTGAGTTCAATTGTAGTGGAGAGCTCCAGGATTCTGAACAAGCCTCCGAGTCCAGCCCAGGGTATTTTCCACCTTACCTGAGTGCCTCTCAACTGTCTGGGTGCAGACGCATCTGCTGCTTTTTTGCCCAACGATGAGCACATTCGCCTAATGTCATATAAAACAGGAGGAAGCTGCTAAGTCTAGGGACTTATTTGCAAGGCTATGTTGAGAGAATCATGGATGGCGTGACAGTTTCTCCTGGTGCTGAGCTCTGTCTGTGCAAAAACCTCTTGTTTTGGTCGAACACTTACTTCTCTCGGACAAATTTCAGGTCCCTGCCTCTCAAAGCTTATCAAGAAACCCTTGGGGCTATTAGTCTCTACTCCTCCAGGGCAAAAGAGAAAGGAAGAAACCAAAGACTCAAAGAAGAAACTAGTCTACAGGAAAATAGTCTACATGAACCATAGCCTCATTTACACTGATACCAGAAGAACTAGATGGTGCCCAGCTACCACTACTGACCATTCTAATCAGGCCCACAATAGATGGACCCTGATAGAATGGGAGAAAAATGTGGAACAGAACCTCAAATTCCTAAAAACAAACAAACAACAACAACAACAAATAGACCTATTGGACTTGTTGAGACTGGAGACTCCCCGAGACTATTGCCCTGAGACACTTTTCAAACCTTGAACCGAAACCAACCCATGAGGTCACCTTGTAGCTAAATAACAAACTGGCTCACAAAAATAATGAATATCACCTGTAAATACTGTGTTTCTTTAAAAAAATCACCTATATGAGACCAAATGGACAACAATTACTTTAAAACAAAGATGAGAATGTAAGGGGGCAGGGAAACTAGATTAATGGAAATGGAACAACCAGAACAGAAATAATGAGAATGTTCACCCATTGTGAAGAATGTAACCAATGTCACTGAACAACTTGTGTAGAAATTATTGAATGGGAGCCGAAACTGCTGTGTAAACCTTCACCAAAAACATGAAAAAATATTATTTAAAAAAAGAAAGAAAGAAAGAAAACCTTGAGGCATGACCCTTCGGGGAAGGCAGTTCACAGTTTCTTGACACTGGAAGGCACACCCTAGTTTGGCTCCGGGTCCTGCTCACAGGCCCTGCGGACAGATCCCCTGCAGACTGCCTGAGTCTCCTCTAACTGGAACAGGCTTGTGACTCAAGATGCTTGCAGCCACAACCTTCTCACTTTCTCCATCCCGTCATCTGCTGGAGCCATTTACCTTCCCCGCTGAGTCTTAGACCCATGGCTCATCAGCCCCAGCACCTGAAGTTTTAGCCTTAGAAAACACACTTTATGAACATTATTCAGTCATGACGAGAAATAAAGTTCTGATACATGTCATGACGTGGCTGAACCTTAAAAATATTATGCTAAATGAAATAAGCCAGACTCAAAAAGACAAACATTCTATGATATCGCTTCTATGAAATACCTGGAAGAGGCAAATGCTTAGAGACAAAAAGTAGATCAGAGGTTACCAGGGGCTGGATGGGGGTGGAGGTCGGGAGAGGGGAGCCTCTGTTTAATGGGTATGAAGAGTCTCTGCTGGGGGTGATGAAAAAGTTTTAGAAATGAATAGTGATGATAGTGGCACAACATCATAACTATAATTAATACCACTAAATTGTACACTTCAAATGACATCTTAATCAAATTTTAGATTTAACCACAATTTTTTTTTTAAAGCCAGGTATCCTCAAAAAAAAAAAAAAAAAAACCAAGCACACTTTGTGGGCAATAACTCACAGGGAGAAGAGAACAGTGCTTTTTTCAAAATATAACTCAGTGTAGCAGACCTGGGCACCTTCTCAAAGACCCAGTGTTCCTCTTGCCTCCTAACACCAACAACAATTCCTACCACGGCCACCGTCACTCATCCAGTGCCCCTGTCATTCAGTGCCTCCTGCCAAGTGCTGTACTGAGGCTTTTCCTGGCATTAGCGGGAACCCGTATGTCAGTCCTGAGTGGGCATTGGTATCTCCTTTCTAGAGATGGCACAGAACAGTTGGGTTACTTGCCCAAAGTCATACAGCCGTGCATGGCAGAACTGGAATTCAGACCCAGGTTTGTCATCTTCTACCAGACTATTTATTTAATGTCTCTGCCCCTGGACTGTAACCTCTCCGAAGATGGGGATTTGTGTCTGCTTTGTTTACTCTTGTATCCTCAGCACCTCGTAAAGTGCACTTAGCTCGCAAAATGTTGAACAAATGAATTGGATAAATGATTTGGTGCTGCCAATTCTCTAGCCCCAACTCCCACCAGTGTATCCTTTTAAACCAAAAAACCAAACCCACTGCAGTCAAGTCAGTTCTGACGCATAGCAGCCCTATGGGACAGAGTAGAACTGCCCTATAGGGTTTCCAAGGCTACAAATCTTTACAGAAGCACACTGCCACATCTTTCTCCTGTCAACCTTTTGGTTACAGCCATGTGTTCGACCAGCGCGCCACCAGGGCTCTTTATGCAGGGACCTAGAAACCAAGGGACATTCAGGCTCTGGGAAGCCAGGTTAAAGGGGAGCAAGGGCAATGCGGTCAGAGCAAGAGAAGAAACAGAAGGGTAAGAAACGCAAAAGGCAGGTTATAAGAGTCTGTTGTCTGAAGTTTATATCAACTTCCCCACATAGGGCTTGGTGGAGCAATTCTGAAAGGGAACAATTTAACGGCCCTAATGTCCATGACTCATGGGACATTTAAAAATCAATGCTCTGGTAAAGAGATCAGAGTTGTCATGCCAGGGGTATCCAGTTTCGTGATGACTCTGTGGCTACATCGGCAAATGCCATTAATCACAGAGACGCATGGGTTCTGCCCACTCTGGGGACGGGCCACCACAGAGCATTTCACTGGAGATATCAGCAGGGTCAGGGCGTCATGGGGGCAGGGAGTGGCTGGGCCACTCTCCTCTGGGGTTTCCCTGGTGGTTCCCCTCGGCTTGGTGTGCGTGTGGGATGAGGTGGGGGCGGAAGTGAAGGCTTATCAGGGGAGTGCACATTCACGCAGCCTGTATATGCTGTATCTTCTCTGCAAAAAGAATCTTGGAGAAGGAATCTAACACATGTGTAGGTGAGATCAGGGAAGGCTTCCTAGAGGAGTCCCCGGCCAGCTCCTTGGGTCAGGAGGAAAGGGCACAGGAGGAGGAGATGCAGCTGCAGAGGTCAGGGAAATCTAGAAGTTGGGAGGGTGCCGGAATTGGCTTCAGTGGCTGCTTTCAGTGACTGTCTTAAGGTGAGGTGATAAGCCCATTGCTGGAATCCACACTCACAGTGCCTAAGAGGGACACTTTTAGTGATGAAAAGATCAGTTAAAAAGAAGAATGACAGGTCTGTTAATGATTTAGCCTCACCCCTGAGATCTCAAAGTAAAATGATATGTCAGAAGACCTATGAGACCAAGCTCAACCCCAACTCCACCACCCAATTGGCTAAAGCAGCAGCAAGCCCCTTAGCTTCCCTGGGCCTCAGTTTACTCATCTGCAAAATAAAAGAGTTAGACTAGTTGATCTCTAAGGGACCTTCCAGCATCAACATGCTATAGTTTTATGAAATGAGACATTGAAGAACTGACATGAACTGAGCATGTTTTGTTGTCCTGTAGCCCATGTCCTGAGACCCGGACACACGCATATCGTATCAAAACATGTGAATGCAGCTACAGGAAATTTATAGCTATAAACTAGAAAAGAAGAAGGGCACAATGTCAATTATCTAGTATCCATCTCAAGAAGTTAGAAAGACAACAGCAAATAATACTCAAAGTAGAAGGAAATAATAAAGAGAAACAAATAATAAAATAGAAAAAAAATCCTTCAATTGAAAAAAAAAATCAACAAAGCCAAAAAGTAGTTCTTTAAAAAGACTAATAAAATAAATCCCTAGCAGGGCTGATTAAGGTAAAGAAAACAGAAATGCACAAATTAACAATATCTGATATGAAAAAAAGGACAGTCCAACAAATTCTACAGACATTGAAAAGATAACAAACATTTACTAAGACTGACTATATTCTGGGCCATAAAACAAGTGTCAATAATTTAAAAAAATTAAAATCATACCAAGTATTTTCCCTGACAATAATGGAATTGAACAAGAAGTCAGTAACAGAAAGATAGCTGGAAAAATCTCAAATATTTGGAAAATAAAGACCATAGTTCCAACAATCCATGGGTCAAAGCAGAACGCAAAAGGGAAATTAGAAAATATTTTGAACGGAACAAAATTAAATGTATAACACGTCAAATTTGTGGGATGCAGCTAAATCAATGCTTAGAGAGAAATTTATAAACACTTGTAATACGAAAGAAAAAAGGTCTTAAATCAACGGTAACCTAAGCTTCCACCTTGTGAAACTAGAAAAAGAAGAGCAAGTTAAACATTTGACAAAATACAACATTTATTTCTGGTAAAAACTCTCTTCAAACTAGGAACAAAAGGAACTTCCTCAACCTGATTTAAAAAAAAACAAAACAACCCAAACCTATTGCGGTTGAGTGGATTTCAACTCCTAGCGACCCTACAGGACAGAGTAGAACTGCCCCATAGGGTTTCCAAGGAACAGCTGGTGGATTCAAACTGCCAGCCTTTTGGTTAGCAGCTGAGCTCTTAACCACTGCACCACCAGGCTCCAACCTGATAAAGGGCATCTACAAAAAAAAACCTACAGTTAAAATCTTATTTAACGGCAAAAGATTGAATACTTTTTCTCTATAATCTGGAACCACTACCTGTCTGTCAGTTTGTTGGTGTAGGCAAAGATTTCTTAAATAGCCCTCGCAATAAAAGAAAAGCTTGATAAATTGGGCTGCCTTAAAATTAAAAACTTCTGATCATCAAAAATACCATTAAGAGTTGAGTAGCGTCTGGGGTCTTAAAAGCTTGTGAGCGACCATCTAAGATACTTTGCTAATCTCACCCTGTCTGGAGCAAGGGAGAATGCAGAAAACCAAAGACACAAAGAAAAGATTAGTCAGAAGGACTAATGGACCAGAAGAACCACGGCCTCCACCAGACTGAGCCCAGCACAACTAGATGGTGCCCGGCTACCACCACTGACTGCCCTGACAGGAATCACAACAGAGGGTCCTGGACAGAGCTGGAGAAAAATGTAGAACAAAATTCTAACTCACAAAAAAGACCAGACTTACTGATCTGACAGAGACTGGAGAAACCCTGAGAGTATGGCCCCAGGACACCCTTTTGCCTCAGTACTGAAGTCACTCCTGAGGTTCACCCTTCAGCCAAAGTTTGGACAGGCCCATGAAACAAAACGAGACTAAATGGGCACACCAGCCCAGGGACAGGGACGAGAGGGCAGGAGGGGACAGGAACGCTGGTAATGGGGAACCCAAGGTCGAGAAGGGGAGGGTGCTCACACGTGGGGCTGGCAACTAATGTCACAGAACAATGTGTATTAATTGTTTAATGAGAAACTAATTTGCTCTGTAAGCCATCTAAAGTAAGCTAAAAAAAAATTGAGTGAGAAGGCCAGTTACAGAAGAAGATATTTGCCATTCATATATCTGATAAGGACTTGCACCAGAATATAGAAAAGAGGAATTACAAATTATTAAGAAAAAGACCTGACCACCCAAAAGGAAAAAATAGTCAAAGGACTTGAACAGGCACCTCATTAAAGAAGATCATTAAAGGGTTAATAAACACGTGAAGAGATCAACCTCATTAGGAAGAAACTGTAACTTAAAAGAACAAAGGCAAATTAGTACCACTGTACACCCATCAGAAAAGTAAAAGATTGAAAATACCCAGGGTCGGCATGGATACAGAAAAACTAAGTCTCGTACACTGCTGGTCAGAGAGGACATTAGCATAACCACTTTGGAAAACTGTTTGGCAGTATTTCCTGAAGTTGAGGAGGCCCTGGGTAGTGCAAAGAGTTCCTGCGCTGTTAAATGAAGTCCACCCAGGGGCACCTTGGAAGGAAGGCCTGGCGATCTACTTCTGAAAAATCAGCCACTGAAAACCCTATGGAGCACAGTTCTACTCTGACACACATGGGGTCGCCATGAGTCGGAATTGACTTGAAGGCAAGGAAAACTAAAGCTGAACTTATTCATAGCCTATGACATGGTAGGAAACCCTGCTGGCGCAGTGGTTAAGTGCTACGGCTGCTAACCAAAAGGTCAGCAGTTCGAATCCATCAGGCGCTCCTTGGAAACTCTATGGAGCAATTCTACTCTGTCCCATAGGGTCACTATGGGTCAGAATTGACGTGACAGCAATGGGTTTGTTTGTTTACGGCACAGTAACTCTACTCCTAAGTTTATACCCAATAGAAATGTATAATGATGAATACCAAAAAAAATGCACAAAATTGTACATAGAAGGACTATTCCTGACTGACAAAACCTGCAACAACCCAAACGACCAACGTCAGAATGAACAAAGACAGTGTGGTATGATCGTATAAGGGAACACTCTATGATAATGTACAAATTAACGCTACGTCCAACCACACGGATGACTTTTCCAGACATACTGTTAAGTGAAAGAAGCTAGTCGTTACAAAGTGTATACTCTAGGATTCCACGGACATAGAGTTCAAGCAGAGGCAACACGAAACGATAGTAAACTCCAGGGTGCTGTCTACTTTGAGCGGAGGAGACAGTGACTGAGGCAAGGGACTCGAGGGCTGGGGATGCTGTTTCTTGGGCTGGAGGCTGGTTACCCCGTGTGTCCACTGTGGGGAAATTCATTGTTCACTTAAGATGCGTGCAATTTACATACACACATAGATCTAAAAATGTACTTTTACCATTATGGACGGATGGAAACGGGGAATTGGGGTGTGGAAGGGGAGAGTGTTGACCCATCGCGAGGATTGCAACCAACGTCGCAAAAGTTTGTGTATCAATTGTTGAATGAGAAACTAGTTGGCTCGGGAAAGTTTCACCTAAAGCACAGTAAAAAAAAAAAATCTATGTATATTACTTTTTAAATATATGTGTATTAAAAAAATGTACTTTTTAGAAGTTTAAAATGTGACTGCTCATCTCCGAGGGATGAGTTTTCCAGATTTCCTGAACTTCCTAGGCTGAAATAAAATGATGACCCTTCTTTCATGGATAAAGGCAACAGCTTTGTTTACGTTTTTTTTTTTTTGCTTTTCCTACAAGATGATGCCAAATTTAATTCCGGACTGCCAATTTGTTTTTCTAAAATAACCACTGCCTGGAAAACAGGCCGTGGGGTGTGAAGAGGTGTGTGTGTGTGTGTGTGTGTGTGTGTGCGTGCGCGCGCTCCCTCTCTACACTGATGTACGTAGACAGCAATGAAAAGAAGCTCAAAGAGGTCGCTCAACATCTGGCTAGACAGAGAAACTGCTCCGAGAGATTTCCATTCATGTCCCTGGCACACAGTGCACGCTCAGTCAATATTTGTCGATTGAATGGAAGATTGGAAAAAATCAACGCGTGAAAGCAAACGGGAGAGCAGAGAAAGCTTGGGCCCACGGACGTGCAGGTACGGTAGGCACTGGAGGAGTGATGGGTACAAATAAGTCTCCTCACAAGTCTTATGGACGCTGCCATGACAGGTGAGCCAAGGGGGACGGATTCATTTTACTCAGTTAATGCCCTAAATCCTCCTCCTCCAATGCTAGGCTGGCCACGGCCGCACACAACTGCCTCGATATTATGAAAGCTTGTTCACCTTTTGCAGGTCCTCATAATCCGATGGCCTCAAATGTTCACTTTGACCACTGCTCCCCCACCCTGGGAGAAAGCTTATAAATCACTCTGCCATTAAAATCATATCATCCATATATGAGACTTTACAAATTGGGCCAAATACTCAGCTTCCTCCTTTCTCACTCCCAAGCTCATTTCACTGCCTCCCAGTGGGTCTGTCCCTCTGCTCCCTCTTTAACTGCTCTGGACACATCCCTGACAGTGGTCACTGAAACTGCCTTGATTAGCTGTGTCCTTTGGCTTCACTGAGCTTTGTAGCTCAACCCCGCAGGTGACCCAGTTCTGGCCGGGCTGACTGTGACTTCCCCCAGGCTCCCTCCTCCCACAGCGGGAGCAAGCTATCCTTCCCACAGCCCAAGCCTTTAGCCACCAGCCCCCTAAGCCAGCAGCCCCGAGGCCCTGCATGGCTGCTGGTCAGCTTTAGGGAAGGAGCAGCAAACAGGGAGCATGGTGCCCCCACTGCCCATGCCCATGTTCAGGGTGAACACCACCGATGGACCGAGACCTTCTTGCTCACCATCTGCCATCCCCATTACTTCAAGTTGCTGCGGGCGTGGTGTTCTCTGAATTTTGCATCAGTACCCTAAGATCTACTTCTTTGAGGGGAACCGAACTACCGTAAAAATGTCTGATGGACTCTCATCGTTTGATACTGCGAAGTTCCAGGCACGTTAGTGGTAAGACAAAGGATCATAAACCCTTCCTGTGAGCTGCTTTTGATGTATCTGCTATGATACTTACACATAAGGCCACACATATACGTGAGTCAAAACCAAAAACCAAAGCAGGTGCCGTCATTTCTGACTCATGGAGACCTTGTGTGTGTCAGAGTAGAACTGTGCTCCACAGGGTTCTCAATGGCCAAGTTTTCCAAAGTAGATCACCAGGCCTTTCTTCCAAGGCACCTCTGAATAGACTTGAAGCTCCAACCTTTCGGTTAGCAGCCAAGCGCTTAACTGTTTGCACTATCCAGGGACTTCACGTGACTCAGGAGGTTCCTAAAAATGTGTTATAAGACTACGTGCATTTATCTATCAGGCCTGTTATAAGACTATGTGCATTTATCTATCAGGCCAAACTTGTAGCAAGCAGGCCAGTTCTCTACCCCACAAGAAGAGGGCAGCTTATGGCCATTGTAAGGATGCTTCTCTCATAATGACCGTCCAAGGCAAGGGTTCCCGGGACAGCTCGGCCAAGAGGACTCCAGGTTCCCTCTGACCACCCACTGCAGACAGCACATCTAGTGGGCATGGCGAAATGGGCATTCTTTTAAAAAAAGAGAGACCTGCTTTGAAGCCATTTGAAAGGTAGGTCAACAAGCTCTGCCAAGAAATTGCTCTAAAGCAAAAGTCAAGTCATTCCCTACAGCCAAATACATTGACCAAAGTGAACCCTTTAGGAGAACCGTGTGAAATAGTCCTGGTTTGATAAAGAGGCACACATCTGGGGCCCTGCACAGAGCAGGGTGTAGCCTAGCTCCTGTCAGGACAAGAATTCCTTGGGATGTGTTCCTTCTGCTCAGCCCAGGAGAGTGTGACTGGCTTTGGTGGCCTTACATTGTCCTGGGTGGTTCTCTGAGCCCCTGGTGGACTGTAGCACCATCCTTTAGACAGGCAGGTTTCCTCTGGTTGGCTGTGACTTGCCCTGAGTTAAGGCGCATAGGGTAAGGACAAATTCAGAGTGGGGACATTAGTCAGGGAGACCATCTCTGAGAAGGGACTGCTCAGACAGGCTCTTGTAGGAGCCCCTGCCCAGGACAGGCTGGAAGAGGGGGCACTGCAGGCTGGGGCAGAGTGAGCACAGGCAGCGGACACTGATCCACGAGGTTAAGGAGGCCAGCGAGGCAGGAGATGTGTGTTTGGGAGTGGAGGGCCATTGACAGGGGCGCAATCTCACCATTGTGGGGCTGTGGAGTGGGCTGGGACAGGAGGAGAAGCATCCACAATCCTAAACATGGTCCACGTGGTCCTCACAGCTGGGAGGCCGCAGGGAGAGCTGGCCTCGTGATTGCAGGAGAAAGAGCTTCCCCTTGCTTTCTCGCCTTTTCTTCCAGTCCAACACAAAGTTTGCTGGAGGGGGTGGCGGGCAAGCGGAGGGCAGAGGGAGTGAGGGAGGGAAAGGACACAGGACAGGCACGCAGGCAGTCAAGGGCACCTCCACTAGAAGGTATTACTTAAGAGTGGGGCAGTGAGATGATTTGGAAACAAGCAAAGGGTTTCTAGCAAGAAAAATTGTGCAGGATCAGGTAGTTTGGGGAACTGTCGTGTGGAGGGGTGAGGCTTAGGGATCCAGGTAGATTCAAGAGGAATGGCAAACCTATGATGGCCAGAGCTGCCCATGTTCCCTCCGCTCTCCGGAAGGAGCTCTGGGGTGCTAGGGAAGGCCACTGAACCCCAGTTCCAATGCAGGGACTTCATACCTTAACTCTCTCATTCCTACTTGTTTCTCTCACATTAAGACCACATCCTAGCTCATTTCCCATCTCTTGGGCTGAGCTGTTTCCAGCAAGACAGCGCGAGTCAGGAGCCAAAGGGCAGTTTCTCTTGGTATGCATGACTCATTGGAAAACATATCTTGTGGGCTAGTAAAAGGGAAGGGGGATTTAAAACATTTGGGTTCCCAGCAAATTATATAGAAACCAAGCAAAGTATATAGAATTCCGGCACTGAATACTGCCTTCCCCAAATAACAAGACAGAAAAAAAAAGGGGCTCTTTCGTTAACAGGGTGCACAGCTGTTTCAGAAACAAGTTAAATGCTTCAAAACAGAGCAAATGAAACTTAGCTTAAACAGAGATCAAGCCGCTGATTGATAATATATAGAAGATGTGTTTAATCTGCTAAACTCACATGTGCAAAAGAAATGGCATTACCGACTTCTCTGAACCCTCTCATGCTTGGGAGCCCCCGTTCCTGCTGATGAGGGGTGCAAAAACAAACCCGACAGCTGTAGGCCAGTGTTCACTGCAGCACTGTTTACAATAGCCTAAAGGTGGAAACAACCCAAGGTCCTTCAACGAATGGTTGGATAAACAAAACGTGGTCTATATATACAATGAAATACCACTCAGCCATAAAAAGAAACGAAGTCCAGACGCATGCCACAACACGGATGAAGCTTGAAAACAGTATGCTGAGTGAAATAAGTCAGTCACGAAAGGACAAATACTGTATGATCTCACTTATATGCAATGGGCAAATATATAGAAACCAAAGCTTATTGGTGGTTACCAGGGGTGGAAGGAGCCCTGGTGGCACAATGGTTAAGTACTTGGCTACTAACTGAAAGGTCAGTGGTTCAAACCCACCAGCTGCTCGGTGGGTGAAAAGACCTGGGAATCTTCTCCCTTAAAGATTTCAGCCTAGGAAACCCTATGGGGCAGTTCTACTCCGCCCTACAGGGTCGCTATGAGTCGGAACCAACTCAAGGCACACAACGACATCAGGGTGGCGGGGGGTGTTATTGCTTGGCGGGCACTGAGTTTTTGTTAATAGTGGTGGAGTAACTTGGAAAAGGATAATGGTTGCATAACATGAAGAATGTAATCAATGTCACTGAATTATCCATGTAAAAATTGTCGAATTGGCAAACGTTTTGTTATGTATATTTTTGCCACAATTTAAAAAAAGAAACAATACTGACAGCAAAGGTAACGGGGCCAGTCGTTTCCTTTCTAGAGTGGCTCCCTGGTGGGCTGGGATGCCCTGGGTTTCAAAGTCACCAGTTCAGGTGGTGGTAATAGAGCCCAAGGAGACAGAAAATGGAGCCCACGGACTACCATGCCCACCCCCACCGCCCCATATATATATATAGAGAGAGATTTATATCAAGGAAATGGCTTATGTGGTTGTAGAGGCTGGCACATCCCAAGTCCATGGGTTAAGACAGAGGCTTCTCCTTATTCACGTAGCCACAGGGGCTGGTGAACCCAAGATGGGCAGGTCAGACAGCAGGGCTCTTGCTCACAGGCTGCGAAGACCAACAAATCCCAAGATTGGCAGGCAAGACAATCCCAAGACAATCCCAAAACAATCCCAGGATCAGCAGGTAAGCTGCTAGCTCAAGTCCCAAGAACTGGAGGTCAGGTAAACAGGAGCCAGCTGCAGGATCCAGTGCGTGCAAAAGCCCACAAGCCTTGCCAGAATGTCCGCTTATATTGGATGCAGGCCACACACCCAAGGAAACTCCCTTTCAACGGATGGGCTACTCACAGCAGAGGCTATCATAGAAGTGATTACATTGTCTCAAATCTCATCATGGAGGTGGTCACATCACTACATGACTGCCAAACTACATCGTAACTGCCAAACCACTGAGAATCATGGCCCAGCCACGCCAACACACAACCTTAATGATCACACTGACAATAATGACAACACTAACCTAGAGGCAACCTCAGGATCTTTCTTGACACAGTGCCCAGGGAGCCATGACCAAACCAACTGGAGTGGGCCCAAGAGAGGAGTCCTGTCATTCTAGGAACGGGCAGTAATGCGTCTTGGGCTTTGGCAGATCAGGGTTCAAATCAGACCCCATCCCTTACTACTTGTGTGATCTCTAATAAGATATTTCATCTCTTCCTCAGTTTCCTCATCTGTAAAATGGGAACAATGAAAGCAGCCTCTTAGTGGTATGCAGATTAAATGAGAAAATGTACCAAAAGTGCTTCTCAGGGTTACTGCACTTAGTCAGCGTGTTTCAAGGGTGGCATTGTTATTTTTCAGTTAAATGCTGAGATATGTAACTTTTGGAATTTATATGTTTAGAGAGTATAAGAAACTGGATTAATCCTATGAAACCTTGGTACATTCAAATGCTTTTTTATTTGCCCAGAAAACCTGGAATTTCATATTCTATCTAGTAAACTACAAATGGGAATGGTCTGGTCTGCTTCAAGTACCTTTTAAATACGAAGTCTTTTGAGGTCAGTGCAGAGCAGTAATTTTCCTGGATAAAAAGAGCACCCTTTGCAGCAAGCTTATTACTGCGCCCAGAACAAGTTCTCAGAAGCACATTACAACACCCACATGTTATTTACTTTTCCAGGTAATCCAGTTGTTCAAAGTCATCCTGTAATCTTAGGCCCCATAAAGAAAACTGCGTTCCCTCTACTCTGGATGATGCTATGGAAAATTATATCATGGGTGCTCCCTCCCATTATTGTTCTTGCTGTGGTGTGCTGTCGAGTCAATTCCGACTCATAGTAGAACTGCCCCATAGGGTTTCCCAGGCTGTAATATTTACGGGAGAAGATCGCCAGGTCTTTTCTCCCTCGGAGCGGCTGGTGGGTTCGAACGACCGACCTTCTGGTTAGCAGCCAAGCGCTTAATCATTAAGTCACCAGAGTTCTTCTCCTCCACCCACCCCACCCCCATCACAGTATGAGCAAAAAAAAAGCAACGCGTGTCCATTTCACCCATCAACACTAAGTTACGTTACCTGTTAAAAAATGCCAGCACGGTCTCATAGATGGGAATTGTCTGAATTTTGTGGTTTAGTTGCAAGTAGACCCAAAAAAGCATTGTTTTCAGAAGATGAAACTCACTAAAGGTAAACAAGCTGTGCCAGAAAAAAAAAGAGAGAGAGAAAATTGTTAGGAATAGCAAATGCTTAAACCATTCATTGATAGGAAAATTAAAAGTTAGAAGCAAGTTTAGGAATGAGGCGACATCATCCCAGAGCCTCTCGGCAGCCTCAGACACAGAGGAGTTAAATGGCCTGCTCAAAGTCACGTGGGCTGTAATGACAGCAGAGCTGGGATTTGAGCCCTGGAAGTCTCATGCCCCACAGGAGCCTGTGTGTCCCACTGTCGCAGCCACACCGTGCCATACCATGCTGCCGGCAAAAACAATGGCCCTCGTTCAATGAGCGCTTAACAAGTCCCGTGTTTCCAAGGCGTTTTCCATACCTTCCTTTATTGAATCCCACAAAACAGCCCTGCAGAATTGGGATCTATTCCTTATTCTTAAAGATGCTACCTTTATATAAAATGCTGATACTTTGTTCACTGTGGGTTCCTTGCATTAATTTTGATTTTTAAAAACATTGCATAAAGGTATCATTTATCTTGATGGCTGAGTTTTGTTTAAATTTTGTGCCCAGGCTGAGTGCCTCACTTGCCTCATCCTGGTCCAAACCTATTGAGGGCCTCAAACGTGAGTAACTTCTCCAAGGTCACATGGCTCTGGAATCGGCATTGGGCATGGGCCAGGTTAGAATCTCAGTTCCACCCCAAACGGTCTGGCGAACCTCCTATAAATTGCTTCATGGCCCTTTAGTTGCAATTTGCTCATCTGTAAAATAACGATGGAGTCCCTGGGTGGTGCACAGTTAACACGCTCACTTCTAAAAGAAAGGTTGGAGGTTCAAGTCTACCCAGGGGCACCTTGGAAGAAAAGCCTGGTAGTCTACTTCCGAAAAAATCAGCAACTGAAAACCCTATGGAGCACAGTTCTACTCTGACACACCATGGGGTTGGAGGTGGAGTTGACTCAACAACGTTTTATTTTTTTGGTTAAAATACGAGCCGCTCAGAGGGTAGAGTGAAGACTAGCTGAGATGACACAGCATCTGACTTTTCTACGGCTGCTCTGACAAATTAGCACAAACCAAGTAGCTTAAAACAGTCCAAGTTTATTGTCTTACAGATCTAGAAGTTAGAAGTCCGAATGAGTCTCACTGGACCAAAATCAAGGTGCGGGCAGGGCAGCATTTCTTCTGGACGCTCTAGAGGAAAATCCATTTCCTTGCTTTTTCCAGCTTCTAGAAGCCACCCACATTCCTCAGCCGCGGCCCCTCCTCCATCTTCAAACCAGCAGTGCAGTATCTTCACATCACTCTCTGGTTGCACCCTTCTGCCTCCCTCTTCCACATTTAAAGGGCCCTTGTGATTGCATTGGGCTTTTCTCTCTCTATTTTAAGGCCAGCTGGTTAGCAAACTTACTTTCATCTACTACCTTCCGTGTACCCTAACATATTCACACGTTCCAGGGGTTGGGACAGACGTGAGCATCTTTGGAAGCCATTACTGTGCTGACCACACACATACAAAGCGCCCAGCACAGTGCCTGGCACATAGAAACGAGCTCAGAGAATGCATGGCAGGGCCGGTCCTGGCCTCAGAGCCCACGCTCTGCCTGCAGCAATATAAGCCTCTCACCACCAGTGAGGGGAAAGACTGGCTGCTGCCCCCCAGGACCTAAGCATGCTTCACAAACAACTTCTCTAACGGCCTCTGAAAACTTGATTATCTGAGAGGTCATTTTACCATTTCTTAAACCCATTGAGGAGTGGCATCACTAGAGTTGGTGTCACCCAGCATGGGAACTCATGGTGTCACCCCCCCATGGACCTCGTACCATACCAGACCATTCAAAATCCTTAGTAATGTTTTTTTGGGCTGATGTTACTTATAAATCGTAATTCCCGTAGATCATTCCTTCTTTTCCTTTAATTACTACTTCATTCTCAAAAAAGTTATTGATATAGGTTCACAAATACTAATGAAATCCATAACATTATAGCTAAAACACCAGAAAATTTGACAAAATCTGTGACCATAAAAACTGGTAGCAACAAAAACAACAGTGTGTGCTTGCAGCGCGTGCAGACAAAACCACATCATTTGAAGCGTCATTGTAATTGGGTAATAATGACAGCTCTGACCGGAGGGCATTAGAAGTTCCAAAAGTAAATTAGCACAGACTTTTGGCCTTGTAGGTATATTGATACATGTAAGTTGGGTTTATGAAAAATGTTTTTGTTGTTATAAGTAACTACAGGGATATTTTTATAAATTTCTGCTGAAACATGGCAAAAAAATTTTGTACAGTCATTTTGGTGTCACCCCTCCGACAGTGTCACGTAATGTGGTCCACCCTCCCAACCCCCCCAATGACGCCACTGTACTTAAGTCTGTAGCGGCCCATGGAGAGGACACCTGCCTTTAAAATATGTCATAATTTTACTGCGCCCACTGCAGCCTCTTCCTTCACCACTTTAAGTGGTCTTGGTGGGTGGAACCCAAGCTAAACAGTGACTCTAAAGGGCAAGGGAAATGTTACCACCCACCTCTCACGCTATTTTTGGACAGATTAGACTGTCTCTTTCCTCTTATTTGGTTTTGAGGTCACCCACAGATGCATGGTGACCCCAGCCAGGCAGAACCAACCTCTGCACTGTCTGGACAATCACGGTAAGGCAGGAGGAGACTCCACACAGGGCCCCTTGGTGTGACGTCCCACAGAGAACTTGGTCAAACCTCAACCATTGATGAGGTGGGGACAGATGCTATGTGACTTCTAGTGCAGACTCCATACTCAGAGTCCTCCAGCACAGAAGGTTCTTGGAGATTGTACCTATGAGGGTTCGGTTGCAGCAACCTGGGAGAGCAATTGGGAGCTCTGTGAATCAGAATTCTGATTTTGTCCTTACTATGAACGACAATTGTTAAAGCAAGACTCTCTATCCTGAGGCCAAGTATCAGCACCCCAAAGTATTAGTTCCTGCAGCAAATAACCACACTGAGGAAACTTAAACACATTTTCATTTGCCTAAGAGCGCTGATGGCCTCACCCAAGACAGAACTGACAGAAATCCCACACCTCCTTCCCATGGACACCAACAACTGGGCTGTCCTGTTGCGTTCACTGTGCTCATTGGCTGCCATTGGGATTGAACTGGCGTTCGTTCTTCAGGAGGAAAAAAATGCTTTCAGCAAAATATTATTTGTGCTCCATCTTTTTTTTTTGGAGAAAATTGTATTTAAATAACAAAACGCTCTTTTGAATGTAACCATCGAGAAAGCCATGTCCACGTGAGCAAGAAGATCAGAACAAAGATGACCACTGCAGCATTGTTTGTCACAGCCAGAAATGAAGCAGAAGGAAACCAAAGGAGGCCGCTGGGAGGGGAATGAAGAAATGGCTGGGTGTTCACTCAGTGGAGCCCTGTATGAGTGAAATAAAAGTGCTAACTAGATACGTAAGTATCGACATGGAGAGAACATGAAGCATGACGTTGGGTGAATCAAACGAGTTGCAAAAATCACCATCACCATGGGAACATCTGTTTAAAGTGTAAACTTCCAAAACAACATTACTCATTATTGATGGATACACATATGCATAGTAAGAGTGTAATCACATGGATTGGATCCGCACAAGTTCATAACAGGTGTTGGTTGTCTTTAGGGAAGGAGGAAGGGTGGTAGGAGGGTGGGGAGGGGCCATAGGCAACTTCTACTTTATCGGTAATATTTTATTTAATTCTTAAATTCAAAGCATTTATGACAAAATGTTACCATTTGTTTATTTAGGGAGGTGGGTACAATAGTGTTTTGCATTATCCTCCTCGCTTTGTCACTATGGCTCAGAATCGGCTTGACAGTCACGGGTTTGGCTTTTTGGTTTCCCTACCTTTGTATTTTCTTAGTAAAAAATTTCAATAGCCTTATTGCTCCTAACCGTCGATAAGGACATCAAGAAAGACAGGTGGAGCACATCGGTGGCTTTGAGGCCACTCAGAATTGGGTTCAAATCCTGCTCTCACGCTGCATGAGGGGACCATGGTGAGTCCCTTCGTTTCCCATAATTGTCATTCCACAAGTGAAAAATGCAGGTGACAATACCCACCTCATTGGGTTGCTGTAGGAATTAGACTGGATAACTCACTCAGAGTGTTAACTGGCAAACGGTTAAGCGCTGGACTACACTATCTGAACGGTTGGTGGTGGTTCAAACTCACCTAGAGGTGCCTTGGAAGTAAGCCCTGGTGATCTGCTTCTGAAAGGACACATCCTTGAAAACCTATGGAGCAGTTCTACTCTGCACACATGAGGTCGCCATGAGTCAGAATTGCCTCGATGGTAACCACCAACATCAACAACAACGTCGTTATTATTGTCATTAGCCAGAGAAGCATTAGCTTTAGGAATTATTATGTGTGAGACAGATGCCCAATGGTGTTCCGGAAGCTAGTGACAACTGGCTTCCTGCCTTGGAAACACTGCTGTGGCCTGACAGGGAACACAACAGAGAGTCCCTGATGGAGCAGGAGAAAAGTGGGGTGCAGAACTCATATTCTAGTAAAAAGACCAGACTTAATGGTTTGACTGAGACTGGAGGGCCCCCGGAAGACATGGCCCCCAGACTCTCTGTTAGCCCAGCACTGAAACCATTCCCGAGGCCAACTCTTCAGACAAAGATTAGACTGGACTATGGGACATAAAATGATACTCGTGAAGAGTGTGCTTCTTAGCTCAAGTAGATACATGAG
>NW_004443967.1:12296800-12372449 GCF_000243295.1 Trichechus manatus latirostris | reverse complement strand
ACAAAGATTAGACTGGACTATGGGACATAAAATGATACTCGTGAAGAGTGTGCTTCTTAGCTCAAGTAGATACATGAGACTAAATGGGCAGCTCCTGTCTAGAGGTGAAACGAGAAGCAGAGAGGGTCAGGAGCTGGCTGAATGGACACGGGAAATCCAGGATGGAAAGGAGGAGTGTGCTGTCACAGTATAGGGAGAGCAACAAGGGTCACATAACAATGTGTGTATAAACTGAATTGTAAACTTTCACTTAAAGCACAACACCAACAAAAGAACGCTGTGGGATGGTGCTGTATACGGAGGACACAGGGGCTGGGTCGGGGGAGGGGGCGCTTTTGCTTAGGGACTTCCTGAGACCTCAGGCTCCTTTCTCATAGACAGGGACATCAGGCAGAAATGGAAACAAAGAGGGATGCAGTGCCCTCTGAGCTGGTTGGAAGGTAACCCTTCACAGAGATGAGCATGACTCCGAGTTCTCTATCCTCCTAGGTCTACAAGGAGCTTCCAGAGGGTTTCATCATGTCCGGGAGTTAGAACAGGATAACCTAATGGTGACCTCTGAAAAGAAAACTAACCGAAAACCAAAGGCCTGGGAAAATAAATTAAAACCAGAGGCTCAGGAGGTCCGGAAAATGGTGTATATTTTACTCTAGGTTGTTTACAAAACGGAAAGCAAACCCCAAAGGACACTGAGGTCAAAGAGACTTCAGAAGCGGAAGGCGGAATGGCCCAGAAGGAGGGGTCTACCTACAGAAAATAGCGCCTGTGGCAATTAGTGTTAAATTGCTGAATGATTTCTCACAGTTGGCGATGGAAACTGCGGTGGTCAACAGAAACTGCTCCTTGGCGCCTTCCTCAAGAAGCACCCAGGGCACCTGCCTGCCACACCTTAGTCAGGCCTCTGCCAGCAGATAAAGCTTCTGCTGAGAAATGGATGTTGTTCCGACAAGACCCAGAAACTCAAATACCTGCAACCACAAACTGGGGGACGGCTGCAGTCCACGGTTGGAGGGGCAGCCAAGTAGGACTGAGGACGCCTCAACCCTGACCTTGAGGTTTGGCATTTCCACACAAACCTCACTGGGGCCATGTGGCTTCTTAGGCTAGTCCATTTCTTGCTGTCATCTTCTAGTTGCTGGGGAGCCCCAACCTCCATAACAAATGAGGAGGTTCAAGGTCAAGGGTGTGGATTTTGGAGTCACAGAAGACCTGGGCACAAGCCCCGCCCCACCCCGCCCATTTTTAGGCTAGGGCGTATCCCTTCAATGCTCTGCCCTTCAGCAACTTCACCTGTGGAAGACGGATAATAATTGTACCCACTGCATGGGATTGTGGGGACTCATGGGACAGTGTATGTAGCACAGCACACCCGAAAAGGCCCACCTTCATGAGGGGTGGTCTGTGGTACCAGATCCCCCAGCTGGCAGCCTGACACTAGCAAAGGCCTAAGACAAGGGGCCCTGGGCTGGTTACATTTCTAACAATCTCACTGCTCGGGGCACAGCTCCAGCCCTCTCCTGCACTCGCTGTTACTCCCCACACTTCAAGCTTTAAGGCAGGGGCTGCTGGAGACCAGCTGGACGAGGAGACTCCACCTGGGATGGTGTGCCCGTGAGTGCCCATAGCTGTCAGCCCTGGTCATGCTCACCTTGTCCACCCAGGGCATTCGGGCTGCTGACATCCCCGAGGCCACGCAAAACCCTTCCCCCCATCAGCCAGGATGGCCCTGGACTGTCTCTGCAGACAGCTCCCGGGGAGGGGCCAGAGGACCAGGACCCAGTGTCCCCATCAGTCATGTCTCCCCAAACCTGTGAGTCTAGACACTGGACACGTCATGTTCTTGAGCTCTTTTCCTGCCCAGCGTACGTTTTGCAAGGCCAAGCCCATCATTTACGTGCTGGTTGTGGTTAGACGGTTTTTTTCCCTTTCTTGGTTAAATGTTACCAGGGTGGGACAGCTCAGTCTTTCCAAGGGAGGGACAGAGTTATGAAAAACCTAAGAGCTGACATGTTTATCTTTCTTCAATGATTGCATAAGCCATGCTCCTGTGGAGGGCAGGAGAGTGCACACATGGGGAAAAGCGGAGGACAGAAAAGCAGAAATACTCTGAGAACACATTTGGCACCCTGGGGCTGCTCTTGGGCCTGGTTTCCTGAAGTCTTATTAGATAATAAGGTCTCCCTCAATACTCTAAGTCTGTTCTACCACTCTTGAGATTGCAAGCTGCTTAGTAAGTTCAAACCAACAGTAGAGTAAATCTTTTTACATCTAATTTCTGAAATCAGAATGCTTTCTACCACAAAAACATAAGCAAACATTTGTTTTAGAATCTACCTCTACAATATTTAGTAGAATTTAGTTCTCACTTTTGAAATTCACCCTAAGGGAATATAACTTTGGTAATGTAACAATGGGTATCAAAAAGCTTTTAAAAAGAGTCCCAAAGAGACATGACAACTAAATGCAATGTGATTCTAGACTGGATTCTGTACTGGAGGGGAAAAATGCTATAAAGGACAGTATTGAGTCAATGATTTTAAAGTATTACATCTGATTTAGGAAATAATATTGGAGTTATTATTCCCTCTCCTTGAGCATACAGAATGTGACCCAGCTGGGCTCTCAAGGACACATCAACTGGGCCCTGAGGTGTAAAGACAATAGCTAAGATAATCTTGGAAAATATCTTTTAGGGAAACTTTCACAAAAATCCTATCAAACAGAACACAAAAGACTTTCCACTCTTATCTTTTTGTATCAGCATTTAGTGAATAGGAATTTGTGGCACCAATGAAGACCCTCCTGACTTTCATTACTGAAACCCGTACCAATGATTGTTAAGAAAGATGATTCAAAATGTAAGATTACAATTTCTAGCCAATCAGTGAAAAAGTGACACTTTCAATGATTCTACCCATTTTGTGATGTTGATATATACCGATGGCTCTGTAACTGTTCTTGGACTCGGGCAGACATGGCTGTGGCGGTATGCTTGTCCGTTTTCCCATTCTCGCCTATTCTGTAATATTCTTTGGATTCGGGCGGACATTCTAGCTCTGGCAGCATGCTTGTCCGCTTTCCACTTTTGTCCTTTTGAATGTATGCCAAATAAAACTTTCTTTTTTACTTTACTAAACCTTGTGATGTTTTTCCCCTCCAACACATCACTGTTAAATTTCCTGAAGTTGATAACTGCATGGCAGTTATATAAGAGGATCTCCTTTTCCTTAAGAAATAAGTACTGAAGCATTCAGAGGTAAAGAAGCATGATGTATGAAACTTACCCTCAAAAAGTTCAGAAAAAAGCATATGTGTATTTATAGATACACACATAGAGGGAAATGATAAAGCAAACAGGACAAAAACTGAACAATAGGGTAAATCGAGGGAAGGGTGTACAGATATTCTGTGTACTCTTCTTATAATTTTTCTGTAGGCTTAAAATAATTTTCAAACAAAACATGTTTAAAAAGACTAATAAAAACAAACCAGAAGTCCTTTTGATTTAGTAATCTCACTTCTAGGAATTTAATCTAAGATCCATGTACATTGAAGTATGTTCACCAAGGTGCTACTAATGTTAGTAAACCATTGGGGAAAATTCTGAAAGGCCAAGCACCGGGGAATGGCTCCATGAATTGCTCGAAGGATGCAAAGAGGCCAGCCAGGGACGGGCATTTCAGGTAGAAGGGACAGCATGCACAGGAGCTATAGGGGAAGGAGCACAGCAAGGCTAGGGAGTGGTGGCCACAGGGTGCATGAGATAAAGGAGCCAGATCACACAGAGACCCAAATGTGAAGGGAAGGAACCAAAGGCTCTTTGGTGATCGATATGATTGAAAGGGGTCAAGACCCTCAGTTAGAGGTCACTGTGTTGGTCCAGGTGGGAGACGGTAGGGCCTTGGTCTTGGGCAGCGCCCCGTGCAGAGAGGCCCATGGAGACAGCTCCGTTTGAAAATAGAATTGACTGGGTGCGGGGAGTGAAGGTGAAGCAGAGTCCAGAGTGCCTCTCAGGGTTCTAGCTACAGCAGCTGGTTGGGTAGTCCAGGAACCCTGGGGAGGTGGGAGGTAAAGGAAGGAGGCATCAAGAGTAGCGTTTTAGCCTGGAGTGTCGGAAGGGCCAAGCAGGCAATCGAATATTTGGGTCTAGAGCTGTTCAGGAGAGCAGTCAGGGCTAGAGATACAAACTGGTTGAGGAGGAGGGTGGCTGTCTGACCTTTTCTGTTTTTTCCCTACTTGCCGAAGTGTCCACAGTGAATGTGTATCGATGTTGCCAGGTTTTTAAAAAATAATTACGTAGGCTATGAGGTTTTTTGGTTTTCTCTCCCAAGTAGGTAATGAGCCAACAGCCTCCTGGAGGGGGCCAACTCAGATGAAGGAGGATGAAGGGAGCCTTCTCTCCCAGCCCCATGCACCCCCATTGCCGTCAAGTTGATTCCGACTCATAGCGACCCTATAGGACAGAGTTGAACTGCCCCACAGGGTTTCCAAGGCTGTAATCTTTGCGGAAGCCGACTGCCACATCTTTTTCCCACAGAGTGGCTGGTAGGTTCAAATGACTGGCCTTTTGATTAGCAGCTGAGCGATTAACCACTGCACCACAAGGGCACCTCAGCTCCATGCACAGTACCTGCATTTTTGGTGGCTTGAGGCCCAGGAGGGCAGGAAATTTGGGATCAAGGAGGCTCCGCCCATTGGGCACGTCAGCAGGGGTGTGGGTGCAGCCCCCACTAAGCACATACCTCCCCCCATGGCCCCTAGCTACAGCCCCCTGGTCCGCCCACACCACCCTGGACACCAGCTCTGACCTGGGGGACTTTATCACTTTGTGGAGTAGCTCCTGAGGGATATTCCGAAGGTGGATCTGCTTCCCCACCAGAGGGACCAGGTTCATTTCTAGCCACTTCTCACAGGCCTTGGTGAGCTGTTCTTCCTTGTACTGAGAAAGCAAGAAAACCCAACCAGTAAAGGCATTTATGAACGCTCAGCACCCTCTGCTGGCCTGAGGGGGTACTACACGTGTGTGCTCCCAGAGTCTCAGGCTGCAGATGTGCTCAAACCTTTTCTTAAAATAACAAAAAGTAAATCAGCACACGGACTACAGCAGATAACACTGTCCTCGTGTTTACCGTGCTCAGGGCACCGGGCACGGCTGATGGACATCAATCCTCATGGCAGTCTGATGACGTTACTACTATCCCTATTTTACTGATGAAGAAACTGAGGCTCGGAGGTTCCTGGGACTTGCCTGCAGCCACTCGAGTGGTAAGTGGCAGAGGTGGACTGAAGCCCAGGTGGTCTGGCCACAGGGCTCGCATGCTGACATCTCTGGGGTAAAGCCAGTGGCTGGTCACGGACAGGGCCTGTGGGCATACCCCGTGTGGAGTTGGTGGTTCTTATGGGCACACACTCTAAAACAAGACAGATTAATGGGCAAGGGTCTTAATACACCTCCAGTGTCCTCAGGGCCCAGGGTCTGTCCTGGGCCAAAGAGGTGCTGAGAAATGTTGATCTGAGCAGAAAGAAGCCACCAAGAGCGACATTCTCCTTACTAGTGGACTAAAGATGAGGACATACAGCTGTCTTTGACAAAACAGGAGTTTAAGCCATCCTTGTTGTCGCTGGCTGCTATCGCGCCAGCCCCTGACTCATGGTGACCCCACGCGCATTGGAATGAAACGCCTCCCAGTGCTGTGCTATCCTCACAATAGATTGTGATTGGACTCTTGGGACCCATGGGATTTTTATTGGCTGATTTTTGGAAGTAGATTGCCACACCTTTCTTCCTAGTCTGTCTTAGTCTGGAAGCTGAAACCTATTCAGCATCATAGCAAAAAGCAAACCTCCACTGACAGGCGGGTGGTGGCTGTGCATGAAGTGCATTGGCTGGGAATTGAACCTGGGTCTCCCGCGTGGAAGGTAAGAGTTCTACCACTGAACCACCTACATGTGAGAATAAGAGCACCGTGACACACTGTGGGAACCAAGTTACAGTAAAGCATTTTGTTTTGCAGCGTGAATGGTTGTCACCCGGAGGTCGCTGGGGAGTCAGGAGGCCTGGGGTTCAGACCCAGCACTGCCACTCACGAGCGTGTGACCTTGGCAGATGCCTCCCTCCAAGGCCTCAGTTTCTCCTCTGCATAATGAGAGGGCTGGATCACGTCATTTATTCCCATCATAACACGGACACGCGGACCAGGACCCAGGTGGAGCAGTGTTTCACTAACCTCCGGTAAAAATGTCCTGGAGGGTTGTCTGCTCTTTTGGTGAGAAAGGCTGTGCTTTTTTCCTCTGAAGATTCAAGCCTTTCTGCTATTTTAGTATTAAAATATTCTTATAGAAATAAAATGAGTTTTTTTTTTTTTTTTTTTAATGTGTTCACTTGGCAAAATTAAATGGTGCCATGCCTAAGCTGATGCCTTCAGACTGATTTTTGGGGCTGGGCCTGGTGGGTGAAATGGCAGAGACTGGAGTGCTCTTGAAGCCCCCCTCCCCAGGTGCGAAGTGCCCACCTGTCCAGGTGGTGCTCACCTTGCAGCCGGCCACGTAGAAGTTCTTGATAGTGCTCGGCGTGAGCCCGTTCATCATTATGGCTACACACCTGCAGAGAGAACAGATGTTCCTGGAGGGCCCCTGGCTGCTTTCAAAGAAGCCAGCAGCCAGGAGGTCTTCAGTCAGCTCCAGACCTGGGGCAGAGCCCTTTCCCGTGGAAGGAGCCTCGCTTTAGAGATATGGACATTTGGCCAGAGGACAAGCCGAGCAAGGCCTGTTGCAAAGAACTCTGGGCTGAGGGAGGCAAGGCCTGAGCTCAAATCCTTCACAAGGAAACAGGGAAAACAGGGAGCCTGGAAGCCGGGGAGCAGTACCATGTTCAAAGCTAAAGCATCTAAAGGGGCCTTGTTGAGGTTTAATCCAGGTGCCATACGGTTACCCCGCTACCTGAGGCATCCTTTTCTTCTGCAGAGACCATTGCAGTGCTGCTAGGTGGGGTCCGACTCCTCTGTCTCTCAGGGCTCAAGTGGATTCAAAATATACCCTTCTTATTGTTCCGCCATGGGAAGGAACGAAGCACTGAGACATGCCGCAAGTGGACGAACCTTCCAAACATTACGCTGACTGAAAGAAGCCACATGGTGCATGATACAATTTACACGTAATGTCCAGAATAGACGGAGCCCTGGAGGTGCAGTGGTTGAGAGCTCAGTTGTTAACCAAAAGGTCGGCAGCTCAGATCCACCAGCCGCTCCTTGGAAACCCTATGGGGCAGTTCTGCTCTGGTCTATAGGGTCCCTATGAGTCAAAATCGACTCGACAACAACGGGTTTGTTTGTTGGTTGGTTCTGTCGTCCAGAATAGACAGGGGGCGGATTAGTGGTTGGCCAGGCCTGGGGCAAGGGGCGCGGAGAGTGACTGCTTAATAGACACGGGGTCTCCTCTGGGAAGATGGAGCTGTTCTAGAACTAGATAGAGGTTCTGACTCAGCCTGGAGGAACCCGAGTGACCAGCAGGGAAATGCTCCATGTGTGTATATGTGTCTATGTGTGTGTACATGACTGTGCACATATACACACATGTGACAACCATGACTGCAACATACTGACGCAGAGGTTGGCACGTGAGTGGAAGTAACATCACCTGGCAGAACCTGTGACATTCTTCACTCCCCCAAAGAGGGAGGCCTCAGGTGTGCGTGATTCAGACCTACGCAGCCTTCTGGGTGATTTTCCACTGGCTGGGAGCTCAGCTTAGACGGCGGTCTCGCCAACACTCAGATGCTACGATGATGTCGGAGGGGCCCGGGGGCATTTCAGCCCCACTCCACACACAGGCTGACACTCGGGCTGCCAAACCCCTGCCTGTGGCCACCACCAGCCTCTCAAATCCAGGCAAGACCCAGCCCAGCTGCATGCCAGGGCTCGCCCGGCCTCTAACCCAGAGGACCAACCCCCTACAGCTACCTGTGGAATCTGGGGTAGGTCCTAGGGGCCCCAGGCAGCCTGGTTTGCTCATCAGTGAAATGAGAGGTTTGGCCATGATCTGCAAAGTCCTCCTGCTCTGGCATTCAAAGCAAGGAATGGGGAGGAGGAAGAAAAAGAAAGAACCTGCCATCCTCCTCCTTCCCCAGAAAAGCCAGGGCCATGGCTCCCAAGTTAAGATGGGCCTTTGGATCCGGGACCAAGGGAGGGCAGCCTAGGCTCCAAGACAGAAGGTGGCTGGAGGCAGCCCTTCCAGCGCGTGGGTCGGAGGGGTCTTCCTGGACAGCACCGGGAAACAGTTGCTCTGAAATGACCTGAGGACAAAGCTGTGACTCTGGAAAGTACTGTAAGTCACAAGTATGCTGAGCTGACAATGGGGACACATACTATGGAAGGGTGTTGGGGACTGCAGGAAAATCCAGACCTTTGTCCTCCGTAACCTGCAGGTGAAGGTCAAATTCCTTAGTTGGCCCTAGCCTGCCCTGCTGACACCTCCAGCTCTTCTTTCTTACAGCGGCCTGAATCCCCTCCCCGGGTCTGACCAGGCTGAGCCTCTTGGGCTTCTCTGCCTCCTTCTGGCCGCCCCGCTGCCCAGGGTGCCTTTTCAAGACCGTGGTCCCCTGCTCATGTGCTCTCTGCAGACGTGTCCAGTACAAAGCAACCCCCTGCCTCTGAGCTCCTGCGCGCCTTGGTCACAGGGCAACTGTGTCCTTGACGAGGCTGTGAGATCCTCCAGGAGGGCCTGGCCCAAGACATCTCAGTGTCCCCAGGTGGAATGAGGCTCAAAGCATCTGTTGGGTGAAGCTGACTACGTGGACTCCACACAGTGGGTTGAAACCTGCAGGGTCCCCAGGAGAGACCCTGCACCTGCCCTCCACACTAATCAGCTTTGGTCTATAAGCATTTGCCTATTCTAGATATTTCATATAAGAGGGATCCTCCAATGAATGTCCTTTAGTGACTGACGTATTTCACTCAGCGCAATGTTTTCAAGGTTCACTGAAGTCATACAACGCATCAGAATTTCATTTCTCTTTATGGTTGAATAATATTCCGTTGTACGTAGGTACCACATTTTCTGTTTATCCATGCATCTTGGATAACGCGCGATTTTGACTTTGTTCTTTGTGTTTTTTCTCTCTTCCACAGGATCGACAATCACCGTGTATAACTTCTGTAGAGCTCAAAATATTATTTAAAAGAAAAAGCAAGGTTTTCTTGGAATGAGCAGGAAAACGAGCGCTGGCAGTGATGGGAAAAGTTGGGCTGGTTGTCTTCAAACGGCCGGTTTGTGTGCATGTGAACTAAATGGAAGAGAGAGATTTTTTTTAGCCAAAAATGAAAATCGGTGAAATTGATAAGCAAGCAAGCTTTGAGAGCTAGCAGGAAATCACTTTGCACTCTTGCAAAATCTCTCCTCATGGTAGAAATGCCATCATTTGCGTTTCATTCCATGAATCAAGAATCATTTGGTTAAAAGGAGCGTGCTGTTGGAGGGAGGCTGTTATGAGCTCATAACATGCTAGTGTGAATTAGTGTCTTAGTTCCTTTCCAGGCTCAAAGCCCTGCTCAGTGCAAAGAAACCCCAGGTGTCCCAGCTCAGGGAAGAGGGTCTAGGAAAGGGGCCGAGTCCCTGTCTTGATCTTGTCGGGGACTGGTCCTGGCCCTGACCCAGCGCACTCCCTACCTTTGAAATAGGGCGGTGAACTGGAGGATGTGTGCAGAAGCCAGCACTCCCAGCACGTCGTCCATGTTCATCTCCACCTCACTCATGTAGAGGTTTTTCAGGGCCGAAGCAAAAGCTGGGGAGGAGGCAGCATCAGAGAAGATGGTCAGGGGGGACCTCTGCACGCGGGAAGTGGCGCTGCCCCACATCCTTGGGAACTGCCTGCATACCTCTCTCTTACAGGTGTCCCTGCCGGCCACCTCAAGCATGTGGAAGCCAGGTGGGCAGAGATGTGTTTGGAGAAAATGAGCCCTCCTTGACCTGTGTGTAGATGCTCTGTGCTCTCAGCCTCCTGCTAGGAGTTGAGGATGAAGCTAAAGAGAACTAGGCTCCTGCAGAAAGGATGCTCGCATATGCCTTGGGGTCACCTCAGGGGTGAGACCATTTCAGAGGTTCTTTCCTAACCTGAAGGCTGCCTGGGTGGTGCAAACGGTTAGTAAGCGCTTGGCTGCTAACTGAAAGGTTGGAGGTTCCAGTCCACCCAGAGGAACCTTGGAAAAAAGGCTGGTGATCTACTTCCAAAATATCAGTCATTGAAAATCTCACAGAGCACAGTGCTACTCTGACACACATGAAGTTGTCATGAGTTGGAGGTGGCTCCACGGCAACAGATTTTTTCCTAACCTGGTGACCATAGCCCATGGGGGGATGTGACTACCTACTGCAAATATGTGTGACTTGTATGTAGGTAGGGGTATTTTTTTTCTTTGGAAATGAAACGTAGCTGACAGTAGATTTCCCTCAGAGTCTTGGGGCTTCAGAAAAGTTAGACCGGTTGCTGCCAAGTCAATTCCGACTCACAGTGACCCTATAGGACAGAGCAGAACTGCCCCATAGCGCTTCCAAGGAGTGGCTGGTGGAGTCGAACTGCTGACCTTTTGTTTAGCAGCCAAGCTCTTAACCACTGTACCACCAGAGCTCCCTTGGAAAGAACTGGGATAATTTGAACTAAACTGCCTTGGCTAGGGACCAGGATGGACTTGGCTCACTCCAAGTTCTCCACAATCCCAAATAATGCTGGAGTGTGGTTTGAATGTGCTCTGAAGACAGCTGGTTTACCCAGGGCTCAGCTGGATTATTTCCTGACCCAGTCCATGAGCCCGTGAGTTCACATGAGCTAGCGCCTGGTGCACTAACACAGAAGTCTGTTTCTGGGTGGCTGGGAAGGGATGGGGGAGAGTGAGCCCAGGGGCGTACCCTGGGGGAGACCTCTGCTGCCAGAAGCCAGTCAGTGGGCGTGGGGAAGGGCAGTACATTTTTGCTGGGTCTGTCCTGAGAAGCCTACCACTCCCTTCCCTCCTCTGCGTGTTTCATGCCTCTTTCCCAACGACAAGCACTCCTATGTAGTAGCATTCTGCCTTCTTTCATCTTTCCCAAGGTCTCCCAACTTTCTTTCCCCTTCTTTCTTTGTACTCTTCAAGAATTTTTAAGAAGGAAGCACTGAACACTGTGTGCCACTTGTTTGCTGTGTTTTTGTTTTGTTTTGTTTTAATCGGGGAGGACTGCTTGTTCAATGGCATTCCTAAAATATGAAGACAAGTATATGTTACCAACTCTGGTGACCAGTGGGTCGTTGATCTTCAAAGAAATGGTCATCTTCTTTATGGGGGATGGTTCTTTGCTCTTCCCAGGTGTTTGAGCTAGTAAAGAAAATTGGATAATGATGTATGTAGTCACCACAGTTGAGTTCTGCAAGATACAGTGTGAAGTGTCCACTACCCTTTGCACCTCATGTATCACACTACATTTCTTTGTTTTGTTTTAGTGGACAAATTTTTCCCAAATGTTTATTTATTATAATTTATTTTATTTTTGGTGTTGTTGAGAAGAAATAATTATTTATTTTGAAATGGTTTAATACTCACAAAAAATTGAAAAAAATAGTACAGAGGGTTCCTGTGTACCCTTTATCCAGCTTCCCCCAATGATAATATCATACATACTGTGAGCAGTTTGAGGGCAAAGAGTGGGCCTCATCCATTTCTGTATCCCTCCCTAGCACCTAGGTCAGGCCTGGCACAAGATAGAAGCACAGTGAACAGTGAATGCCTGTTGAAGGATGCATGTGGGACGGGGCTTCTACTCAGAGGCACTGGAAACTCTGCCCCACAGATCTCCAAACAGAGGACCACTGCCACTGAGGACTTCCGCCTGGAAGCAGTGGGAGCCTGATTCATGCCCAGCCTCCTTGATCTGTTCAGAGTTATTCTAAAATGTAAGTTACAGCATGCACTGCTAGCATGTCTCCAGAGGGGCCCCACAGTGTTGGCACACAAGTCCAAGACCCTCCAATGGCGCCAAGACCCTCATGGCCTCCACCCCCTCCCACTATTCTCCTACTCACTGAATCCTCGACACCTGCCTCTGCCCAGCTTGCTTCCCCTGGGGGGCTACAGGGCTCACCCCACCTTTGTCAGGGCCTCCTCACATGTTGCCTCTGAGAGAGGCCTTCCCTGGTGCCATCTTGAAGGTAATGGCCCACTCACCAACACTTTTTCTCTGCCACCAGCTTTATTTCTTTTCTCTATGACATCATTTACTATTTCTATTCCCTGTGGGCAGAACACTGGAGGATTTCCTCACCACCCTACCCCCAGGACCTAGCATAGGCTCTTGTACATATGAGCACTCAGTAAATAGCAGTTGAACTAATGGAATGATGGATTCTATCACCCAAATCCCAAGTCTAGTGAGTTCAAGATTCTGGGTAGTAAAAATGGCATGAGTCAGGAGTATGTCACACTTGGCAACTACAAAGACTGCAGGAAAAAAGATCAAAGATCTATTTTCTTCAGGCAAGCAATGCTGGTGAGACTTCTCCCACCATCCTCATGGCACCTGGCTTTGTTTAGGCTCTTATTCAACACACATTTTTTGAGCATCTCCTAAGTGCCCCACAACGTGTCTATCAATTTATCATAGTGCGATGGCTTGTGTGTTGCTGTGATACTGGAAGCTTTGCCATTGGTATTTCAAATACTATCAGGGTCACCCTTGGTGGACAGGTTTCAGTGGAGCTTCCAAATTAAGACAGACTAGGAAGAAAGACCTGGCAATCTACTTCGGAAAAAATTGGCCAGAGAAGACCTTATGAATAGCAGTGGAACATTGTCTGATATCGTGCCAGAAGATGAGCCCCTCAGGTATGGCAGTCACTACTGGGGAAGAGCTGCCTCCTCAAAGTAGAGTTGACCTTAATGATGTGGATGCAATCAAGCTTTCGGGACCTTCATTTGCTGATGTGGCATGACTCAAAATGAGAAGAAACACCTGCAAACATCCATTAATAATCTGAACATGGAATGCATGAAGTATGAATCTAGGAAAATTGGAAGTTGTCAAAAATGAAATGGAACGTATAAGCATCAATATCCTAGTCATGAGTGAGCTGAAACGGACAAGTATTGGCCATTTTGAATCAGACAATCATATGGTCACTATGCTAGGAATGACAATGAAGAGGAATGGTGCTGCATTAATTGTCAAAAAGAACATTTCAGGATCTATCCTGAAGTACAAAGCTGTCAGTGATAGGATAATATCAATATACCTAGAAGGAAGACAAGTTAATACCACTATTATTCAAATTTACACACCAACCACTAAGGCCAAAGATGAAGAAATTGAAGATTTTTACCAACTTCTGCAGTCTGAAATTGATCAAACATGCAATCAATATGCATTGACAGTTACTGGCGATTGGAATGTGAAAGTTGGAAACAAAGAAGTAACAATAGTTGAAAAATATGACCTTGGTGATAGAAACAACACCAGCGATCACATGATAGAATTTTGCCAGACCAACAACTTCTTCATTGCAAATACCTTTTTTTACCAACATAAATGGCAACTATACACGTGGACCTCACCAAATGGAATACACAGGAATCAAACTGACTACATCTGTGGAAAGAAACAGTAGAAAAGCTCAATATCATCACTCATAACAAGGCCAGGGGCTGACTGCAGAACAGACCATCAATTGCTCATATGCAAGTTCAAGCTGAAGCTGAAGAAAATTAGAACAAGTCCACAAGAGCCAAAGTACGACTTTGAGTATATCCCACCTGAATTTAGAGACTATCTGTAGAATAGAGTTGACACATTGAACATGAATGACCAAAGACCAGACAAGTTGTGGAATGACATCAAGAATATTATACATGAAGAAAGCAAGAGGTCATTAAAAAGACAGGAAAGAAAGAAAAGATCAAAATGGATGTCAGAGGAGACTCTGAAAGTTGCTCTTGAACATAGAGTAGCTAAGGTGAAAGGAGGAAATGATGAAGTAAAAGAGCTGAACAGATTTCAAAGGTTTCAATGAAAAGTGCAAAGACCTGGAGATAGAAAAACAAAAGGGAAGAACATGCTCAGCATTTCTCAAGCTGAAAGAACTGAAGGAAAAAAAATTCAAGCCTCGAGTTGCAATATTGAAGGATTCTACAGGGAAAATATTAAACGACGTAGGAAGCAACAAAAGAAGACGGAAGGAAAACACAGAGTCACTGTACCAAAAAGAATTGGTCGACGTTCACACATTTCAGGAGGTAACATGTGATCAAAAACTGATAGTACTGAAGGAAGAAGGCCAAGCTGCAGTGAAGCCATTGGTGAAAAACAAGACTCCAGGAATTGAATACCAATTGAGTTGTTTTAACAAACGGATGCAGCGCTGGAAGTGCTCACTCTTCTATGTCAAGAAATTGGTAAGACAGATACCTGGCCAACCGACTGGAAGAGATCTGTATTTGTACCCATTCTAAAGAAAGGTGACCCAAAGGATGCAGAAATTATCAAACAATATCATTAATATCACACACAAGTAAAATTTTGCTAAAGATCATTCAAAAGAGGTTGCAGCAATACATTGACAGGGAACTGCCAGAAATTTAAGCCAGATTCAGAAGAGGACATGGAGGGAGGGATATCATTGCTGATGTCAGATGGTCCATAGCCAAAAGCAGAGAATACCAGAAAGATGTTTACCTGTGTTTTGTTGACTATGCAAAGACATTTGACTGTGTGTATCATAACAAATAACAGATAACACTGTGAAGAATGGGAATTCCAGAACACATAATTGTGCTCATGAGGAACCTGAACTTAGACCAAGAGGCAGTCGTTCAAACAGAACAAGGAGATACTGCATGGTTTAAAGTCAGGAAAGGTGTGCGTCAGGATTGTACTCTTTCACCATACTTATTCAATCTGTATGCTAAGCAAATATTCCAAGAAGCTGGACTATATGAAGAACGGGGCATTAGGATTGGAGGAAGACTCATTAACAACTTGCGATATGCAGATGACACAACTTTGCTTGCTGAAAGTGAAGAGGACTTAAAGCACTTACTGATGAAGATCAAAGACCACAGTCTTCAGTATGGATTGCACCTCAACATAAAGAAAACAGAAGTCCTCACAACTGGACTGTCTTAGGTATCTAGTGCTGTTATAACAGAAATACCACAAGTGGATGGCTTTAACAAAGAGAAATTTATTCTCTCACAGTCTAGGAGGCTAGAAGTCTGAATTCAGGGTGCCCACTCCAGGGCTTTATCTCTCTGTTGGCTCTCAGGGAAGGTCCTTGTCATCAATCTTCCCTGGTCAAGGAGCTTCTCAGCGCAGGGACCCCAGGTCCAAAGGACATGCTATTCTCCTGGCTCTTGCTTCTTGGTAGTATGAGATCCCATGTCTCTCTGTTCACTTCTCTCTTTTATATCTCAAAAGAGATTGGCTAGGGCAGGGCCAAGATGGCGGAATAGTCAGACACTTGCTGTGGTTCCTCTTACAACAAAGACCCCCCAAAAAAGTGAATTGATTATATATGACAATCTAGGAGCCCAGAACATCAAAGACAAAGCTGAGGAGTCAGATTGAGTGGTAGGGGAAGGGAGAGAAAGTTCAGAAGCACTGAGGAAGTGCCAGACCTGACCTGGCCAGCACCCCGCAGGCTGGATCATTTGGTGCACACAGGTTGAAGCAAGCAGTAGCGCTTGGGATGTGTCTTCCACGCGAGAAGAAACCGAGCAGTAGAGAGTCTGCACATGCCTCTGGAGCTAGGGGGACGTGGCGCTGGATCTGAGAAAGTTAAGTGCAAGCGTCTAACCTGCTGCACAGGATCAAAATAACCCTTCCCTTCTCTGGGAAGTGCCTCTCTTCCCCTCAGCTGCTCCCTCCCCGCTCTACTCTGGTCCCTATCCAGCAGTGTTTGGTGGTTGCTGCACCTTCTAGGCTGGAGGTGGGACCCGTTGCATGCCTGAGCCACTCTCCTGGCTTTGGGGAGGGAACAAATAAACAAATGAACAAACAGGAAAAAAAGAAACCGTCAGCTCCTCTAAGCTGGGAACTCAGGGCGTGCACTGCCCCTTTGCCTAGGCAAAGGCATAGGGGGTTTGTGGACTTTGAATGCCTTTCACACCTACCTACATCTGTGTGGACCCATTCAACAGCCTAGGCCCTCTTCAGCATAGTACAACAGGGTATATACCTGAAGCCTATTTTCAACTGCAACAGCTAAAGGGGAGTGGCAGATTCGTGATATTTGACACCAACCTGCCCATGAAGCAGGGTTTTCACCTACCCACATCAGGGCTCTGAGGACTGGTGGCTCCATCCACTCCACCTAGCCACCCATGAGAGGGGTCCTCCAATTCCTTACAGCCAACAGCATTGGGTGCCCAAAGTCTAGCTGCAAAACCCACCCACCTACATACTGTAGGGGACAGGGATACACCTTTCACCTAGGCACTCAGGGGCAGCCATCAGCCCCTTACCTTGCTCAGCACATAACCCCCTACTGTAGCCAGATACCTGTGCCTGCTCCAATCACCCCTATGTAGCCCTGCCCATCTAGGACTGTAGGTGAGAGCCTACACCACACACTCGGTGACTGATGACCTGTACACCTGAGCTGGATCCACATAAGAAAAGTAAATGGACTCCTGGGCTCACATACCTAGTAGCAGCTCTAATCACCTGGTGACAGGATGTGAGAGCTTCAAAGACACCAATAACCAAAGTAGCTCATACGCCCAGCCTATTTGGGCATACCAAAACAAAATAAAACAAGAAGCTAGGATGCAGTAAGCAAACATACAATAAATAAATACAATAACTTATTGATGGCTCAGAGTCAACAGTCAATATCAAATCACATAAAGAGGCAGACCATGATGGCTCCAGCAAGCAACCAAAACAAAGAACCAGGAAATCTCCCTGACGAAGAGAGGGTCTTGGAATTACTGGAGGTAGAATTCAGAAGATTAATATACAGAGCTCTTCAAGAGATCCGGTAGATCAGGCAAAACTCAGATTATGCCAAGGAACACACAGACAAAGCAATAAAGGAATTTAGGGAAGCTATACAAAAGCAAAAATGACAAATTTAACAGGTGGCTAGAATCCATAGAGAAATAGCAAATAGAAATCTAAAAGATTTACAATAAAATTTCAGAATTAGACAACTCAACAGAAAGTCATAGGAGTGAAATTGAGGCAATGGAAGTCAGAATTAGTGAGACTGAAGATAAAGTACTTGACGTCAATTTATCTGAGGAAAAAATCAGACAAAAGAATTTTTAAAAATGAAGAAACTCTAAGAATTATGTGGGACTCTATCGAGAAGAATAACCTATGAGTGATTAGAGTACCAGAACAGGGGAATAACAGAAAATACAGAGAAAATTATTGAAGATTTGTTAGCAGAAAACTCTGATATCATGAAAGATGGGGAGAAATCTATCCAAGAAGCTCATCAAACCCCACACAGGGTAGATCCCAAAAGAAAGGCACCAAGACATATTATAGCCAAACTTGCCAAAACCCAAGATAAAGAGAGAATTTTAAGAGCAGCTAGGGATGAATGAAAAGTCATCTACAAAGGAGAGTCAATAAGGCTAAGCTCTGACCACTCAGCAGAAACCATGCAGGCAAGAAGGCAATGGGATGACATATATAAAGCCTTGAAGGAAAAATTTGCCAGCCAAGAATTATATATCCAGCAAAACTCTCTCTCAAATATGAAGGTGAAATTAGGGCATTTCCAGAGAAATAGAAGTTAAGAGAATTTGTAAAAACCAAACCAAAATCATAAGAAATACTAAAGGGAGTCCTTTGGCTAGAGAATCAATAATATCAGATAACAACCCAAGACTAGAACACAAGACAGAACAACCAGATATCAATCCAGATAGGGAAGTCACAAAAAATAAGTCAAAGCTAAAACACTAAAAATAGGGAAACAGAGACGTCAATATGTAAAAGATGACATTGAAAAAAAAAAGAGGGACTAAATAGTGTAGTCACAGAATTTTCATATGGAGAGGAAGTTAAGGCGATATCAAGAAATAAAAGATTGGTTTAAACTTAGAAAAATAGGGGTAAATATTAAGGTAACCACAAAGGAATCCTACACATCAAAATAAAAAAGAAGAAAAACAAAGATTCAGCAAATACAAAAATCAACAAAAATGAAAAAGATGAAAAGAAAATACATACAGAAAAATGACTCAGCACAGAAAATTAAATGGAACAAAGAAACTGTTAACATCACAAAAAAAAAATCAAAATGACAGCACTAAACTCCTACCTATTAATAATTACACTGAATGTAAATGGATTAAATGCACCAGTCAAGAGACAGAGAGTGGCAGAATGGATTGAAAAACATGATCCCTCTATATGCTGACTATAAGAGACACACCTTAGACTCAAAGTCACAAACTCAAAGTCGAAGGATGGAAAAAATATATCAAGCAAACAACAGTCAAAAAAGAGCAGGAGTGGTAATATTAATCTCTGACAAAACAGACTTTAAAGCAAAATCCACCACAAAGGATAAAGAAGGACACTATATAATGATTAAAGGGTCAATACCGGGAAGTCATACCATGATAAAAATTTACGCACCCAACAACAGGGCTCCAAAATACATAAAATAAACTCTAACTGCATTGAAAAGAGAAATAGACAGCTCCATAATAGTAGTAGGAGACTTCAACACATCACTTTCAGTGAAGGACAGAACACCCAGAAAGAAGCTCAATAACGACACGGAAGAGCTAAATGCCACAATCAACCAACCTGATCTCATCGACATATACAGGACACTCCACCCAACAGCAGCCAAGTATACTTTTTTCCCAACACACATGGAACATTCTCCAGAATAGACCAAATATTAGGCCACAAAGCAAGCCGTAACAGAATCCAAAAATTGAAATATTACAAAGCATCTTTTCTGACCATAAAGCCATAGAAGTAGAAATCAATAATAGGAAAAGCAAGGAAGAAAAATCAAATACATGGAAACTGAACAACAACTTACTGAAAAACTACTGGGTTATAGAATAAATCAAGGATGGAATAAAGAAATCCATAGAGAGAATGAAAACACATCCTACCAGAATCTTTGAGACACAGCAAAAGCAGAGCTCAGAGATCAATTTATAGCAATAAATGCACACATTCAAAAAGAAGAAAGGGCCATAATCAAAACATTAACCCTACAAATGGAACAGGTAGAAAGAGAGCAGCAAAAGAAGCCCTCGGGCATCAGAAGAAAGCAAATAATAAAAATTAGAGCAGAATTAAATGAAATAGAGAATAGAAAAACAATCGAAAGAGTCAATAAGACCAAAAGCCGGTTCTTTAAAAAGATCAACAAAATTGATAAACCATTGGCCAAACTGACAAAAGAAAAACAGGAGAAGAAGCAAATAACCTGAATAAGAAATGAGATGGGCGATATCACAACAGATGCAACTGAAATTAAAAGAATCATAACAGAATACTATGGAAAATTATACTCCAACAAATTTGAAAACCTAGAGGAAGTGGAAAAATTTCAAAAGAGATTGGCTGAAGACACAATCTAATCTAGTAGATTGAGTCCTGCCTCATTAACATCACTGCCACTAATCCTACCTCATCAACATCATAGAGAGAGAATTTATAACACACAGGAAAATCACATCAGATGACAAAATGGTAGACAATCACACAGTACTAGGAATCATGGCCTAGCCAAGTTGACAGCTATTTTGGGTGGACACAATTCAATCCATGACATGGACCAGTACACAACATCATGATGAATGGAGAAAAGATTGAAGGTGTCAAGTTTTCATTTTACTTCGATCCACAATCAATGCCCACGGAAACAGCAGTCAAGAAGTCAAACGACACATTGCATTGGGCAGATCTGCTGCAAAAGACCTCTTTAAAGTGTTGAAAAGCAAAGATGTCACTTTAAGCACTAAGGTGCACCTGACCCAAGCCATGGTGTTTGCAATTGCTTCATACACATGTGAGACCAGGACAGTGAATAAGGGAGACCAAAGAAGAATTGATGTCTTTGAATTATGGTGTTGGCGAAGACTATTGAAAATACCATGGACTGCTGGAAGAATGAACAAATCTGTCTTGGAAAAAGTACAGCCAGAATGCTCATTAGAAGCAAGGATGGCAAGACTTCATCTCACATACTTTGGACGTGTTTTCAGGAAGGACGAGTCCTAGAAAAAGAATATCATGCTTGGTAAAGTAGAAGGTAAGCGAAGAAAAGGAAGACCGTCAACGAGATGGATTGACACAGTGGCTGCAACAACGGGCTCAAGCATGACAACGGCAATGATTGTGAGGATGGCGCAGGACCAGGCAGTGTTTCACTCAGTTGTACACAGGGTCGCTATGAGTCGGAACTGAGTTGACAGCACCTGTCTTAGTCATTTAGTGCTGCTATAACAGAAATACCACAAGTGGATGGCTTTAACAAATAGAAACTTATTCTCTAACAGTTTAGGAGGCTAGAAGTCCAAATTCAGGGCACCAGCTCCAGGGGAAGGCTTTCTCTCTCTGTCGGCTCTGGAAGAAGGTCCTTGTTATCAATCTTCCCCTGGACTAGGAGCTTCTCCGCACGGGAACCCAGGGTCCAAAGGACATGCTCTTCTCCTGATGCTGCTTTCTTAGCGGTATGAGGTTCCCCTCTCTCTCTGCTCACTTCTCTCTTTAATATCTCAAAAGAGATTGGCTCAAGACACAATCCAATCGTGTAGATTGAGTCCAGCCTCATTAACATAACTGCCTCTCATTCTGCTTCATTAACATCATAGAGGTAGGATTTACAATACATAGGAAAATCACACCAGATAATAAAATGGTGGACAATCACACAGTACTGGGAATCATGGCCTAGCCAAACTGACACACAGATTTTTGGGGGACACAGTTCAATTCATGACAGCACCTGACTACACTAAATGCCAGGCCTGTTGTGGACTCTGGGCCACGCTCCTCTTGTGGGTTACTGCACGGCCTCCTGTTTACATACTCCAGTCAATCACTTACCCCCGTGAGAGGAGTAAATGCGGCAACCGTATGCGTGTCCAGCACATAGTACAGTTAGAGACGGTAGCTAGTACTATCACGTACCATGCTTTGATCTTGCCTTCTCACCATTTCTGGTTTATTATCTCTCTCCTCACCGCCACCTCCAGATGGTGGTTCCTAGCACAATGCCTGGCATAAACTAAGCACTCAACTGACATTTGTGGAAGGAAGGACTGAACGTTCCCTGCTGGTGGGAGTAAGCCCCTCGCTTTAAGTAAAGCCTCAAATTCAGATATTCAAATAGTAATTTGACCACGTGCTTCTGAGATTCTCTGAAACCAAGGCGGTTAGATTGTTTTGGTGAAAGGGTGCCTTTTCTTTCATGGCTGTCATCCTGGAGAACAAACATGCTCTGCTAAAGTGCAGCTGACCCTCAACTGTTTGTGGAACAGAAACAAGCAGCTGGGAGAGCCTCAGCAGCGGCATCCGGGTGGGCTGTGACTCTGCTGAGCCCCTCACACCAGTGCTGGGCCAGCAACATTCTCAAGCGCTGAATCCAGGCCAGTAAAACAGATGTTTCCAAGGGAAGGAAACAAACATTGTGAGATGCAGCCTGCTTTTAAAGGCACGCAAATGGACCATGACGGTGCCCGCTGAAAGTCTTGGTGACACAGTCCCAGTGCCTGATCTGGTTCGTGAGGCTTCAGGGAAACCCTGGAAAGTTGTCATGGTCTGGGCACTGGGGTGACAGTGAGGATACTGGGGTGACAGTCAGGGCACTGGGGTGACAGGGCACTGGGGTAACAGTCAGGACACTGGGATGACAGGGTACTGGGGTGACAGTGAGGACACTGGGGTGACAGTGAGGATACTGGGATAACAGTCAGGACACTGGGATGACAGGGCACTGGGGTGACAGGGCACTGGGGTGCAGGGAGGACACTGGGGTGACAATCAGGGCACTGAGGTGACAGTCAGAACTGGGGTGACAGTCGAGGGCACTGGGGTGACCATCAGGGGTACTGGGGTGACAGGATACTGAGGTGACAATCTAGGGCACTGGCGTTACAGTTGAGGGCTCTGGGGTGACAGTCAGGGCACTGAGGTTTCATCTCTGCACGTAACCTGGATCTCCCGGGCTGCTCCAGCCTCTAGCCGGGAGGTGTGGCTCAGAGGGGCTGTTTTAACAGGGTCAAATCTTTTCTTTTTGGCAAAAACTTTCTAGACATCTAAAGACCATAACACCAATGTGATAATTCCATTTCAATGTATTCACCGCCTGAGCCCATCCTTCACCTCCTAGTGAGTACTGCCACCCCGCACAGGGATGGTGGATGTCATGAAGACAACGGCGCAGATGCTCAGGAAGAGCAGAGATGACCGTGAGTGAGCCTGGAGGTTGTTAGGGTTCTGTGGGAATCCCCGCTCACCCTCAGTGTGGGAGGGCAGAGTCAGGGGCTGGTGGCCAGGCCCATTCCACAGTCAGTGGGGTTCTCTCTCCAGGCCCGGGAGGGGTAGCACCTGGGGACTCTGGCAGCCCGCCTGGCCCAGAATAACAAGGCTTTGCTGCCCCTTCCTGTAAGTGCCACCCTACTCTCCCTACCTGCTGGCTGACTCTGAGGGCCTTGATTTTTTTCCATGCAAATATTCTTTGGAATGAGGCTGATTTAAAGAAAGGACGATAAAATAGATGCACATGTGAAAACTCCTAACCAGCATAGTCTGGACCAAACAAACCACAGATGTCAGACTATGCCTTCCAGAAAGCTCTTGGAAGGCAACACGCCATGTTTCCCCATAGCAAAGAAGGAAGTAGAGTCTCTATGAATGAGTAGGTAAGTCTCTGATGAGGCAAGACGTGGGTTATCATGAGAATAATAATTAACACTAAGTGTCCACTATGTGCCAGGCTTTGTTCTAGAATTTGACATGTACGTATACCTCTCCTAATCTTCAAAGCGACACAGTAAGAACTATTATCCCCATTTTATAGCTGAGGAAACAGGTTAAGTCAGTTGCTGAGGTCACACAACTAAGCTCCACAGAGCGTGACCACCAAATCTTGCTCTTAACAATCAAAGTGACTATGATTCTCAGAACATAACAAAGTACCCAGCATGGGTCTCTCACACTAGAGGGCATTTGAGGCTTCAGGCTGGGTGCCAGTACGAAGATACCTCTCAGAAGCTTGTCCAGTTCCCTCAGGGGGTCCGTGGTGCTCCTCGACAGGGCCACAAGGTACAGCCTGGTCAGGGTCTTGGACTGGAAAAGCTGGGGCTGATGGAGTTCCCACTTGTAGCCCAGGCATTCGAGAATCACGTCTGAGGAGAGAAAATACTGCTGAGCAAACGATGCAGTAACGTCCCTACCCAGAGGTGGGTTCACTTCTCCCACGTCTTCATTCGGTCACCGCTGTGAAGCAGACATACTGAGCATGAGGTTTTGCTAGACCTTTCAGGAACAAGACGATGAGTAGGACAGTACTTACTGATTTCTACAGGGATTAGACAAACAGTCTTACCAGATGACATAGAAAGTGACAAACATCCAAAAGAGCTCTCAACCAACAGCTGTAGGATTTCAGAGGCACACAAGCTCCCCTCCAGTTTAGGGAGTTGGGAAAGCCTTCTCAGAGCAGGAGCACTGGCTGGGACCCTTGGGGTGGGGTGGGGGCTCATCTTGCCTTCCCTCTTAAGGGAAGTCTCAGCGTCGGCACTATTAGCACTTAGGGTCAGGTAATTTTTTGTTGTAGGGGTTGTCCTGTGCATCGCAGAATGCTTAGCATCCCTAACCTCAATCCACTTGGTGCCAGTAGCACCCCACACCCAGTGTGACAACCAAAAATGTCTCAGGCATTGTCAAATTATCCCCTAGGGAGCAGAATCGCCCTCCCTCCACCACTGAGAACTGCGGCACTGTAGTCGTTGGGTGCCATCGAGTCGATTCCGACTCATAGCGACCCTATAGGACACGGCAGAACTGCCCCACTGGGTTTCAAAGGCTGTCATCTTTACAGAAGCAGACTGCCACATCTTTCTCCTGAGGAACAACTGGTGGGTTCAAACCACCCACCAGTTAGCTCCCCTGCACTTCAACCACGGCACCACCAGCCTACTCCTTGTTGGGCCGTTAGTACCTAATTATGACCCATCTGAAAGCCTGCAGCAAAGTGCAGTACAGTGCAAGACATGGCGCCCATCACAAGAGAGGTGGGTACCTGCGAGCCTTGCTTTCCTTGGGGGAGTGGGATCATCACGGAGTCCACCTCAAGGGTATGAAATGAGATCGCACCGTGAAGAAGGCTCTTTGCAAATTGTAAAGGACTTCATGAGTGGGAGTCTAACCTGTGGTTGGCACAGGTGATTATAGAAGGAAGAGGCTTTGATGGGTGGCCAGATGAGGGATCCAGGATGCCAGGCCAGATGAGGCACGAGAGTGCTGTGTATGCTCCTGTGTTAGTACAGAGCTGGGGAAAGGGACAATGCACCCGGAGATCCCCCAAAACCCGAAACCTCAGTGCCAGACAAGACCTTAGAGGTTACAAGCCCCATCTACTTATTTCTCAGCTTGGCCCTTATTTGACTGTGTGACCTTGGGCACCTCCTCCCTCTTCCTCTTACTATTACTGTTATTCACCATCTCTATGATATTGTTAGGAACCTTGGTGGTGTGCTCAAACGGTTAAGTGCTTGGCTGCTAAACAAGAGGTCAGTGGTTCGAACCCACCCAGTGGCTCAGCGAGAGAAAAGACCTGGCAGCCATAGGAAACCCTATGGGACAGTTCTACTGTGTCACGTGGGGTTGCTATGAGTCCACTTGACTTGACATCAGCTAACAACATGATATTGTGCTGAGGATTGGAACCTGGGTTTGTATCTCAAACCTTGGACAGCCCTGGGACTTCTTAGGTGGTCTGGTTGTGGTGGGATAGAAAGAACTCCACCCATTAGGGTGATTATGGGCAGAAGTAGAATTGTGGATAAAGCATGGTCCCTAACTGGACATCCATTTCTGCTTTCAAACCGGCAAATATGGTGCAGACATCACTAATCAATCCCAGTACTCTCTCTTACAAGCCAGGAGATGGCCTCAGAACACTTCTCAGGGCTACCAGGCCAATCTGAGTTGACAGGAGAGAAGAAATCTATTAGTCTCCCCTTGGAACGGAGACTGACTCTGATCTCAGGTAGCCACACTGGGGCTGGAGTTTATCCTAGAAATGTTTCTTAAAGGCGTTCACCTGTCTAGGATCCTCAGGAGGCTCAAAGAACCTTTCCTAGCTGGAGGGCCTATTTTGATTCCCAATCCTCCCGCTTGCCAACAAGTGCAAATGTGGACATCCAAGTTATGACTGGTTAGAGCCCAACCAGACGAATAAGTAACATCATGATAAATGGAGAAAAGATTGTTGTCATTTTACTTGGATCCACAATCAACACCCATGGAAGCAGCAGTCAGGAAATCAAAAGACCCCTTGCAATAGGCAAATCTGCTGCAAAAGACCTCTTTGAAGTGTTGAAAAGCAAAGATATCACCTTGAAGACTAAGGGGCGCCTGACCCAAGCCATGGTGTTTTCAATCGGGTCATATGCATGCGAAAGATGGACAATGATTAAGGAAGCCCAGAGAAGAATTGACGCCTTTGTGAATCGTGGTGTTGGCGAAGAATATTGAATATACCATGGACTGCCAAAAGAAGGAACAAATCTATCTTGGAAGAAGCACAACCAGGATGTTCCTTAGAAGCAAGGATGGCAAGACTACGTCTTACATACTTTGGACATGTTATCAGGAGGGATCAGTCCCTGGAGAAGGACATCATGCTTGGTAAAGTACAGGGCCAGCGAAAAAAAGGACCCTCAACAAGATGGACTGACACAGTGGCTGTAACAACGGGCTCAAGCATAACAACGACTGTGAGCATGGCGCAGGACCGGACAGTGTTTTGTTCTGTGGTACATAGGGTCGCTATGAGTCAGAACCAACTCGACGGCACCTAACAACAACAGAGCCCGAAGGGATGAAGAACGTCTGCTCTGTGACTGACGGTACTTCGAATTCAATCCAAATTATATGTACTTGCCTCAGCACGTCTGTCTTTCTCACGGCGATTCGCATGCTAAAGTGTGTTTGCCAAGCTTGGTTTCATTCCTCGTTTATTTGACAAGTATTTATGGGGCACCTGTTATGTTAGACACTGGGCAGTGGACACAAATGACAACTTACAGAGCAGTGGCCTGGCCTTCCACAGAGACCAGGAGACCCCACTGGGGGCAGTAACATTCTGATCTCACACACTGGTGGTAAGAACTCACCTGCCTCCCCACTCTGGATGGCCTTGTTCTTGAGATTTTCAGTGAAAAGTTTCTGAATCTGTGTAACGTATACCCTTAAAGAAAAATACAAACAAAAAATCCAGGATTTATTATAAATATTTTTCTCCAAATGCAACATGTATCATTTGCGTGTAAGCTCCCCCAAAGTACCCGCTAATCAATCCTGTTGTATCTTGCCCTTTGGAAGAGTTTACTCAGGTCATCGTTTATTTGCCAATTTTATAAACTGTAGGCGCTGTCAGATGGCTGACTCAACGTGTTCATTCCTGTTTCCACTTTGTGGATAGGCCTTACGGAGGAGTTATTTGAAGCTGCTTAAATGGTACCTCTGAGCCCTGGAGACTCAGTGGTTAAGAGCTCAGGCTGCTAACAAAAAGGTTAGCAGTTTGAATCCACCAGCTGCTCCATGGAAATCCTATGGGCAGTTCTACTCTGTCCTGTAGGGTTGCTATGAGTTGGAATTGACTCAATGGCAGTGGGTTTGGTTCTGGGTTTTAAACGGTACCTCTTTTGGTGAGTGTCTAAAACAAGGCCTGGCATGCAGGGGCTCAAAAGATATACTGGAGACAGGAATAGTTCTGCTACTTTCTGGGACGTTAACTCACCAACGCTGCTGTTTAGAGGTCATTCAGGCCCCAGCCTCAATTTGTCCAAAAACTGAACTCAGAATCTACCCCTACCCCACCCTGCTCCTCTGCCTGGCCCCCCTGTGTCAGGAAATGCCACCACCAGCCTCCAGCTGCCTCAGCCAGGATCCTGAGCGTTACCAGTCCGATCTACTCACCTAGATTCACTAAATATCTTTCGAACTCATCCATCTCTTTTCACTCTTTTTGCTATAACCTTCATCCAAGCCACCATCCAAAACCAGAACAATAAAACCCACTGCTTTCGAGTCGATTCTGACTCATAGCGATGCTATAGGACAGAGTAGAACTGCCCCCACAGAGTTTCCAAGGCTGTAATCTTTACAGAAGCAGACTGCCATCTCTTTCTCCTGCAGAGTAGCTGGTGAGTTCGAACCGCCAACCTTTTGGTTGGCAGCCAAGCACTTTAACCTCTGCGCCACCAGGGCTCCTTAAGTCACCATCACCTTCCCCCTAATCACTGCCACAGCTCCCAGCCTCCAGCCCTGCTCCCCTCTGACCCACTCCCCACACTGCAGCCTAGAGACCATCTGAAATGCAAATCGCATCATGCCTCTCTCGGCTGAAAATCCTTCAGGTCTCCCCAGGGCTCCTCAGGTAAAGTTCCAACTCCTTGGAAAAAGCCACAAGACCTCCTGATGTCTGTTCTGCTTCTCTCTGCACCCTCAACTCTCAACACCCCTTACTCCAGCCCTTCTCGACCGCCTGAACCCACTGTCTCGCTTCCATTCTCTGCTGTGTGCTGCTCTCTCTGCCTGGAGTGCTCTCCTCCCCTTCTCTTCACTTGATGAGTTCTCCTCATCCTTCAGTATAAGCTCAGTGTTGCTGTCTCTGAAGGCTGTGTTCAGTGGCCCCCTCTGCTCACTCTGGGGTTGTGCCCATTAAGGTCTTTTTGTCGGGTCTTGTGCTTGTCTATTTGCTTGAGTGTCCTCTGCACCAGGCTCTGTGTTCTGGAAAGATAGATACTGTGTTTGTTTAACACGGCACCAGTCACCCCAGCACGAGCCACCATGCAGGTGCACCATCAATATCTGTTGAATGAACGAAGGACGACGTAGATAAGATGCTTTTCCATAAAGGCCATGTACTCATCATACTCAGCAAGGAAATAAAACAGTATTTGAGTCACATATTCACAGTCTAATGACTGTCATCTCAAGAAAGCCAACCATCCAAGGAACACTTGATGATGACATCTGTCTGGGTAATGCAATGTCAACCTTGCCAGGCTGTTTTCCAACGATCCCAGGGGACCTCACCGGCCAGGGGCGTGGAGGGGGGTGTGGGTGGGGGCCTGTATCCAGAATAATATCACCTACGTGCTGCCCTTTCCAAGGGGAGAGGGTGGCTACAAGTGACTCAGTCTCAGGAAGGAGGTGGGAGCTTCAGTTGTTTATCCAAGAGGAGGAGTGAACCTGACTCAAGCCACCCTTAATCCCCCTGGTGGCTTGTGTCACACATCTGGGGACAGCTGACTGGGGTCAAGAGCTCAGACCGTGATCTCAAAATGGAGCAATGGACTTTGGAAAATATGGGGCAATGCCATGAGCTCAACCGCCCTTACAAACATCACTGTCATCGTCAGCTGAGCCAGGAGGTGCCAGACAGCAGAAGTAACCACGATGACCGCTCCTGGGTGTGATGGGTGCTTGGCAAGATGTATCATTTATCACGAGGCTCTGCAGACCCCAAGGCCTGGCTTTTATTTTAGGAATGTGGGAAAGGCTAATGAACTGAATGGCATCTGTGAGTTGTCTCTTCTCTGGGACTAGAGATGGTTGTTGTGTGTTGTTGAGTCGATTCCAGCTCATGGTGACCCTATATGACAGAGTAGTACTTCCACATAGGGTTTCCTGGGCTGAAATCTTTATAGGAGCAGATCGCCAGACTTTTCTCCCGAGGAGAGGCTGGTGGGTTCGAGCCATCGACCTTTCGGTTAGCAGCTGAGTGCTTAACCATTGCACCACCAGGGCTCCTTTGGGACTAGAGACTAGTTGGGACTAAATGGCTTGTGATGAAGCAGCATGAGGGGATGTTGGGATGTGCTGTTAGGCTGGGAGCTCACTCCCCTTAGTTGTGACCTATGGCAAAGAAAGGAAGAGGGGGAAGGGAAATTTATTCATGTGTCTAGTGGATGTATGGACTTCCTGCAGCAACCAGCAAACCAGTGCTGCTGGTGTGGTACTTTGAACGTACAAAACTCCAGATTGATTTATTTCCTGGATAGAGTCACTCAGACGTGGGCCTGGATCCCAGTCCTTCCGTTTCCTAGCCCCATGACCCTGAACTATCCTCTTGGCTTCTGTGTGTTCCTCCGTAAGACGGAGACAATGACCCATGTTGCTGGAGAGAAGTAAAAGGGCAAATGCTTATGAAATGCTTGGCACTCAGCACACACTCAGTTACATTTCGCGTTCATTTGCCTTCCCTGTTAATATCTTCATTTTAGATAATAGTCCTCAAGAAGCCTGACTTAGTTTGGGCTCCCCTCAAAGCAGACCTTGAGACAAGGATTTGGGAACAAGTAGGGTTTTGTGGGTGATGGCCCCAAGAAGCACAGGTCAAAAAGTGAAGGAGTGAGTCAAGGATTAAAGAAAAAAACAAAAACAGTTGTCATCAAGACAATTCCAACTCATGATGACCTCATATGTTGCAAAATAGAATTGCACTCCGTCAGGTTTTCAAGGCTGTGACCTTTTGGAAGCAGATCACCAGACCTTCCTTCCTTTTGGAAGAACCTCTGAGTGGATTTGAATCTCCAACGTTTTGGTTAGTAGCCATGTGCTTAACCCTTTGCACCACGCAGGGACCCAGTGAGTCATGGATAAACCACACCAAACCCGTTGCTGTCAAGTTGATTCCAACTCATGGTAACCCCATGCATTATGGAGTAGAATTGCTCCATAGGGTTTTCCTAGCTGTACTCTTTATGGAAGCAGATCACCAGACCTTTCTTCTGTGGTGCTGCTCAGTGGGTTTGAACCACCAACCTTTAGGTTAGTAGCAAACCGTTTGAGCCAGAGATAGGAGGATGCTAATCAAGAATGTGTTCATGAGGGGTCACTGCTGAGAACAACTGGGACTCAACCCCACTGTGTGGGAACCCTCGGAGAGACTGCGTAGGTCACATCTCAGAAGTGTTCCAATGAAGGGTGAGGGGTGGTTATCCACCAAACCTGCCTCTCATTGGTTGAAGGTCACTCCTGCGTAGGAGGGGTTAACTCTTGGCATTCCTCACGCCTGTCCTGTGCTCAAGCTAAACATACTCCCAGAGCCAGAGAACACCATCAAGCGGAGGAAGGGTAGGTTGAGGGGATGGGGGCCAGGAAGCGACATCAGCTACAGAACCCAATTTCTGGCTGCCATATTTGGCCATGTAAGAACCACTGCAGACTTTTGCTTTCACCTCGCCAGCTTCTATTCCCTCCTCTCTTAGCAACAGCCCCCAATTTCATTTGGACACCCACCCTCTCCCCGACTCTCAGACCATCAGGTTCAGGTACAGCTTTGCCCTCTGGTTTTAAGACCAGGCATCTAACCCAAGCGTAAGCTATTTAGTGCACTGCATCTTACTGGCAGCAACAAGTGCTTTAGGGATGCGCAGGTGACTACTTGGAGCTAATGAAATGCAGTAAGATTTCTCTCCCCCTAGACTTAAACCAGGAGCCCTGGTAGCGCAGTGGTTAAGCTCTCGGTTGCCAACCAAAAGGTCGGCGGTTGGAATCCACCAGCTGTTCCTCAGGAGAAACACGTGGCAGTCTACTTCCGTAAAGATTACAGTCTTGGATCGCTATGAGTCGGAATTGACTCAATGGCAATGGGTTAGTTTTAACCCTGAGGGGAAATAAGATGGCAACAGTCATCCAGCCCTACATCAAGGCTGAGAAGAGAGGCCATAAAGGGAAGATAGAGCCAAAGGATGGTGAGAGATGGAATCTCAGGGGCACCATTGACCTCTGAGTCCAGCTGAGCCTGAAGCTCACCTCCCCACTAGCCTTTTTAATTATGTGAGCTAATAAATCCCTTTTTTATGCTTAAGTCGTTTGGCTTGGGTTTTCTGACCTCTCACCGGGACTCCTGTCTGATGCAGGCATGGATACCAGAGGTCATCACCTCTAATCCCAGCTCACATGAAGCTGGTAAAAATCTAGGGGACCCATTTTTATACCCCTGCCCTTAGCGTGACCTCCTCCCACTCTCAGGGTGAGCTTGGTGTTGGGGAGAAAATCAGGCAGGTCACCCGCCGGGGAACAGGGAGGGCCCTGGCATCACAATCCTCCTTGGGGGAGTGGTCCACCCCTCAGCCCCGGCCTGAGACAGACCACTTCCCCTCCTGGACCTCTGTGTCTGAACATGCAAAAGAACCCAGTGACATTGCTTGATGGCTGTTTATATGTGCCAGACACTGTCCTAAGCTCTTTACAAGAATTATGCCATGTAAGTCTCAAAGCAACCTGATAAGGCAGTGTCCCCAGTTTACAGAGACATGAGCTAAGACACAAAAAGATCAGGCTCTTGAAAGGAAATCCGCATTTTCTCATGCTCACCCTCCCTTGCCCCACCCCCCACACGAGTCCCTGTGAAGATAAGCGTGACAAGGGGATCTAGATGGTCCTTGCCCAGCATCTCTCAGTGACCGCGCCGAGAGCTCGCCCGTCATGGCAGCCCACAGGCACTACAACCAGAAGGGAGTGGCCATCTGGGCAGCACCCAGGTGTGAACTCCTCAGGAGCACAATTATATCCTTGAAATAAGCTGGGAGCTAGCTTACACTGTGAGAGACTTCAAGCACTTAGCAAAACATAGCTTGGTCCAGCTCTTCTCAAAGTCAACAGCGCCCCCAAGTGGAAGAAGCAATCATAACAGCATCAATGACCATAACAGAGCTAGCTGGCTGGGGCAGGCTTAGAGAGCTGGGGTATGTTTTAGAGGCATGGGTACGTTGCATGGGGCCCTGGTGGTACAGTGGTTAAGAGCTTGGCTGCTAACCGAAACGTTGGCAGTTCAAACCCACCAGCTGCTCCACGGGAGATAGATGTGACAGTCAGGTTCTATAAAAATTACAGCCTTGGAAACCCTGTGGGGCAGTTCTACTCTGTCCTATAGGGTCTCTATGAGTCAGAATCAACTCGACAGCGGCTGGGTTTGGCATGTTGCATAAGGAACACTGACGGTGTAGTGATTAAGCGCTCTGCTGCTAACTGAAATGTTGGCAGTCTGAACCCACCAGCTGCTCCAAGGGAGAAAGATGTGGCAGTCCACTTCCGTAAAGATTTACAGCCTTGGAAGTGCATGGGGCTGTTCTGCTCTGTCCTCTAGTGTCGCTATGAGTTGGAATTGACTGGACGGCAGCGGGGCATGTTGCACGGTGCAATTCCACACCGCTCATTGGCCTGGGGGCTGTCATCTGATAGTTACCTGGAGCCTGAAGGTTCAGTAGAGTTAAAGGAATAAGTCCTTTATTTTACTACCTAAATGGAATAAAACATTTATTATGCTGTTCAAGCATGCGAACATGAAATAAACCCCTTATTTTGAAGACAAAACGTAACTTCCTGTTTGCTAAAGAAAACCAGCTTCCTCCCCACCGATTCCTCCCGCTACCTCTGCCCACACTTTTTCCTTAGGATTGCAGAGCTTCTCTCAACAAAGAGATGGAGTATATTTCTGCCCCTTGAGTTCGGCTATGTGACTTGCCGTATGACTTGCCTTGGTTGATGGGATGTTCGTGGACGTGATGTGGCCGAAGGTTTGCAAAGCGCTGGTGCAGCTGGGCTTGGCTATTGCGCCTCTGCTATCTGAGCCTTACGTACCCAGGCTAGCCCACCGTCCCAGGAGGAGGATGAGAGGCACGTGGCGCAAACTGCGGAGCTGAGCGGAGCCTAGACCAGCTGAGCCCCAGGTACTGAGTCAGCAGCCTGCTTAGGGGGCCCACTCATCTCAGTACCCACTGTTTCCCAGCATCACAGAAGAGGGGCCAATGTGTAAAGCTTCTCCCTGGAAAACTGTGCCTGGACCAGTTCCATCATTTGTGTTGGAGCCGAGGTGAAAGATGGGGTTGTTGGCTGGCAGAGCACCGGGCTGGGGCGTCCCGACAACAAAATCATCACGATCAATAACTAAAACTGCTGTTCAGGCTGTGAAGATAATAGCTCCGTTTATTCAGCATCTACTCTTCGCCAGGAACAGTGCTGAGCATTTTCAATATACTGTCTGATTTATCTTCACGATAACTCTTCAAGGGAGGTGCTATTATGACCATTTCATAGATGAGAAAACTGAGGCTTAGAGAGGTTAAGCCACTTGCCTAAAGGTCACAGAGCCAGTGCGTAGAGGAGCAAGGATTCCAACCCCTTCTGATAGACTGCTTTTAATAGTCCTAACACACAGGACCCACTGCCCTTGTCCTCAAGTTTCTGTGCCCTGCCCTCCTGCCCCCCATCTCCCTCCTCCCCCTGGCCACCAGTCCCAGCTTAGCTCAGCGATTGCACAAACCAACATCTGGAGACCAACGTCCCTGCTCATCTGCCCAGCCCACCACGATCAGTCTTCTGGATCAGTTGCCAATATGACCAGGCCCAGCTCCCCCTCCTGCTTCCCTAGCCTGGCCTTGGTGCTAAGGAACACAATGACCGTTGGCAGGAACGCTAAGACTTCCTCAGGACTCTAACCAAACAAAATGTAAAAATAAATTTAAGGCTGCTTAATGCCATCAACCGTCAATGCCAATAATGGCAACTCATGGCAGGCGATGTTTCTAAGATGGGATCACCAGAGAACTTGGACTTCAAATCCAATGGATTTTTGTTCAATCAAGTGGGGTGGGAGGTGGAGGCGGCTGGGGGGACTGATGCAGGGCTGGCCCAGAGGTCTAGGGAGATAAAGTTGGTTATTTGCTCAGCAACCATAGACCAAGCAGCGCCCCTGTGCCAGCTGCTGCCCTGGGGTACAGCCCACACTCTGGTGGATTCGACTCTGACTTCTCACGGCAGGTACTGCCAGCCCAGGGAGAACAGGGGCATCAGGCCAGGTCCAAGGCACCCGGGAAATGAAGTGCCCCTCTGGAATGGGGTCCAGCTCTGTGTCCCCAGGAGAAGCAAGGGAGAACTCAGTGTGTAGAGAAGCGATATCCAGAGCATCATGGGACTGAGGGAGGATCCAGCTTCTCATGAATGGGAAGCCAATTGATTGAGTGGAAATGGGCATTTGTAAGAGGTGTTCAGAGTCCCTGGGTGGTGCAAATAGTTAACACACTTGGCTGCTAACCAAAAGTTTTAAAAAAATCAGTCACTGAAAACCCTGTGGAGCACAGTTCTACTCTGACATACATGGGATCACCATGAGTTGGAATGGACTTCATGGCAACTAGGTTTAAGAGGTACCCAAACGCTGAGTTGGATACCTAGGTTTTGTTTATCTACAAATCAGCTGGTCTCTGGATGATGTACTTATAACAGAATCCTGTTAGGGTCCACAGTTCCCAATGCTAGGAAAATCTAGAGAAAAAAAAGAATTTCTCTCTGCACTTTTATCACCACAACAGACGTTCTCAGAGGAAGTAGTCACTTCTGGTCCCGATCATCCCTTAGGAAGGAGCCAGAAGGGACCTTCTCTGCCCTCCACTCAGTGAGAGTGGCCTGGCCATTGGGCACCTCCCCAGGAAGGTGGCTCGCCCTGATGAGCCATCCCCTGCCGTGAGCCGTGGATTCTCCCTACCTATCGGGGCTCCTCAGAGCCTCATCGAAGTCTATGCTCAAAGACTTGCACAGCTGGGAAAGTGCCAGCAGGTCACCCGAGAAAGACTCTTTGGGGAAACGCCACCTGTTGGTTGAGCCAGCGATTCGGCGCTCCAGGCGAGGTTTCTGCTGTTTGGTAAACAAAGAAAGAGAGAACAGCTTTCTTTAACCTTATCTAAGTGCCAGATTTTCCAAATTATACAGTGGAAAGAAAAGAAAGACAAATTTTAAAATGCTGGTTAATTTTCAAATATCACCAATATTCCTCAGGGGGCATCTTTTCAAGGCAAATAGATTGTATTCAGTAGGCTGAGAATTTCAAGCTACAAAGTGATTCAGAATTTAGGATCTTGGACAGGAGGTGTCAGAGGCAAAAGGTCAGGGAGAAAGATGGTTTCTTTGCAGGTAGCTCTGAAGAAGCCACAAGCAGAGATGGGATTATACATCAAGAGCTGTTCTTTAGGTGTTCGTCCTAATACCTGAGGAGATCTTGTGCAGGAACTTGTTTTTTAATTGTGGTAAAATACACGTAACATAGAATTCACTATGTAAATAATTTAAGAGTGTGATCCAGTGGCATTTAGGGCACTCGTAACGCTGTGCGACCATCACCACTACCCGGTGTCAGGTTTTCATCACCCCAGAAGGAACTCCCAGACCCCTCCCCACCCTCTACCCCCAGTCCCTGGTAATTATCAATCTGCTTTCTGTCTTTATGGATTTGCCTATTCTGGATATTTCATATAAACAGAATCATACAATATGTGGCCTTTGGGGTCTGCTTCATTCACTTAGCATGATGTCTTCAAGGTTGTATGTTGTAGTATGAATCAGTACTTCTCTGTATTTTATGGCTGAATAACGTTCCATTGTATGGAATACTGCATTTTGTTTCTTCATCGGTGGATGGACATTTGGGTTGTTTCCACCTTTTTGCTAGTGTGAATAGTGTTTCTATGAACATTCATTTTTGTTTCTGTTTGAACCATTTTTGTTGGAATTCTTTGGGTATATACCTAAGAGTGGAATTGCTGGTTCATTGGGCAGGGACTTTTACCCAGAAATTTTCTTGAGATCCTGGGGCTTCAACAATTTCCTTAAGAGATAGGAAACTATGCAGCATGGATATAACCCTTGGACTTGAACCTAGCCAGAAAGCCTAACAAGGGAAAGAACGCCTGTGAGGCACCCCTAGGAATGGATGCAGCTGGTGCTCAGCTGCACCAGGCACCAGCGGAGTGGTGGGGACACCACGGGCCACGGAATGGAGGATCTGAGTTCAAATCTTGTTATTATAACTTACTAGTTGTGTGACCTTGGGCAAGTCATGTAACCTTCTGAGCTTTCTAGTTCTCATATGTAAAATGAGAATGATGACAATGATGGTGAGGATGAGGATGGTCATGATGGTGGTGATGGTGGTGATGACTGTGGTGTTGATGACGGTGATACCATCTTGCTTCCAGAGTTGTTAAAAGGATCAAATAAACATAAAGTTTGGGAAATGTGCCTTGGTATAGTGCCTAGAATATGGTGGGTGATTGAAAACTGTTTGTGGAATCTGAGTCTAGATGTAGTCCTGCTACAGTGTGAGACATGAATGATGGTCAGCTCGGACAGTGGACTGCACTGTTTTCCTGACAGTGCTGCCTGGACATACGCTTTCCAGCAGAGGTGGCCAAGAAAGGCTGTGGTCCTCCATGGTGCAGGATGGGTCCCCTTGTGGAAACTCAGCAATACAACCCTAACCAAGTGCCCCTTCTACTCACTGTTATGAAACCCATCTACTTACCCAATTCAACATTTTCATGAATGATAATGGAGATTACACAGGGGGAAGAGAAACTCCTGGAAGACAGTAAAGAGGTAAAGTTTAAATTTTAATAAAATTTTCAAAGGATCTCTTCAAAATATTATGGAGGAAGTTGGTCTAATGAATCTCTGTTTTGCCACAAAAGTAATAATGAAGAAGCCTAAAGTGTAGGTTATTTATCAAATCAAGAGAATATCTAAGTTTTTTTAAGTACATGAGTAGCAGACGATTGCTACTGGGGTTTGGAAGAGTGGCTCAAGAAAAGCAAAACAGGAAGTGGCCCATTCATTCACTTAACCAGTATTTTCTGTGCAGCTGTGATGAGCAAGGAAAGTCCTAGCTGTTTCTGGGGTAAGGCAGTAAGAAAACAACATGAGCCCCGCGTCATGGAGTTTCCTTCCCACCTGGGGAGGTCAGGTTTGCTTTCCTTTCTACCTTAATTATATTTTTATATTGCAAAATTAATATATGCTCATTGTAACAAGTGAACCAGTAAAATGATAGGTAAAGAAAAATTTAACAATAGCTGCATAATATTTCATACCATGGATGTATCATCATTTATTAAAATATTTCCCTGTCACTGAGGTTGTTTCCCATGTTTGACTCCTACAAACAAGGCTGCCATACACACACACACACACACACACACAAACACACACTTAGGTATATCTATAGTTGTCATCTAGAGCTGTTATTTATATCTGTATCTATATATGTCTGCTTATATGTTACTGCTTTCATTTCTATGAAATAAATTTTTCCAAAGGAGATTGTTACTCAGAAGACATGTATCTTTAACTGAAATAGACAACACCAACTCACTTTCCCAAAAGTTGTAGCAATTCTCACCCCCATCATCAATTTACTAGTGCTTTTCCCCACGTCATCTTCAGCACTAGGTATTACCATTAGGTTTATGTTTGCTAGTCTGGTGAATGACAAATCAGATTGTTATTTTAATTTGAATGTCCCTGACTGCCATTGTGGTTAAGTATTCTTTCATATAATGCTGCTTACATTTCCTTTTCTGTAAATTGCCTCATCATGAGCTCTCCCATTTTTGGGTTGGATTGCTATAGTCCCCTTAGCATTTTTTAGGAGCTCTTTATATGGCGGGGACACTAACCTTTTGTCTGCCATGCATGCTGCAAATATTTTCTCCAGTGTATCTCTTGTCTTTTCGCTTTGCTTATATTGAACAGATTATTAAATTAGGTATGGAAAACATATCAAATATATCTATTTTCCTTTGACTAACTCTAATTTAAAAACTTGCATATTGAATAGATCTATTTCCCTTTATGGCTAGGTTTCAATCTTGCTAAGAAGGCTTCTCCCACTCCCGGGTAATACACATGTACTTCTCTGATCTGTTTTGCACACTGGACGGAGTCAGAATGATCTTTCAACTCCCCAGCTTAAAACCCTTCACCAGCTTCCCACTGCCTTAGAATCAACTCCAAATGTTCAACATGGCCTAAAGGAATCTGAGAAGAACGTGACATTCTAAAACAGATCTTTCCACACCTGGGTGGGACACTGGCATCCAGTTTAGAGGGGGAGGGAGGCTGGGAGTTTGGTACCCAAGCTCCTGCTTTCTTTGACCCAATACCCATTGCCGTCAAGTCGTTTCAACTCATAGTGACCCTAGAGGACAGAGTAGAACTGCCCCATAGGATTTCCAAAGAGCAGCTGGTGGATCAAAACTACCGACCTTTTGGTTAGCAGCTGAACACTTTGAAATGTCTTTCTTCTATTTTCATCACGCCAGAAGTATGCGACCTAATGGATTTGAGAGCCAGTTCTTAAGTTGCTTTGAGTTGGCAGGAGCCACATGTGACAGTCCTGTGGACCCCTGCTTCCCATTGACAAGAGCAGCCTGGAAGCCCAGAAGCCCCTCCCTAGCAGGGTAACCAGAAGGGGCCAAGTCCACGCAACACTTGTTACCTGAGATGCCCTTCTTTGTCTCTAAAGGGGTTAAAAGTACCAGCCACGTACTGTTCCGAAGCGCTGGTGTCCTCCCAGGAGCGATTACAGGGCCAGCTTGCCGGATGTAGGAGCTGCCATTGCAGGGGTCTCGGCACTGTGCTTGGACAGCCTCTGGGTTACAGGGAAGCTGGGCGTGTCCACCTTCTGAGCCTGAGTCCCGAAAGCTCTCATGACACCTGGGGCTGTCCTTTTCTTCTTATTGTCCAAGTTGCTCTGAGGGGAGCTTGCCTTTGTTTCCAAGGGGCCTGTGTGGGTGCCATGGTAACTTCAGGGAAGGTTCCGGGCACTTCCTGTTCCAGGGCCTGCCCTCAGGGGAAGAAGCTGGGGGCTGTGTTCAGGGGTCTCCCTGAGGGAAAGTGAAGCTCTCACAGGCCTGGGCTGCCTGAGGGCCTTACTGTGGGAGGGATAGGGTGCTAGGCACTGCCTCTTCAGCCTCCTCCTCAGGGGGCGGAGCTATGCCTTTTGCCTTGCAGTGCCATGCTTTCTTACTCACCTGAGGTAACCGGGAGATTCTCTGAAAGAGCCCTGGAGAGACTGCCTCAGGCTTTGTCTGAAACATGACGAGTGTTACGGATTGAAATTGTGTCCCCCAAAAATATATGTTGTAAATCCTACCCCTTATATCTGTGGTTATAATCCCACTTGGAAATGGGTTTTATTTGTTACATAAATGAGAGGATTCGTGTAGGGTGTGTTTTAAGTCAATCTCTTCTTGAGATATAAAAGAGATTAAACAAGCAAGGGAGAGAAGCAGAGATGGGTTAAGATAGATGCCAAGCACATGGAGATCTCCAAGGAACCAGGAAGCAGAAGCTGAAGAGACAAGGACCTTCCTCCACAGCTGAAAGAGAGAAAGCCTTCCCCTAGAGCCAGCACCCTGAATTTGGACTTCTAGCCTCCTAAACTGTGAGAAAATATATTTCTGTTTGTTAAAGCCATCCACTTGTGGTGTTTCTGTTATAGCAGCCCTAGATAACTAAGACTGGACTAGAAGGTTCTCAGACATTTCCCGGCTCTGGCATTCTGGGTGCTATACTTCTAGCTTTTTGTATCCATACATGTTTTGACAAAAATATTAAAACAAAAATTGGAGTGTTTTACATTATTAAAAGCTATGCCTGATCATTTGATTTGTTGATGATTTTTATCTGCCTTGTCTGGGAACTAAGAACAGCCTTAAAGTTGGGGACAAGGCCAAGAACCTTCCTTCCGGGGGCCAGGGTGGAATCTTGCAGCAACTTTGTCTACAAAGCCCATGCCCTCAACTAGGGGGTGGAGAGATGCTGCCGCATCAGTCTCACCAATTGGAAACCTTAGTCTGTGAAAGCCCTGCCCCAGGGCCCACAAAAAGCCCGGGACTGCAGTTGGAACCTGAGGTCCAGTTGCAGTGGCTGGCCTTTGCCCCAGGGCTCACAGAAAGCCCAGGACTGCAGTTGGAAACTGGGGTCCAGTTGCAGGGGCTGGCCTTTGCCCCAGGGTGGCTGGCCTTTGCCCCAGGGCTCACAGAAAGCCCAGACTGCAGTTGGAACCTGGGGTCAGTTGCAGTGGCTGGCCTTTGTGGGCCCTCTCGAGAAAGAACGTTCTGAAGAGATAAGAAAGGCCCAGAGAGGAGGACCTGCTGACCTTAGAGGCAGGCTCTTACCCAGTCTGAGGGCTGCTTGTTAAGTCCTGCCATTTGTGGCATTTCTCCAGTCATGGAAACTATCAAGAGAAACAGGAAAAGCACCTGCTAGACCTACCTGTAATTGTGTTGTAGAAACTACAAAACTCCCTCTAAATGGGAGGCACCTCTGATTCACCTCCCTCCTCAGCCCTGAGATCTCATAATTCTCTCTCTCGACAGCCATGTTCTGCTTTGCAGAGAAGCTGGGTATGGTGGAGTGTTCTACAAGTGCTCCTCTCTAAGTCCGATCATACTTGGTCTTCAGGAAGTGCTCAGCAAATGTCTCTTGAGTTGGATGTACCAGTCCCTAACCACTTTGCTCTTGCAGATGGATGTGTACTACACGTTTGTGTGCATGTGTGTATGTATGTGTGCATGTATGTGTACATCCACTGGTACATGCTTGTGTATGTCTGCTTCAGTGTGGGTCATGGTCCTGGTGTTTGCACCCAACTGCCTTCTTCATTTGCAATTGCATCCGTGTATGTGTGTACATGTTAGCAGCTGCTATGGATTGAATTGTGTCCCCCAAAAATGTGTGAACTTGGCCAGGCCACGATTCCCGGTACTGTGTGGTTGTCTACCATTTTGTGATCTGATGTGATTACCCTATGTGTTGTAAATCCTAACCTCTATGATTTTAATGAGGCAGAATTAGAGGCAGTTACGTTAATGAGGCAGGACTCAATTGACTCAATTAGAGGCAGGTTGTATGCTGAGTCAATCTCTTCTGAGATATAAAAGAAAGAAGCAAGCAGAGAGGAGAGGGACCTCAAGACACCAAGAAAGAAGCACCAGGAGCAGAATGCATCCTTTGGACCTGGGGTCCGTGTGCGGAGAAGCTCCTAGACCAGGGGAAGACTGATGACAAGGACCTTCCCCCAGAACCGACAGAGCAAGAAAGCCTTCCCTGGGAGCTCGTGCCCTGAATTCAGGCTTCTAGCTTACTAGACTGTGAAAGAATAAATTCGTTTGTTAAAGCCATCCACTTGTGGTATTTCTGTTATAGCAGCACTAGATAACCAAGACGGGAGCTATCCTGGGCTGTTTAAGTTCTGCAGGAAGTAACTTCCAATACTGTACTGCTGCTCACAGCACGGTCTCTGGGTTTGTACATTTGGATCTGGACTTTGGGAGTGAAATGGGAGGCGGTTTCATAGCAGCTCATGCCTGACCCTAGCAGCTGTCACCTGGCTGGGGAAGCAGCGGGTGCTCAGGCTTCTGGTGCTTGGTAGAAGTGGCAGCAGCTGTTGGCAAAGTCGGGCTCTGAAGCTGGGTCAAAAGGAACTTGTTATTGCTCACCTCTCAACCTCGCTGCTCACCAGAGATGTGCACAGTGACGGGACCTGGTCGGGGAAGAAGGTGGGTTGCAAGGAGCAGTGACACTGCCTTCACTGCAAGGAGGGGGGGATCAGGAGCCCCATGTCAGGGCTGCCCTCCCGAGGCCCTGGGGTAGAAGCAGGCCCTCAAGAGCAGGCAGCAGGGCGGCAGGGTCCTCAGGCAAAGCCCGCACTCCTGGGCCGGGCCTGTGAGCCCCTCTCACACTTACAAATCAAGTATTATTTTTACAAACCTAACACATGTTCATAGGCACAAATTCAGAGGCAAAATTTTAACGATAAAAATCATTTGAATTCCACAGCCAAAGTTAGCCATCATTAACAGTACATTCTTTCAACATGTTGTTATTAATAAATACATTTTTAAAAATAAGCTGGAATCGACTTGATGGCAACTAACAACAACTAACTTTTTTAACCGATTTTTTCCACTTACTATGTCACGCGCATGCGTCAGGGTTGTATCCTTCCACCATACTTACACAATCTGTGCGCTGAGCAAATAATTGGAGAAGCTGGACCATACGAAGAAGAACGGGGCATCAGGACTCAAGGAAGGCCTGGGATATGCAGATGACACAGCCTTGCTTGCTGAAAGTGCAGAGGACTTGAAGCACTGACTGATGAAGATCAAAGACCACAGCCTTCAGTATGGATTACACCTCAACATAAAGAAAACAGAAATCTTCACAACTGGACCAATAAACAACATCATGATAAATGGAGAAAAGATGGAAGTTGTCAAGGATTTCATTTTACTTGGATCCACAATCAACACCCATGGAAGCAGCAGTCAAGAAATCAAAAGACGCATTGCATTGAGTGAATCTGCTGCAAAAGACCTCTTTAAAGTGTTGAAAAGCAAAGTTGTCACCTTGAAGACTAAGGTGCGCCTTTCCCAAGCCATGGTATTTTCAGTCACATCATATGCATGCAAACACTAGGCAGTGAAGAAGGAAGACTGAAGAAGAGTTGACGCCTTTGAACTGTGGTGTTGGCGAAGAATATTGACTATTCCGTGGACTGCCGAAAGAACAAACGAGTCTGTCTTGGAAGAAGCACAACCAGAATGCTCCTTAGAAGGGAAGATGGCAAGACGACATCTTACATACTTTGGGCATGTTGTCAGGAGGGATCAGTCCCTGGAGAAGGACATGATGCTTGGTAAAGTACAGGGTCAGCGAAAAAGAGGAAGACACTCAATGAGATGGATTGACACAGTGCCTGCAACAATGGGCTCAAGCATGACAACGATCATGAGGCTGGCACAGGATTGGGCAGTGTTTTCGTTCTGTTGTACATGGGGTTGCTATGAGTTGGAATCGACTCGACAGCACCTATCAACAATGTCACAGGCATTTTCTCCCTCTTCTGCATGACTGTTCATGGTGACATTGTGTTCCTCGGTGTGGGGGCAAATCATGACTAGCATAACTAGACCCTCTGGTTGGACATCAGATGGGGTCCAGGTCCTCAGACGGATGACATTTCTCTAGCCACCTTCCCTCTGCCCTGCCTTCCTGCTGCCACAGCCTGAGGTGCCAGGCCACCCATCAGACCAGACCACTCTCTTCTCCTGAGAGGGTGGATGGGACATCACCCAGGCACGCACCGCCCCCTCCTGCTCTTCTCCAACCATCAGGTGGTTCTTGGCACTCTTCTCTTTGCATTTGGGTCCACTGCGTCCTTCCTGGCCTGGTGCCAAGAGCACGGTGTGTGTGTGCGTGTGTGTGTTTGTGTGTTGGGGGAGGAGGGTCTCAGTGACGTCTGTGTACAAATGGACATATTCGCTCCTTTTGTGCCAGCGCTGTGGGAGACAGAACTGGTGATCTGCTCCTGTAAAAATGACAGCCTAAGAAACCCCACAGGGTAGTTCTGACTGTCCCGTGGGGTTGCTATGAGTCAGAATCAGCTCGACGGCACCCGACAACAACATGCTGCTCCCATCCCTCCTCCCATTCTGCCGAACTTTTCCCAGTGAGCTGACCCTGGAATGTAGGGCTCCGTGTAATATTTCAGTTAAAAAGTCTGACATACTGGACCATGCAGACATCCCACCCTTTCATCACGGTCAACTCAGGGATGCCCTCTGGGCACGAGTGGGGCACCACTCAGCGCAGGCCCTGGGTTCCCTCTAGTGGTCACTCAAGGCAGGACCCCTGGCCTTGGATCAGTCCAGGCCTCAGAAGATTGGGCCTGGGAGCGGGGGATGGTGCCCACCACTCTCTTATGGGGCTGAGCTCAGGGATCCTGGGTTCTCCGCTCAGATCTGAGGCAGCCCTGCCCAGCCGAGGGCCCCCAGCCTGGGGAGGTGCCACTGGACCATGGACAGCCCACGGGAAACACATGTGGGTGAGACAGAGAGCAGCCGAGTGCGCCAGCCTTACGATGACCTTCCCGGGTGGCCCACTGCTGTTCCCAGCCCGCTAACAAGGAGCATTGTTTTCATAGTCCATGAGAACAATAGGGGAGCTGAGCCTGGACTTGACAGCAGGGCCCCACATCAGACTGAAGAGTCCATGTAAGGGCCCACAGGCCACGTGGGCACACTTCCTCCTCTGGGCCTCTCTCTGCATCTCCTTCCGCTCCAGCCTCCACGCAAAGGAGCCTATGAGCCTGGGGACCTAGGAGCCCTGGTGGCACAAACGGTTAAGCGCTCGGCTGCTAAATGAGAGGATGGCAGTTTGAACACACCCAGCAGCTCCGTGGGAGAAAGACTTGGCAATCTGCTCCTGTCAAGATTACAGCCTAGAAAACCCTATGGGGCAGTTCTGCTCTGTTGCATGAGGTCAATTATGCGTTGGAATCAACTCAATGGCACCTAACAACAACAGGCCTTGTAGTCTTGGAGACCAAGGATCCAATCCTGGGGGCAGACACAGGATGCTTCCCAAGGGGTCCCCATGCCTCGGGGGGTCAGGTGTTGGCTTCCCATGCACTTCCCCTCATCCAGCAAAGTGAAACAAGGCGAGTCGTCCTCAGCAGCCAGTGCGTGGGAACACTTGCAAACATCTGGCATTAAAGTGATTGCGGGAGCAGTGGCGGACCTGGACCCCGAGAGTCTTGGAGGCCAGCACTGTGCTTTTTCATTGTCAGAACAGCCCTATGGGTAGGTACTGTGTGCCCTGGTACAGTAAGATTTGGGCCCAGAGAGGGTGTGTGACCTGTCTTCTGTGGTGCCTGTGGGTGGGTTCGAACCACCAAGCTTTTGGTTAGTAGCCCAGTGCTTAACCATTTGTGCCACTCAGGAAGTCCTAGGGGGCTGATGCACCTTCCCAATTTCTCTTTCTCCTGCCAGCTGCCTTTTAACCTAGGGTCCCCGAGCAAGTCAGGAGCAGTTAAAGAATTTAACAGCAGACACTTGGTTGGTTTAATCTAGAAGTGGCTTAATTACCTGTGTCCCACCGGTAATTACTTTCTCTTTCCTAATCCTTTAGAGGGGAATGGACTACGTTTCAGGTTGATCTTCGCACGTGAAGGCATTGAACAGGGAGACTGACAGCCTGCCACTTCTTGAGCCAATGCAGGAAATAGATTCCCCCCTTAAGGTCAAAGGAGCTTTGTAAAAAAAAAAAACGAAGCTAACTCAATATATTTGCTTAATTGTTTAAGTAACAAGTCAATATTTCTCGTTAGCTTCATCATACAAGCCCAGCGTCCCCGGCAATGAAGAAAATAGTATTTAAATTTATGGACAAAGAAATAAGCCCAGGCAGAGAAGAGCTAAAGGCCAAATCTGCTATTATGCAACCAAGGTGAGAAAAGATTCAACCCTTCCCAGAAAATAAACCATAGCCACACTTATTGCCAAGATCCAAAGGAAAAAAAATTTATTTACAATAGAGATTTTATTTGAAACATGCATTTTCTTTTCTTTCCTTTTTTTTTTTTTTAAACAAATCGTCAAACGCCGATTAAGTTTACACTCCTTAAGGCAAGAGTCCCTGTGCAAGCTGTACACGTTTATAATATTCAGTCCAAAAGCTGCTCACCCTGGGAACTCGGATACAAAGGGCAAAGCCAAGGTCAGCAATGTGTCTTTTATTAGAGAATCAGACAATCTCCCTGATACAGGAACTCTGAGGTCAACTTGCTATGAATTTATACTAGGGAAATGCAAACCAATAGCAAGAAATTCTGATAGTCTCCTTAGTACTGCATACAATCAAATCAATGTCATTTAGAAAGGAAATACAGTAGTGCATACGAAAAAGTCAAACGGCCTGTCCGTGTATCCGGGAGGACAGCAGTGTGCCGACGGTCATATTGCACCCAACGGTCAAGTCCAGACATTTGGTTCAAAGTTAGCTTTTCCCCATTTTGGCAATCAGCTCGTCACAAATCTTGGTGAGTTCTTCTATCTCTTTATTCTGAAAGTGAAGATGAGAAGGAAGTTGCTGATGTCCGAAATCAATCCAATCAGAAGGGTCACTGGGCTCTTTTGAGGGGGGTGGGGTCCACCAGGCCTCTTGGTCCCCCCAAAGTTATTGAAAGTAGCAAGAGAAATGACTTGGAGCCAAACAACCTGAGTATACATCATCCTAGCTCTAGCTGTGTGGCCTTGGGCAAGTTACACAACCCCTCTGAGCCTTATCTCCAAAACGTGGGTGGTAACGTCTGTCTCTCTGATAATTAAAGGAGAGAAAGAATGTAAAGTTCTCTACACAGTGACAGGCACTCAGGGGGCTTACCTAGCATTGGTTCCCTTCTTGGTTTGCCCTGAAGGATGTGGACTCAGAAGGAGGGTCTGGGGTGAGCTCTATGGTGGCTTTTTAAAGCAATGTCACAAGGAGGACTTAGGCAGTCTCCCTGGATGGGGACCACTAGCATTACGCCTAGAAACCCTGCAGAGTACAGCCCAAGGTGCGCCGAGGATGCACACTAGGCGGCGTTGTGGATACACCAGGTCTGGAGAAAGGCAGGGACGGACACTCGGGGGCAGATGCAGGATGCTTCGCAGGTGTTCCCCACACCCCCGGAAGCACGCCTCACCTGTCCTCTGACCCTACGCCAAGGGAATCGACCCACTGCTTGTTTAGCACGGCTCATTTCCCTCTCTACAACATTTTCCTCTCTAGGAAATGGGATCCAGCAGGCCGATCCTCCATCGCGGCTGGCCCAGCTCTACTCCTGGTCAGGCTGGGTGGCGAGCCCTAGGGTGCCACGACAGCGACTCGGCCCACGGCCCACCTGGCCTCCACAGAATGAGCCGGTTCAACATCTTTCTGGAATGCTGGGTCACGCTGTGTAGCCAGTTCCTCCTTGAGGTCCCACGGGACCTGCATCTTAACCGGAGCCTCTCCCTGGGGCTGTAGAGTCCCTCCCCGGGAAGGTGGAGCCTCCAGAGACAGGCCCCAGCCCGGAGCACCTTCTCCTGAGTTCCTGGGTAGGGCCCCGGGTGCCATCAGTCCGTGTGAGTGCTTGAGAAGAATCAGCCCTTCGCAGAGGGGGAGAAATGACATTCCCGCCTGCTGGGGGAGCCTGGCCTGGGACACTACCTCAGCCCCCTCGGGTCTAGAATTTACCGCTGAGGTCAACAGCTCAGAGGGGCGCTGCACGGGGTCGGGTGGGATCTGAATGGGATGCGGCACTTACACCACCCCTGCAATCACCACCACTGCTGCAGCTGCTGCTCGTTTCTCTGCTGTTATGGCGCTAAACACATCCCAGGCGCTACGATCTCACTCGGTCTCTTAAAGGAGACCATCATGATCCCCAATTGTCAGTGAGGAAGTAAGGCTCAGAGGGGTTAAGTATCATGCTTCAGCTCACAGAGCCAGTCAGATGTGGCAAGTCTGGCACGCAAATGCAGGCTGACCCGGCTCCAATACAGCTTTGCTATTATACTTACTAGAACTAACATCCACCTTCCGATGGCTGAGAGGCACCAGCATACCCATTAGCTACTGACTCCTGGAGGTTCGCCAAGCTCTAGCCTGGCACGGTCAGCTGCTGCCAAGTAAACTGCCCCGTGGCAGAGCTTAGCCCACTGTGCAAAAGTCTTTACAAAGCCCTGAGTCGGTGAAGTACCCACTGCTTCACACAAAGCTTGCCTGGGTGGATCACGGTTCTGGGTCTCCTTAAAACACGGGCTGTCCCCTATGCCAGGAGGGACTCTGTTCCCTGCCCACCCACCAGTAAGTACACTGGGTACAGGGCTGAAAGCACTATGCCGGGCACTTAAAAAAGAAAACAAACCCCATTGCCACTGAGTCAATTCCAACTCAGCAACCCTTTAGGACAGAGTAGAACCGCCCCATAGGGTTTCCAAGGCTGTCATCTTTACAGAAGCAGACTGCCACGTCTTTCTCCCGCAGAGCAGCTGGTGAGTTCAAAATGCCAGCGTTTCAGTTAGCAGCTGAGTGCTTAACCACTGTGCCACCAGGGCTCCTTGTCGGCACATAGCAGGTGCTTAAAATATGAGACAATGGATGAACGCTAAAAAGGGATGACACATGGCAATAAACACCCATGGAGGCGGTAGTCCAGGAAAGGCAGAAGGGAGCCGTTACGCTGGATCTTCGGGCGGGAGAGTGAGGACATGCCTGGGAAGCGTGAGTTGTAGTGGGAGCATCACCCTGGCTCTGTCTCAGGAGCAGCAGTGGGTGCTATAAAGGACAGCCTCTCACCCCTTTTTATTGGATGGACTGGCCGGCCGGCCCCAAGCGCAACGCCACCTGCCTGGAGGTGCCCACCGCTGCCCGTTACCTTCTGCTCCAGCGTCCTCTCCAGCGCGTCCACGCGTAGCTGCTCCTTCCGCAGGCTGGCCTGGTAGGCGGCCTGCTCTTGCTGCGCCTTGCCTCGGACCTGGGCGATCTCGGCATTGGCTCTGTGGGGATGGGGGTTCTGGGAATGTCACCATTCACCCTGGACGCCTCCTGCCTCCCACCCCTGGGCCAGGGCACAGTGTAGACCCAGCCCCAAATGACTGGGCCCCAAGCACAGGATGCCACGAGAACTGCCCCGACTCCTATTCCCATGATGCCAAAATGCACTGAGCGGGTATCCTAGAAATGACAACGTGCATCCTTTGCTTGTCAAAATAATGCTAACTGATAGTGTAAGGGCCCGGACTCATGGTGACGCCATGCACATCAGAACAAAACGCTGCCTGGTCCTGTGAGATCCCCATGATTGGTTTCGGATCAGACTGCTGTGATCCATAGGATTTTCACTGGCCGATTTTCAGAAGGAGATCGCCAGGCTTTTCTTCCTAGTCTGTCTTAATCTGCAAGCTTTGCTGAAACTTATCCAGCATCATAGCAACATGTAAGACGCCACTGAGGGATGCTGGTGGCTGCACTTGAGGTGCACTGGTCGGGAATCGCACCCAGGGCTCCTGCATGGGGGGTGAGAATTCTACCACTGAGCCACCAATGAGTAGGAAGGAGACATGATGGCACCTACCAGCAACAACAGTCCTTAACATGAACCACTTGAAAAAAACGCTCATGCATAATCCGCCCCCTCCAGGCCACCGCAGGGTGCCCTTGGACCCGGGCAGCCAGCGGTTCGGAGAGGCCCCTCCCCAGGCGCCGGGTGAGCGCCGCACTACCTGTCCAATTTCTCCTCGGCGTGCACCTTCAGGGCCTGGTACCTCTGCTCCTCTTTCTTCACTCGGGACAGGTACTCCTGGGCACACTTCTTCAGCACCTCTTCATTCTGACACCACAGAGGACAGGGGTCGAGCCCACAAGAAGAGATGCCCAGTGGCACTGGGAGCCCCAAGAATCCTCTGATGCAGGTATAACCCCCCAGACGCCGCAGCCTGTGAGAAGCCCCTCCTCACAGACTGCCTGCGAGAGCCCCCTCCCAGCGCTCCTCACGATCGTTCCCAACCTGTCCCACCTTCTCCACCCTCTCCCCACCCACCTGTACGCCCAGCCCCTGCTCGGCCCCGACACTAACACACCTTACGAAAGCCCTCCAGGACCTCTTTCATCTTCTCGTATCTCCTGAAAAGGTCGGCCAGCGATTTCTCCACGGAGTTCAGGTCGGCCAGGGCCTGCTCCTTCTCCACGACCAGCTGCTGGACGGTGTGGTGGGAGACGGACTTCTCCCGCTGCTCGTCCTCTGGCAGAAGAGACAGGAGCAAGACGATCAGGCCCGTGGACTCAAGCCGCGTCTCCGGCCCAGCGGAGCCCTCCATGCGACTTGGGCTAACTAGTGGGGTGCACCCGGGGCCCCGGCTTTTCTTTGGGATGAACCCACTCCCTGGAGACCACCCAGGGTCTGTCTCTAAAGGGAGGAACATCTAGAACCTGGGCCTGGGCAGCATCAGATGTGGTGGAAATTCATCACTATTCTTCCAACCTGATCCACACAGCCCCTTAAAAATATACTTTGGAGACCTCAGTGATTCTATTTGGTTGTTGACAACACACACATCCATAAAATTAAAAAAAAAAAAAAAGTCACTCATGAATTTTACATTAGGGAAGATGAAAAGGTGCTGCCGCCTGGGCTGTGAGGGTGACCTTCCTGAGTGGTACCAAGATAGGTTATGGTTGCTGGAAGAGAAAAAGAGGCTTTCTCATCTTTAAAAGACCCCAGGAGCCCAAGGCTGACATAACCGTCTCCCCTGAAATTCCATCTCGCATAAACAGGCAGCATTCTTGGCTACAGCGAGCGTCTTAACTCCAGGAGAATCGGGGCTCTTTATGTCCACGTAGGACGTGAGCCTCTCAGTTGTGCACCAAAGAGACAGGATTCTGGCTCGGTGCACAGCAGCGGAGCCGGGGGGGCACCTGCCCTGTGTCAGCTCCACCTCTCGGCCCTTGGCCATCACTGCGAACATTCCACCCCACGCCTCCTGATGGGCATTTCTCTGATGGCCATACATCACAGCCCCTCGCCCACACTGCACACGCCTCCTCAGTGCTGGCCCCTCACTGACCCCGGTGGGCGAGGAACCGTTTGTTCGGAACAGTCTGGAGCCTTGGTGATAGCAGAGAGCAGGGCAGGAGAAGCCCCGCTCCGAGCTCCCAGGAAAGGCACTCAGGAGAGCCAGGCCTGCCTTGTGTCAGCCCAGGCTGCCTGGGAGGGGCTCCTCTGCAGGATGGCACACAACAACCCTAGCAGCGGCCAGCACCTACCGGGCACTTCCATGGGCCGGTGCCATGCTGACTGCTCCCCTTGGTCAATGCCCCCAAGCCCGCACGCAGCACTCAGACTGAACTTCCTAAGATACAAACCATCCTGTCTCCTGCCCAGAGCCCCCCACTGCACTTGGGACAGAAGCAAACTCTGTGCTCTGCTCTCTGCCAGCCTCGGCCTCCTGCTCTCCTCCATGGCTCACCTGCTCTCCCGGCTCGGCCACGCGGCCTCCTGCGCACCGGGTGAGTTCCTGCCCCTGGCTCCACACTTCTTTCCCCTCTGCAGGAACATCGTCCTCAGACCATCCCATGCTCCCTCCGCATCCAAACAGGTCCCTGCTCCTGTCACCTCCCCGGGGGCGCCTTCCTGAATCCACACTCTATTCCTTTATTTTGCTCTTCACAATAGTCATCACTCCTTACCATTGTATTATACACATCTGTGTGATGTGCATATATGTGTGCTGCAAGGGTACATACACGTGTGCATGTCTGTGTGCATGTGTTTAAGTGCATGCCTGCATCTGTGTACATGTGCACCGTGTGTATGTGTGCTGTGTTGTCTGTGTATGCATGTGCACATGTTGCTGCATGTGTACTTATGCACGTTTATCCACACGTGTGTGCAGGCGCGTGCATGTGTGCATGTGTGTGCACATGTGCATGGGTTGCTCATCTCCCCCCAAAGGCGTACTTCACGAGGGCAGGGACCTGAGTCTGTTTTGTCTACTGCTCTGTCCTCAGGGCCTGGCACACAGAGGGACTCACTACACACGTGTGGAATGAATGAACTTGTGAAGCCTCACACCATCTGAGGGGTAGGTTTTCTTATCCCCATTTTACAGACGGCAAAACGGAAGGCTTGAGAAGCTAAGACCCTGGTTCAAAGCCTCACAACTAGGAAGCAGCAGAGCCAGACGCAAACCCAGAGCCTGTGCCCATGTCCCCGCATGGTCCTCTTGGAGTGACGTGGCTCCCTTAACAGCGGGGAGGTTTTGTGCGCTCCTTCCCCTTAAGCTCCTGACAGAGTATTGCCTTGCCGCGTTCCCGCGTTAGGCGCGTCTCTGCAGCGTGGTGGGGAGGGCGGGAACTGGGCCACCATCCAGATTTTACCTCCAGCTCTGCTCAACCTGCTCTGAAGTCCTGAGCTCCTGAGTCCCAGGTTCTCGTTTCCAAGAGGGAGGGACTGGCCACGAGCAGTGGGTCTCACATCCAAATCACCTGGAGGGCTGGTTAAAACAGATTCTGATTCCAGGGCCTGGGGTGGGCCCGAGAACGTGCATTTCTAATAAATTCCCCAGTGACGCCGATACTACTGGTCCAGGGACCACACTTTGAGAACCCTTGGCCAGAAGATGCCCGATGTCCCTCAGCCTGTGGTTACATGATGGCACGCTTGGTTCCAGCAGCCCGGAGCTGCACAGGGCAGTGAGTAAGAGCCAGTCTCTGGAATCTGACTGCTGGGTTTGGATCCTGCCTCTGACATGTCCCAGCTGTGTGACCCTGGGCAGATTATTTAACCTGTGTGAGCCTCAGCTTCCTCATCCGAAATTGGGGAAACTTTATCTCAGGGCACTGGTGGGAAGATTAAATGAGAGAATGCAGATAAAGCCCTGTACACATAGTAAGCACCCAGTAACAATGACCTGTCATCAACAGTGGTTAAGAGCTTGCCTGCCAACCAAAAGGTCAGCCGTTCAAATCCACCAGCAGCTCCTTGGGAACCCTATGGGGCAGTTCTGCTCTGTCCTATACGGTCGCTATGAGTCAGAATCGACTCGATAGCAACAGGCTGTTTGTTGGGTTATCATAAAGAGAAGGAGTGGTGCCGCTGTTAAGCACTCGGCTGCTAACCAAAAGGTCAGTGGTTTGAACCCACTAGTGGCTCCACAGGAGAACACGTGGCAGCCTGCTTCTGTAAAAATTTACAGCCTTGGAAACCCTATGGGGCAGTTCTACCCTGTCCTATAGGGTGGCCGTGAGTTGGAATCGACTCAGTGGCAATGGGTTTGGGGTTTTTTGGATATTATCAACAGTATCGTTGTCCGTAAGGCTACCCTGTAACAGTCACCCTTAACTGCTGAGATGGTGGGAAGCAGTGATCCATTAAGGAGAAGCTTTTTAACATGTAGCGAGAACGGTTCTTGTTAGTTGCCACGGAGTCAATCCTGAGTCATGGCGACCCCACGTGTGCAGAGTAGAACTAGGGTTTTCAATGGCTGTGCCCTTTCTGAAGCAGAGCTCCAGCACCGCCTTCAGAGTTGCCTCTGGGTGGGTTCGAACTGCCAACCTTTCTGCTAGTAGCTGAGAGCGTATTAACCATTTGTTCTACTCAGGGACTCCAGAGAGAACAGAACTACCAGCAATCTGCTTGCAACCTCTAGAGCCCTAATAGAAAGGGCAATTCAGAGTTCCACTAGTCACCAAATAGCTCTTTTTATTCTTTGAATTTTAGTTGCTTCCTCAATGCTGTATGACGACCATTCTGGGCTTATTTGAGGTCATGTCTACATCTCATCCACTTGGTAATGGAGCCATTTATCAAAGGGAAGTCCATCTGGCTTCCTGAAGCAGAGACTGTGCCTGCCTCAAGTTTCCTTCCTGCCCGCCCGAACCCTTTTAAAAATAGAATTCCTGTGTTCCCAGGAGACAGAGGTGACAAGAATTCTTCGCGACTCTTTCTGTAAATCGCAAATGCAGCCCGGGTCTGCAAATCAGGAAATCAGCCAGAAACCAAAGGTGCTGTAGACTCAACAACAAAACAATGTCTGCACACTGTTCCGCCTTTTTCTGACTAAGCGCCATTAAGCCGTGTGGGGAGTGCAGCAAACACACGAAAGCAAAAGAAAAAAAGAAAAAAAATAGGAGGGAACAAAACAAAGCAAGGCTCACAGTGGGCAGGTATCAAATTAGGTGCAAAGCGTTTACTTACCGGGCTTGCCTGTTTCTTTTGCAAGCAAAGAGCAAGAAGCAACAAAAAATGGAAGCAAAACAGATAATCAGGGCAGCTGTTAGGAAAGCAGAAGAAACATTTGCAACAACCTGAAATGCAGAAAGCGCAGACGTCTCTCTCTGTTCTGAATTCTGAATATTCGATACTCGAGCTTAATAAAACACAGGCTCTTTTAAAAGAACATTTGATGAGAATGCACCATGATGGCAGAACAGGATGTCACGTTGGCACAGGGCATTGGTGAAAGCCTCACGGAAGCCACAGAGCCGGGCTGGAGCCAGGAGGAGCTAGTGTTGCGGGGAGGGGGGGACTGGTTTTAACTTCAAAATGCAACTGAAGTCACTCTGGTCCTCAGTGTTAAGCTCTCTGGGCTGAGTGTCCCCTCCCCCCAGGGCTGCTGGTTAGGTGAGTGAGAACACAAGGGCAAGATGGAACCCAGATGAGACACATAACTGTGTTTCCACAGAGCCCTGGCCAGAAAGAAGGCCTGCCCACAGTGACAATGAGTCCCAGTCATGTCTTTGTCCCTTACTATCCTCTACAAGGACATGAGGACCTGAAAATCCGTGGTGGCCCTAATCAATGACCACTACAGATGAGAAAAGCTCTGGAAAAACAGAGGAGGAAAAGGATGGTGGGTGAGGATGGGGAATAGACACACAGGGAGGTACCACCCTGAGCGACAATGTTGCTCGCAGCTAGGGATGCTGGAGGGGGTCTCACGGAAGCACCCCAGAGAGTACTCAAAATGCCCAGAGCAGGAAAATGCTCAAAAGGGGGTGTGTTCACAGGTCTCCAAGAGCCGGACGGACCCTCAGACCAAACACACCCATTCTCCGGGATGCAGGGAGGAGTATGGGAGGGGAAGAAAGGATTAGGAGTGAGGGATGGGGTGGGCACGTGTGGCCACAATCCCTAAGTCGGGGCAGGAGGGAGGAAGGCAGATGGCCTTCTTGCGGGGGCTCAGCTGGATTCACATTCTATGCCCCTCTCATACCGTCTAGGATTGAAAATGTTGTTGGAACCACTCTCCCCACACATATTCTGTGAAGGAAGCATCAGCGCTGAATAATCTGTCACCACAGAGCAGGGCACTTATGCCAACTAGACAGATTCTCCCTCTCAGTTTCCAAGAGGGTACGTCTGCTACACATCTGCCAGCTGAGCAAGAGAAGATGGTGCTGGGCAGGCTTCTCTCAGGAGCAAAAGCCCACGCCCCTCCACTCTGCCTTCAACATTTGTCTAAACGTCACCACTAACAACAAAAATAAAAACATATGACTCTGAGATGTAGACGGATGTTTCCAGACGAATGCTGGCAGGTCTAATGGATGGTCTCACATCCCAAGACTCCAGGAGACCAAGAGGTTTTGCTCAATTTGCCAGACACTGCATATTAGAAGACATAAATCCTGCATCCTAAGCACTTTGATCAGCATTTTCAATTCCAAGAGATGTTTTAAAAATCTCATCCATATGTCTCCATAAATTCTTATACCACTGGAATAAAGACATTTCTTTTTGATAGCAAGCATGTGCCGTGAGGCTGAACCTCAGAAACACCCAAAGGGCCGCCTCTGTGAGTCCTGGGGTGAAATGGCCTTTATGACAATAAATCCAAACGCAAGCCCCTTCATTGAACGGAAAGTGTTCGATTGCGGGCCTCTTCACAGTCCCCAGGCTGCTCTTGTATGTATCTGGGGACAAGCGAGAAGTGTGCTATGACTCACAGATCCCAACGTTTGTGAGAGAGAGGCCATCTGCCAGCAGAGTGTCGAGCCTGGACACATAACTGCGCTCCCAGTGAGCTGGGATTCTACTCCACATTTTCTTAAGAGAAAAAGATTTTCTAAAAATGGATATTGTGAACCTAAGCAAATAAGTAAGAAAATAGATAAAAATAAAAATAAACCACAATCTCCCCCCTAGAGTCACGGCATCATCTTCTGAAGAGTGATCATTAGTGTAAAAATGTGCGCTTGAAATTTGTGCAAGGTCTTTTCTCATAATATATATCAAAAAGAGAGGGAAGACCTAGGTGTGTTGTAACTTATAAATTAAGGTTGCCTTTGGGGCCCTGGTGGTGCAGTGGTTAAGAGCTCAGCTGCTAACCAAAAGGTCAGCAGTTGGAATCCATCAGCTCCTCCTTGGAAACCCTATGGGGCAGTTCTACTCTGTCCTATAGGGTCACTATGAGTCAGAATCGACTCGACAGCAACAGGTCTGGTATTTTTTTTGGTTTTGGTTCTCAGCACTGTCATACTAGCTGCCAGGGATGCTATGTTAAGAAGGATTCTGAGGCACTGTCCAATCTCAGCGGGAAAGAGTGCTGTGGTCAATTAACAGTGTCTGCCATGGTGGTCACAGGAGGAAGGCGAGGGGCAGCTGGACTGCCACAGGCTCCGACGCCCTTGCCCTTGACCCTGTGGAAAGGCTGAACAGGGCATTTTGTCACTTGAGTCTAAACCAAGATTAGGATTTAGAGACTTGAATCCTGTTCTATGAGCAAACAATCAATCCCCCAAATCTCCTTCCCGGTGAGCCGGACAGTCCTCGGCTGGGCCAGATGGTGGCCTGTGGGTGACTGTGATGGCCTCCCCAGGCATGAGAGATCCTAGCGGGTGTTTCCAGGGCTCGGAGCCCAGGCTCTCTGTGCGGGGCAGAGCCACGATGAGAGGTGCTTTGAAGGACCTCAAGCTCTGAGGGGGGCCCTGAGAAGAACACGCTCAGTCACACCCTCCCCACATGCACACAGTCAAGAAACCCCAGGCAGGTCTGAGGTCTTGCGAGCCAGACACGTACCTATCATCTGAGCGATGGTCTTCTCGTACTCGGCCACTATTTTCCTGTAAGAGAAGTGAACACATGTTGGAAACGTGACAACAGAACCATTTTTATCTCACATGCGGGCCCGTGAGCTGGACAGCAAGCGTACACAGGACAGACCCGCACGCCTCGGGCCACCGCCAGGCTCAGGCCTCTTCCCGGTGCACGACTCTGAACACGCCACTCCCTGCGCAAAACCTCCAGTGTCTCCCTACTGCCCACTAAGAAAAAAACAACAATAACAACAAGGCCGAACCTTCACCTGATCATTGAAGCCTTCTGCAGTGTGGGCCCGAGCTCTCTCATCAACCTCACCTCCTTCCACGCCATCCTGTGAGCACAGTGGCTCAGCAAGAACTGATGGTTTCCTGTTTGTTCTGGGCTGTCTCACCTCCATGCGTTTGCTCATGCTGTGCATGTCCCCTCTCTATTTCCACCTGTCATAGTCTACCTGTTTCTCAAAGTTTAATTCAAATGTTACCTCCTCCAGGAAGTCTTCTGCGATTCCTCCTTGGAAGTCCATAGCACTTTATCTGCAACTCCTTCGTCTAAAGCATCTCATACACCTGGCCCCACAGTACATGAGTCTTACCTCCTCTACGAGAGTAGAAGATCCTCAAGGCCCAGAGGCTACTTCTCTCTCACCTGTGTGTGCTGTGTGTGCGTGTGGGGAGGGATAGGCCTGAAGTAGCAGCTCTTGGGTAGCATCAATAAACAGTAGCTGCACAAAAGCACTAAGATCATCTGCTTGTAAGACTGCCTCAAGGCTGCCCCTAGGTGAAAGGACTGAGAGGTGTGAAGAAACCCTCCCTCCAAAGTCAACCTTCTAGAGGGAACCTCTCAAAAAGACTCAGGGGTATCACCTAAACTATCCAATAATCACTCCCCACAAGGGAACCAAGAGCTGTCAGCCACCAGCAAATCCAGGACCCTGATTCCAGAAGACTCCAAAGACCCAGGAGGCCTGAGCTGAACAACTTACCTCATTTCCATCACTTCCCTCCTGCTTTCTTCATATTTATCTTTCCACTCTGCGACCTCTCTCTCCTTCGTTATGATCTAGTATCAGGGAGAAGAAAAGAATGGTTAGCCCTAAATGGGTGAATTCAGATCAGAGCCATTCACAGACAAGACAAGGAGAAACAGAATGCACGTGGAATTAAGACTCACTACACCAAGCTACGGTTACATTCAGACAACTTCCTCGAGCATGAGGAAGAAATACGTCCGATACCAGACTTCCACAGTGCCTGCTGGGGAGCAACCAAAATGCATATGCTTTTTCTTATAAATCAAACAGAGTCGGACAGGCCCGTTAAACAATGGTATCTGGGAAGACCAAAGCCAACCGTTTGCCACCCATCTCTGCCAGTAGTGTTCTGCGGAGAAAATTTGTCTCCAAAGGCCCTGACTTTGTGGGTTGTGGGCATATACATTTCTTATTTACATATGGCAGAAATGATCTTTCCCCACTGTGACCAGAGCTGGCCTTCTCCTAAGCCACATGGCCCCGTACCTCTGCCCTGGCGATCTGCAATGCAGAGTCCAAGTCGGGCTGTGGGTACAGAAGGCCTGGGGCTTTCTCCGCCTCAGAGGTCCCGATGCGGGAGTATAAGGCTGTTTTGGATATGGAGACATCTGTTGGGTGAGCAGCTTCTCTCTGTGGAATGGTTTTTAATTAAAAAAGTAAATAAAAAAGTTAACATTAATCATATGACAAAAGAAGACTGCATTCATTGCCTCATGAATGGGTCATGTGTATGGATTTGAAACAAAGAACACCAATAGTATGAGAAAATGCAAAGACTAATGGGTGGGAGATGCGAGATACAATCTATGGAAATCTATTGTTTTGCACCGGTGGGAGCAGACAAAGAGGCTAATGGTGGAAGCCCGGCAACCCCACGCCCTTGGAGTCAAGCACGTCTGGTGCCTGCTTATCGAGGCCATTTATCAGGCTCGAAGGCACTTAGGCATAACACATAAGAACCCAGGTAATCGTTCCACAGGCTCCACTTCGCAGATAAAAGCTTGATGGTGAACGATGTTGAATTCTACTCTATGTTTGCCTAGTTTTGAATAACAGCGGATTTGATAATTTTTGTAAGACTACTCACATTTCCATTTTGGGGGCATTTGTTTAGCTCCATTTGATAGCATGGGATTCACACAAGGCTTAAGGCCTACCATAGTTGTCAGTCAACCATCGTCACCTTCAACAAGCTAGAGTTTCTGGATTCCTTAAAGGTAATATAATATGGAGTTATGTTGTCACGAAGGCCGTTCCGTCAATGGGAAAACTAAACACCAGATCAATGACAATATCCACATTGGCTGGTTAAGACCCTCAACAAGTGGTATGATCCCATCCACCCAACTGGCACTGGTTTGACTGTTGTATAGCCTTCTGTAGAGGACACACACGACCCTCCTGGGAGCAGAGGAGCGGCCTCTGGTCCCCCTGCCCCCACCCACCCCTTCCCTTTGCACAAATGCTTGACAGTTTCTGACACAGTTGAAATGCGGTGTTAGGATTCTCGTCTACCAGCACAGCCGGCTTGTCAGTCAACTTCTACTGCAAAAGACACATCACGCCAACCACACTCGCAGTCCTATTCATTAACCTCATGGAGCTGTTATGGTTGCCAAGGCAAACCTCCACCCTGGTTCCTAGAGTCCAATGCCGCGTGAAGTAATGGTGGTCTAACAGGCAGAGTACGGCTGCTTCTTCCTCAGGGAATTTAGGAGAGTAAATTGAGCAGTGAACAGAACACCACTCTCCAGGGGAAAGAGAAGGATATTTGGGAAAGAATGAGGACACATGTTTTAGAGGGCAGCAGGAAAGATGAAAGAACCAACAGTAACTGCAGGTACCTGTGCAGAATGTTTCTCTTCAATCACAAGAACAGGCAAGCTCGCCCTAAGGTAGCACCAGGGAAAATGAACTTGGAAGGGAGAGCTTAGAAAACTCTAACGGAAGCTTAATGGATAGGACTGGAGGCTATTCGGTTAGGTCCAGTTAGTTGTACACATGCAAGATGAACTAAATGGTCTTGGTTGCCCTGGAAGTGAGCTGCTGTTGCTGTGACTTCACCACTCCTGCCTGGGCTAACCCTGGTGGGATCTGCAAGACCACCGCTGTTCAGAGAGGGGAGCACACAGCCCTGTCCATCCAGACCCTAGAGACACACACTCACGTGGTAAATGGAGCACCAGGACCTTCACAGGCTTGGGTCCTAACGAAGCCTCACTTTACAGGACATGTGACCACAGGACAACCTCAGCAGCCAGCAGGTTGACCTCTCAGGAGAAACAGTGCCACCTAACCACGGGGCAGAGCCTCATGCCTGTACGAGCTACTCTCTGCCGTTTAACATGGTTTTCAAGGTTCTGCTTGTTGGAGGGGAAACTTCCTAGAAAGTAACTGGAAAACTATGTGCCTACAGATCAAAACTCAACATTTGCATTTAAGGAGAAAGTTCACGAAAGTTCTTAAGAGGATTAAAAAACAAACCATTCCTATCACTCTTAATAAAGTAACATTTTGCTTAAAAAAAAAAAAAGTAGAATTTGAAAATGAAAAGGACATTAGATGCCATCTAACTCAGTCTAGTCCTTCTGAAGATGAAAAACTTGAGGATCTGAGAGATTTAGCCAAAAGGTTTCTCAGAATGAGATTCAATTCTGGCCCAAAACAAACCAACCCCCTGAAGCGCAAGAGAAAATGCATTTAATTAAAACTGACTTTATCAGACAAGGCAAAAACTACACAAGATCAACACGCAGGCATTACGATCTCCAAGGCAGGCATTACGATCTCCAAGCCGCCCAAAGTCCTTTGTAAAGTGAGGAAGGAAATAAAAAACTAAGTTAAATAATGAGCTTTCTAAGTAAATGCAAATGGCTACTACCATATACAATGATTCACAACCACCTTTCAGCTTAGCCACCTGGTGTTTTCAATAAAGGAACAGATGACTTCAGAATCCACTTGAATTACTGCCTGAGTATCTGTGTGTTAATGAAATTCATCACGCACACCCTGGTTTTTCCTTACAACTAAGACTTGTTTTTCACGGAAATTAATAGGTTTGTCTCTCGCTGATGTTTTAAGATTAGATTTAGATTAAGCTTTGTTTCTCTTACGTAACCCCCCTTGCTACTGTAAAGGGACCAAACAGCCACTAAAATCACAAATTAAAATGTGAAATGGCCACGACCCAGAAGAGCACAGGCCTTTGGAACCAACTTCCAACCCCTCAATCAGCTCCCTTAAATCCTGGTCCCTGAAAGAACCCCGGGGCCACCGTCACCGCTCTCAGATCTGCAGGGCTCAGGCCTGGGATCCTTTCCATCTTGCAGCCGTGGGCTGGGGGTCCAGTCACTCACCTGGGCTCGTGGTCCGCCTGTGGCAAAGGCCTCAGAAGGCACCACCACATGCTACCACAGGATCCTCGTCCCCAGGCGGTCAGAGGCCGACTCTGGGGGTGAGCAATTGCAGATCAGAGCCTGGGAGAGCGGACCCAGGGGAGCTACGCCGGGCTGAGGACTGGAGGAGTTGAGATTAGGTAGGGAGACTGCAGCAAAGTGGGCTGAGGCCATGAGTGTGGACCCAGGTGGGGAATCCGTGGGGTGTCTTGGCCCCATGGTGCCATGTTGGGCAGGAGAGTGGCCTTAACATGGTGCTGCCCTGTCCAAATCTGACAACGAGCAGTTCTCAAGCTCAGGAGGGGCAAATAAAGGAAGGCACCTAGTACCACTCCCTTATTCTTCACCCACAGAAGGCACCATCAACGGATCCCTCTTTCTCACTTTCCCAAGACACAGCCTCACAAAGCCTTCCCAGCACAGTCCTCCAGGCAATCATCATGGATTCTAGAAACTGGCAGGTAAGCTAAAACCCATGGGCCAGCCCTCTGTCAACTCCTTTTTAAGACTGTTCTCGTGACTTCACGTCTCCCTACTTTTCAGCCACTGTTACATGTTGGGAGACTGTAGTTTTGGGGGAGCCCTGGTGGCACAGTAGTTAAGAGCATGGCTGCTAACCAAAAGGTTGACAGTTCGAATCCACCAGCCGCTCCAGAAACCCTATGGGGCAGCTCTACTCTGTCCTATTGGAACTATAAGTTGGAATCGACTCGACAGTCACGGGTTTGGTTTTTTTTTTGTTTTGGTGGTTTTGGGACAGAGGGTGACAGAAGATGTAGCATATGATATCGAGGTTGCCCAGCCCTGACTACTTCTCTGTTCACCCAACACCCCTGCATCTGCCCAAGAAGTCAGGACTTCCGCAGGAATCAGACCCTGAAGACTGACAACACTTCTCCTTCCCATGCTGCCAGAGCTTACCATTCCTGATTCTTCTTCCCAAGATCCCCACATACATCCTGCAGTTTTTAAACTGGGTCCCTCTAATCCAGAAAGACCAACGGCTTTAAGGATTACAACCAGTATCTGTTACGGACACAAATGAAATCAGTCCCCTCATGCGTGGTACCCCCTGGAAGGCCATACAGACAGGACATTACAGAGTCCGCCTATCCTAGCTGAGTTTCGTGTTCAATCCAGGGCTGCTGCACCACTCGGCCAGGGGCCCCGGTCACATTTAGCCCCAGGAGAACCCGACAGAACTCAGTTCAACCAGAAGTGTGTGGAAGGAAAGTCATAATGAGGCTGCAGCCGGACACCTTAACTCCTCTGGGCTGTCCCTCCTGTAATGTTTTCTTACTAACGAGCCAGAGAAAACCAGCTGCAGTTCCTCAGAGGCTTCCCCACTCTCTATCAGTCTAAAGGGAAATGTTAAGTTGAACTGCTCTCGGGGAACAGCCAGCCAACCACCCCACACCATATTTCATGCAGATTCCACCCCTCAACCTGATTTTTTGTTCCAAGTGATTTCATTTTCGCATTACCAACAGTTTCAGCCCACACTGCCAAAAAAACTGGGCTGTCACCTGCAGCTGAAAGATACAGGCAGAAAAAGGGCGAACTGGAGGCCCAGCTGCTGTCTTTTCTTTCTACACATTAGCAGTGCCCAGCGCCGTGAGGTGCAATCAAGTGTCTACATGACCCAGAAACCCACAGGAACGAACCTAACTGGGTTCACGTGAATGCACCACCCTGGGGCTGGTCGGCTGCAGGAAGGTACGTCGACCTTCCAAGGGCCAAAGTCAGGGATACACTTTCTACAAAAAGTGGCACAAGTTATATCGTAGAGAAAAATGTGGTTATACTCCAGAACATCTCTACCTTCCACCCCTATATAACATTTCTTCCATAATGTACTTCTGAAATACATTAGGCTCAGTGGGTTTGTGTGACAATATTTCCTAAATCACAATCAGGACACACGGTCCGAGAACAGAATGTTACTGACAGAAGTCAGCTCACAATCAGTATGTGCCGACCGCCATCTCTGACACATTCTCAGGGGAAAGGAGTCAGGGACTCCCAGACACTCCAGAACACTCCCTACTCAGAAGTCAGAATACTTATCAGAACATGTTTGATCTGGCCCCAAGCGTCTCCTGGCCAGGAATACACTGTATTTCTAATGGCCAAACTTCAGCCAGTGCAATCTGTCTCTAAGTCGCTCCCCAAGGATATCAAGAAATCAATGTCATGGGGGAAAAGCCTCATTACTTAATGTTTTCTAAAAAATCTTTCATGGACGTTACACCCTTGGAGAAAGGCGGGCGAGGAAGCAGGTCTATGGCTTGGCAGCAAGGACATCACGGATGTGTATTTACATTCTTATCCCTGCCTGGGCCCCACCGCCCCCAGTCTGGACACCCACCAGTCACTGGGAGGTGTCCGGGAGGAAACCACATGTGGGGGCCTCTGCAGAACCACCAGCCGGCAGAGCCCCAGCTCCTATGCTAAGGAGAGAGGGGGGTCCAGCACGGCCCCTCTGCCTAAGTGAGATGAGCAAGACAAGGGCACTCATCCGGCAGTGCAGAGGGGTGGGCTCAGCCTCACAGGGCCACACCTCTGCCTGTCTGCAGTAACTCATTCACCTAGTTAAGAACAATCACCTCATACCTGGAAGCCCCCAGACAAAAACATGTCAGGGTGCCTCTCAGTATCAAACTCACCCGAAGTAGGGTTTGCAAACTACGGCCCGAGGGAACGACTACTGGAACACGCCACCTCCATTCACTCGTGTATTACCTCTGGCTGCCTTCCCACTGCAACACAGAAGCTGAGCAGCTGTCACAGAGATGGGCTGGCCCGCAAAGCCTAAAATATTTTCTATCTGGCCGTTTACAGAAAACAGTTCGCCGCCCTTTGCTCTAGAGCACCATCTAACAAGTTCACCAAAGGCCCACTGATGCTCTCAGCGAAGGTCTATATCACTTACTGTTCACTATTGATTAGGGCCCAGCCTCAGTAAAGCTAGATGTTAACTCACAGAAAATAGAAAAGCCGCAAATTATTTTTGTTCAGTAAAGGAGCAAATAAATTTCTGTAGAAAGAAAATTTTTTTAAACACAAAGGTTATGATTTTTTTATTCTGTTTAGCCAGTCTTAACCGGTTCCCCATCTAACTTTGCAATCTTTCTTTAGCTTTCTTTACCCCACTGATGAGATACATTCATTTTTTGTATTCTCCATTCAACCAGCGTTACCATTCTGCCAAACCAAAACCAAACTCATTGCCATCAAGTCAATTCTGACTGATGGCGACCCCATATATGTCAGTGTAGAAATGTGCTCCCTAGGGTTTTCAGCGGATGTGATCTTACAGAGGTAGGTAGCCAGGCCTTTCTTCTGAGGCACCTCTGGGTGGATTTGAACCACCAACCTTTCAGTTAGTAGCTGAGTGCTTCATGGTTTGCGCCACCCAGGGACTCCATTTAACCAGTCACCAGTTCCATATCTAATATTGCAATCCTATTCGAGGCTTCTTTATCCCATGGACTAGATACACGTTAGTTTCTCACAACCTCCATTCAAACAGTTTTACCATTCTGCCAGTTCCCACACTATAATAAGTTAAATGACTCTCAGCCACGTGCTCACTATGCATTTTTTGCAAGAGTTACGCTTTTAGCCTTTTGAAAAAATTCCACTCAGACAGAGCCTGGAGTTGCGCGCCTGACCTATGGTTAGCAAAGCAGCGCTCGGACCACGTGGCACACAGCATTCTGGAGAGCAGGTGAGGGCGGCACCCTGGTACCTTGGCGTCTTGGCGGCTGCGGGAAGCCAGGGCAATCTGCCTGGCCAGCTTCAGGGCTTCTATCCTCATGATGGCAAACTCTAACTCCTCCTGCTCATGATGGGGTATGAGCGAACCGTGGAGAAATGCAGCAACACAGGACGTGAATGTCTCCCACATCCAGGAATGAGAGACCACTTAAATGTGTCATGACAGGCACTTGGGAAAAACACACGCGCCAGGGTTCTTTCACAGTTAACACCTCAGCAGATCATGAAATAAGTGTTTAATTTCCTTTTTTCAATCACTCTTTTCGAATGTCTGTCGGGATGCATGATGTGGCCGAATAGGAGGTGAGTTTTAGAGTGAGATCCAAACGTTTACAGGGCTGTTGACTTTGATTTCTTTTCTTTCGTTCTCTTAATGTAAATTTGGCCAACACTCTCCCGATGAATCTGCAACTCTCAAACGACTGTTAACAATCTCCCTAGGTCTGCTCTGAACTTTCTAGTCTAGAGGATATCAAATTAAATTGTCAAATTTGAAGCACAGCGTAGATAATGGTTTTGGTGCCAGATGTAAGACCAAGTCCAGATGTTATCTCAATGGGAGTCTGAGATAGCCTCTCACACAGAAATAGCTTGGCTTGGTGGTGAGCTGATACCTTCAGTTTGGAGAATAAATCACAGAAACTGCTGCTGGGGCTACCAGGACTTCTGAAAAATGACCATTTGGGCCCAATTTCCAAACTGAAGTAGAAATGGTTTGTTCAATATGTAATCACACAATTTATGTAATTTCGGCGTCTTGGATAAAGAGCGCCGTGTATGGGTCTTGAGGGGAAGAGATTTCATTTGGAACTAGAAGTTCCTCATTCAATGCTGCCTCCTTTCCTTTGGGGCTCTGGGGGTTCATTCTCTACTGAGGTTTTGACAAACTCCCGAAAGTCACATGTGGGCTACAAACCTGAAGTTTCTGAGCAAATACTGGGGGGTTCTTTTCTGCTAAGTCGGGCTCCAGGTAGTCAAGCGCACCACAGAGAGAGGCTGGATGAGCCAGCCTGCTGAGCAGGGCATCAGCAGAAACAAAGGAGCCCTCCGGAGCTGTCTGAGGCCGGCAGACAGGAGCACACAGAGGAAAATAGAGGAGAGCAGAGAGCGATATTGATTCCAGGCAAGGACCATGCATCTAATTGCTGGACATTTCTGTCTTAAGGCTAAAGAGAGTATCAATCAGGTGCCAACACTTTCCTCTTCGCCTGGACTAATTACCACGTACCAGTAAAGGTTGAGATTGGCAGGTCCAACCCCCCTCCCCAAAAGCACAGCTATAGGTGCCCTCCCACCCCCACACCACCCACATTCTTTAACTGTAGCCAATCAGCAGGAGGAAATGTACCATTCGCTTATTTATTTGAAAATCTCAGGGGAGGGGGGAAGGCAAGCTAGTTGATGGATTTTCCAAACATAACTCATCAAGGAAAGACCTCCAAGTATAAATTTCAAAGTAAGTGAGGTTTTGTTTTCAGTAAAGGTCATTAAAAAAAAAAAAAGTAAGGACGATTTCAAATGAAAAGTGTCTCCTGGTAGATCAGAAAGACTTCAAAATCAGAAGGCAGCTTTGTAGCAGTTGAACCATGTACAAGTCCTTCATAGTGTTTGAGAGATCGTTTGCTTCATGTCTAGATCCTCTTTTTGCTCATTACTGTTTTTCTAGCTTCCAACCCATTGCCAGACACACAGTTAGTGTTCAATAAATAATTGATACATGAGACAAGTGAATGGTCTACTAATAAGGAAGAATAAAAGCAACACACCTATTCCTCACTTATCGACTATTTTGTTATCCAACATTTCACATTTATGACAGTAGTAAAAAATCTACTATCTGACTATTCTGCACATTAATGATGTGTATCTAGCAGTAACGAATGCTGAGGTGCAAGGCAAGAGTAACGCTGGCTGTGACCGTTACAGTTACGGGTCAGCTTGGCTGGGCCATGATTCTCAGTGGTTTGGCAGTTATGTAATAATGTAGTCATCTTTCATTTTGTGGTCTGATGTAGTAATCCTCCATTTTCACATAACACCAATTTTTGCATAACAATCTGGTCTTTGGAACCTAACCATGTCGATAAGGGAGGAGTGGGTGTATATTAAATCAATAGCTTCAAAGCCTACTGGGAATTGCTAGAAGGGAGATACAAGAAATAAAAATTAAATTCACCTAGAAGGATGGTCTGTTTTCAACATGTGGAAGAACTTTACAAGTGTATCATATGTTATAGGGAGATCACAGGTTTAAGCCCTCCTCTAACACAGAGGCCTGTGGATGGACACATGCAGTAGTGTGTGAAGGTGAGGGGGCTGAGGTCTTCAGGTCTGTGTATTTGTCCTGTAGGACTTCACTGGGGTTGGGAAGGGAGAGGTATAAATCCTAATCTGTATACATAAGAGCCAACGAGGGCAAGGGAGACCCTCGGTGAGATGGATAGGCACAATAGTCACAAGGATGGACTTGAACAGGTAGTGATGGTGAGGATGATGCAGGACTGGGCAACATTTCATCCTGCTGTACATAAGGTCACTATGAGAAGGAATTGACTCAACAGTAGCCATCTATCTGTCTATCTAGCTACAGAAAGGATTTATCATAACTGAAGCCCAAGAAAACCAACTGTTCCCCCAAAAGAAGGTGTACCCTGCCTACCATTCTCTGCCAAGCGTCAGTCTGCTGCCACTGCTGAGGCAGAGGCAGGGTACAGAGTGATAACTGCTCCAGAGCAGCAATCCAGCTAAGGGGCTGAAAGTGGAAAGCAAATAACCTTGAAGGCAAAGAAAGCACCAAGAAGACTAGTGAGAACTGCAAACGCACACTGGTGAGAGTGGAGAGCCTTTCTCTTGTCATTGTGGACTGTGGGCTCCTAGACTGGCTTCTGTGGTGTGGGGGATGGGATGGGGCCAAGAGAGTGCTGCTCGGAAGGCTGGGCCCTCTTGGTGATGGGAACCAGCTGACCCGGCCTCATCCCCAGTGATTTCAACCCCGTGGGGCCCTACTTACAATTTCAATCGGGTCAGAAGCGGTCCCCAAGGCCATGACCTCCAGCTCTTTCTGCGTGGACTTCTCTGGCACCTGCAAGTGTGGCTCTTGGTTGGGGGCCAGCCCTCGTGGGATGGGATGCTGGATTTTGGCCCCAGCATTCAAAAGGGCCTCAGTCTCCTCAAAACTTGATCTGGGGGAACAAAGGCCACCTTCAGAATCTTTGTGCTGGAAATCCCACTGAAATGAGCCAGGACGCCCTGGCTGCATCAATATCCCAAGAGGCCCTGGACTTCCAGGGCCACATTCCCAGAGGGCAATGGAGCAGGTCTTTGGTGGGTAAGGGGCCTCTAGACTTTGCACTGTGAGGGAGGAGCTGTCCAGTTTCAGCCCAGGGCTTGCTGACAAGGGAGGGTGGGGAGAACAGACACCACTGGCTAAGGGGCACAGACACCATGGCCAAAGGGGCACAGATGCCACTGGCTAAGGGGCGCAGACACCACTGGCTGGGAGGCACACACACCATGGGCTAAGGGGCACAGATGCCACTGGCTAAGGGGCACAGACACCACTGGCTAAGGGTCACAGACGCCATGGGCTAAGGGGCACCGATGCTATGGGCTAAGGGGCACAGATGCCACTGGCTGAGAGGTACAGACGCCATGGGCTAAGGGGCACAGACACCACTGGCTAAGGGGCACGGGCTCTGCAGCTAAGCAGACAATCAGTTGCTGGCTGTGTACCCTGAGGAAGTGACTGGGTACTGTGCTTCAGTTTCCTTTTCTGTAAGACGGAGACAACGTCCATTCCGTGAAGATGCAATGAGATGCTACACATAGAGAGCACTCTGTGACGCCTAATGGCAAGGTCATCATCATCATCATTTTCACTATCCTGGGCAGATTCTGGTCTTCACAGTCCCCCATAAGTTCTGTAAGTAAAAGCAAGAGCTCTCACTCCTGCAAGGGGCAGGGAGAAGAGGCCAAGAAGGTCCAAATCTAAGAGCGATGTCCCGCCCTTACCCAAGCAGGCGCCCCACAGCTTTGAAACTGAACTCTGAGGAATGCTAATATCGACATCTATACTAATGATCCATGTTGATTAGGCACTGCACGTGTGCCAGGCACTCGCACAATGCCTTCCAGACAGTATCTCAGCTCCCTCCTCCCGACAGCTCCATGAGACAGGTATCTGCAGTCCCATTGCACAGGTGAGGGATGCTCTGTACGACTGAAGGCCTCGCTCGTCTCCATCAAATCCCTATGGGGCTGGGCTTATGGGCACCTCGTCTTACAGGTAAGGAAACTGCAGCAGAGGGAGGTTTCATCACCTGCATCCCGTCGTATCAGGAAGGGATGAAGGTGGGATGCAGACTCTGAGTGTTTTGTCCCACTGGCTCCACACTGGAAAATTTACACAATACGTGGTGTGAATATTGGGGGTGAGGGGCGGGGGGATTCTGCCTTAGTGCAAAGGGTAGCCATAAACAAGACCACTGCATCTAGACTTCGGCACGTGGGGACCGTCAGAGAGCAGGGTGGGCTGCCTTAAAACACGCAACACAAATCAAGTCAGAACAACAATGTGAAGGTGACCCGAGGCTCTGGGGCCTCTGGCCTGGCTCATGAGCCTCTTACTACATAAGTCATACCCTGAACACGGCGTCGGGGAGTCCGACATCCGGACAGGAGACTTGATGGGGCTCTCCTGAGAAGCGTCAAACATCAGGTACAAAGCCTGCTTCTTCGGTGCGTCATCGTCATGCTGCAGAGACCCAAATCACATGTTATGGGTTGAATCGTGTCCCCCAAAAGACATGCTGAGGTCCTAACCCCTGGACCTGTGAACGTGACCCTGTCTGGAAATAGGGTTTTTCTTCCGTTACGTTAACAAGGTCATGTTGTTGGGTGGGTGCTAAACTCAGAGTTAAGTGAACACGGCCTCTGAGCACTGCCCCAAGAGGGCAGGGACAAGGCCCACGCTCTGTGCTTGGGTAGCTCTGATTTGACTGATGTGGTACCTGAGTCAGGTGCGTTTATGGGTATATTTTCTTGCCCCACCTTCAGGCCTGACTGACCACAAGCTGAGGTGCAGAAGCAGCAGCCCTAGCATCTATAAATGATACAAAGAAAGATAAAGAGAGGAGCAACGTGTCCCCACAAGCCCTCCCGGGCACCTCAGGCCCCTGAGGGCAGCGCTGAACAGCAGCAGGCCAAGAGGTCACGCTCAGGAAGAAGCTCCCTGCGGCAGCAGACAGGACGCCAGCAAAGACAGCTGACATCGTAACCATTTACAACGAAGAGGGGAGAATGAGACTGACTGCCCAGAGATAAGCTTCAGCTATACACAGAAAAAATTAATTTGTACAAAACACCTAATATTATCTCTTAAAAACCACCAAAAACTCCTTTTTTTTTCTTACAGCCCTTACAAGTTTTGCTTTCTCAGTGTAAGGAAGTAATTCTGCCAGGAAGTCTAACTGCATTCCATCCTCTTCTCCCTGAAAATGCTACCGGAAGTGGAATGAGCACAAGCCCCAAGCCCGTCCCTCTTTATTCCTGTGCACGCAGGATGCTGTGGCATAGACGGCCCTCGGCCCTCAAGTTGGGAGTCTGAGCTCCCAAAAATGCTTTGCACAGGGGAGGAGGCCGCTGCACTGTCAAAACCAAGGCAGGGTTGGGAAGCAAGTGCCCTGACTGGTTTGAGGCAGAAGAACTTACAGGTAAGGAGGTGCCGATTTTCTCCATATATTCGATTTCATAGGAGTTTCTGTAATCCAACTCTGCAAAGAAACAAATGGCGGGGTCAGTGCCAGAGGAAATCACGGGGAGATTTGGACCGGGAAGGGTGGGTCCTGGAACAAGGCTGTAAGCTTCTTGAGAACGGACTGCTGATACTGCCAACAGGGGAGGCTCAGCTCTTTTCACACGATCAGTAAACCTCTTGCTATAAATGGACTTCTGCCTTGAGCAGAGTCCCAAGGAAATCAAAGGGCATGAGCAGGCACAAGTTGGTGGACAAACATAAGTGTTTCCACAGAGTTTTCAGAGTGGAGAGTGTGTACATTTTGGGTGCTGGTTTTCTCTGCGACTCTCATGTGCAACATGTGGAATCCACCTACGTCCCTGATGACATTTGGGAACAAGACCCATGGTGGTCCCTCGCTGAGAATTTAGTCCATACTCTGAAGCAAGGAAAGACGAACCGATTTTGTCCCTCCAGTGTGGCTTATAGGAGAAGCTTCACAAGTTACCTGGAACATTTGCCAAAATCCTAGCAGGGCCCACACTGCTGGTCATAATCGAATTTTCAGATGCAAAGACCATTAAAAGGCCCATAGGTGGAGAAATGACCTATTGCAAATTGACTGCAAACTTTAGGCTGCCAAGAAAACTCCAGGCACTCTCACTGGAGACTAGAAACCCCACAGCCTGCCTTGGTTACCCAAACGATTCCACGTGGAAACCCCGGTGGGCCACACGACTCAACTCCCTCATCCAGTACATGGTTTCCGAGCGCCCTCTATGTGTCTGGCGCTGCGCTGGGCACAGCGGATATGGTGGTGACCAAGACCAAAGGGGACTCTGTCCTCGCTGAGGCCACCATCTGTAGCTACTGTAAGATGATTCTTAAAAAGAAAACCAAGACGTGACATGTGACTTGCTCAGAAGCCAGCTGTGTAAGAATATCGGTGGCAATCCATGAAGCCTAACGCATTTATTTTCTATATAAAAATAAGTACAAACGGCAGTTCTGGTTAAAACCCCTCTCTTTGTACATATTGTTGAAGGCATCATTTAAAAACATGATCCTTTAACATGAGCTTTAAAATGAAATATTTTCCAAAGACTTTCTCAAAACCCACTACGTGTGTGTGGTTGTGGCCAGATAAACTCAAGCACTAAAACACGTGGACACATTTTCAGGGGTCTCTGAATCTCCGCTATGAAGTAAATGCAAGCTTCTTGTAGGCATGGCCCACTCATGGGAATAAAGATGGATTTGTGGACTAATGGTCGAGAAGACTTCATGCTTCCTGAGGGCTGACACTGTGATTGTGTGTCGCTCGGAGAGAGCAAAGACAGGAGCACAGATCCCCCCAGTACCGGGACAGAGTTCAGAAGGAGGGTCTGTAACCCTCACGCAAACCGCCCAGGGTCTGACCCAACTTAAGACACAGAAGCATTAGTTTATGAAGACTTAATATCCTCCTCCTCTTAAAAATGAGAAGTAGGCAGGGGACAGTGATGACCAAGGTGATTTCCAGGTGATGTCCCTCTGTCTTATAGGGTCACTACATTTCAGAATTCATGGCATCCAACAACGTCAGCATCAGGGTAACCTCTGCTACTTTGAAGAAACATCTCATTGAACACGGTTTTCAAATCTCACTCATCTGCTTTACATTCTAAGCCTCAAAGTGTGGATGGTGAAGCTACATCCACTTTTAGCCCATTTTCATAGGCAGCAGAGAATAAGACCAGTTGTGCCAAGAAGCACATCATCTTCACATCCAAGGGGGAAGGCTGCTTAAGAAAGCATGTGGCTGCTTCAAGCTCAAAAGGGTCAAAGTTATTTGTAACGAGTACTGTCACTTCCAAGGGCTGCTTTTGGTAGTTATTTCATACCAGGGCACTGCACAGCAAGAGGGCGGGACTGCTGTTCCATTGAACTTTAACTGCTAGAGCTTTGCTGGTGGACCAGAAAGAGCCCTGCGTGGAAGGCAGGGGAAGCGGTAAGTTCAGACAGATCTGCATTCCCAGGATCAGGAAGGGCAGCTCACCCAACTTCTCCATGCCTATTTATGGATCTAGAAAATGGAGCTAAAAGTGCCTGCATTTTCGATAAAATGAAATAATGGGCTGGGAGGAAGGAAGTCATTGCTTGAGGGGCACTGAGCTTCTGTTTGGGGCAATGAGAAGTTCTGGAAATGGATGGTGGTGATAGCTTTGCAACATGGTGAATGTAATCAATGTCACTGAAGTGTATACTTAAAAATGGTTAAATGGCAAATCATATGTTACATATATTTTAACACAATAAAAAAAAATTTACTGAAATAATGCACAATAAAAGCCCTGCAACGTGTTATACAAAAGTAAGGTGTTGTGATGAGGTATATATTATTGCTCATTGATGGTACTTCTGGGACTTCTAACATATGTGATGAGGGAAAGAAGAGCAGGGAGCACAGCCCTCTGGTAGGCATGGCCCACTCATGGGAATAAAGATGGATTTGTGGACTAATGGTCGAGAAGACTTCATGCTTCCTGAGGGCTGACACTGTGATTGTGTGTCGCTCGGAGAGAGCAAAGACAGGAGCACAGATCCCCCCAGTGCCGGGACAGAGTTCAGAAGGAGGGTCTGTAACCCTCACGCAACTGTTCCCAACTTCCTTGCCATCTTCCTTCTAAAGGGCTGAAGTGTGACAGTGATGGCGTCCATCATCAAAGAGCCAAGGAGTGGGAGAAGGACACCAACCCTCTGACTGACGTAGGAAGGAGGGTCTGGTGTAGCTATGCGTTAAATAAAACAGAAAGCCTGGGTAACCATCAATGGACTATCCAGACGTGGGAACTGCAAACAACTTTTCTCTCCCAGGGTCTCTTGGACCAGAGCTGGGAGGGCTCAGAGGCTGGGCAGCCCAATGGTTCCCAATCTGTTCATCCCTAGAGGCTACATGGATTACATTTTCTCCCACAGCACCTTGTTTCAAAACATTACACCACAAAAGGGCATTTAACTAAGCCATCACTTGAAGAAAAATGTTTATAATCATCCATCAGAGTTCTTAATCAGTGGGAGGTGATCCATGCTACCAGAGTAGGTTGAGATAATTACAGCCCAAATGTGATATTTTAATTACCTGGGCATCTTCCTCTCTACTTCTACTCAAGTTTTTTGAAATATTAAAGACAACTTGAAGCTCTTCGTCGCTGCTCTTGTGGGCCCAGGGAGAGAAGTGCTGATTGAATTCAACAGTCTCATTTTACAGATGAGGAAAGGCGGACTGCCCGATGTCCACAGGAACAGCAGGGTGAGAAGAAGGTTGGCCTTTAGAGTTAGGCTGACCCGATTTTCATGGATTAGCCACACGACAATGGGCAAGTCCCCGCTCAAGGCCTGTTGCCTCCATCTTAACATGCGGAATTGGAGCAATCCTCTCTACAGAGCTGGAGGATGAAATGAAATAATGTATGGAAAACACTCCGCACAGCACCTAGCTCAAAATGAGCGTCCAGCCAATGGCAGCTCCTGCTTTACTATTATCTATAGAATCAACATCACAGTAAGTGTTCACACGGTAATTATTATTTCTAGCCCAACGTTTCATTTTTCTGTGGTCTGTGACTTCAGTGTACGAAAATCTCTGACCAGAGCTGCAGCCCTGGCCAGATTCATTCTGATGATGACATCAACACACCCGTGTGTGCCTCGTGCTGCTGGACTTGACCTCATCAAGGTAACAGAAAGGATGTTCTGATAAGAGGACTCTGTATCCAGCTTCACCTGGGTGCTGGAGGGAACCACAGCGTATCAGCGGGGGAGGGGGGCACCTCGGAAAACTGCAACTCTTCTGTAACCACACGGATGATGATCCGCCAGCCGTGATTACAGTAGTGACCTCCCAAATCATCACAATCGTTTTCTGAGGAGACAGGCTAAACAGAGCTTTGTTCCAAACGTATATATTTACCAGTTTGTTGGATTTTTGCAGAAAACGAACAGTTGCCAGACATGACAGAGAACTAGTGAGTTGTTTATTTTAGTATGATGTTGTTGTTGGGTGCCATGTAGTGAATTCCAACTCATAGTGACCTCATGTGACCAAGGAGAACTGCCCCACAGGGGTTTTTATTGTAGTTTTTAAATTTTATTTATTTTACTGTTGTTGTTGAGAAGATACACAGCGAAACGTACACCAATTTCTACAAGTACAATTCAGTGATATTGATTACATCCTTCAGGCTGTGCAACATTCTCATCTTCCTTTTCTGAATTGTTCCTCCTTCATTAACATAAACTGCCCCCTAAGGTTCCTATTTAACATTTTGAGTTGCTGTTGTCACTTTGATCCCATATAGATAGTTCTTAAAAGAGCATAATGCTCAAGGCAGATGTTTTTTACTAGCTCAGCTAAACTATTGTTTGGTTTTAAGAAGACTTCGGGGGATACTTTTGGTTTAAGGTTTAAAGATTATCTCAGGGCAATAGTTTCAGGGGTTTGTCCAGCCTCCATGGCTCCAGACAGTCTAGAGTCTATGAGAATTTGAAATTCTGTTCTGTATTTTTCCCATGTTGATCAGGCTTCTTCTGTAGACTCTGAACAAAACGTTCAGTAATGTTAGCCAGGCACCATCCATTTCTTCTGGTCTCATGGCAAAGGAGGCAGTTGTTCATGGAGGCAATTTGCCACACATTCCATATCCTCCTCCTACTTCTGACTCTCCTCCTTCCTCTGTTGCTCCAGACAAACAGAGACCAATTGTTGTGCCTTGGATGGCCACTTGCAAGGTTTTAAGACCCCAGGCACTACACAACAAACCAGGAGGGAGAACAGAAGCACTAAACATGTTATTAGGCCAATTAACTGGGATGTCCCATGAAACCATGATTCTAAACCTCCAAACCAAGGAACCAAATCCTACGAGGTATTTGGTTGTATATAAGCAGCTCAGCAGCTACTTTTTTTTGTTGTTGTCATTGTTGTAAATATGTCTATCACACAACTTTTGCCAACTTAACTTTTTACAGGTGTACAACTTATCGACAGCACTGACAACAATCGGCTGTGCAACCCTAATCTTTTTTTTTTTTTTTGGTGTTGCATTTTATTTTTATTTTTTGATTGTTATAATTAAATGAAGTTTACATTTCAAGGTAGTGTCCCATTCTGCGACAGCACACTCCTCCCCTCTGCCCCTGATTCCCCATGAACATTCAACCCACTCCTAACTCTCTCTGCCTTCCCATCTCACCTCTGGCCAGAAGCCGCCCCTTTGGTCTCTTGTATCTACTTG
>NW_004443967.1:12295329-12296559 GCF_000243295.1 Trichechus manatus latirostris | reverse complement strand
ACCAAAGTAGGATGCAGAACATTTTCTTAATAAGCTTTGTTATGCCAATTGACCTAGATGTCCCCTGAAAGCATGGTCCCCAGACCCCCCATCCCTGCTACTCTGTCTCTCAAAGTATTTGACTGTGTTCAGGAAACATCTTAGCTTGGTTTAGTCCAGTTGTGCTGACTTCCCCTGTAGTGTGTGCTGTCCTTCCCTTCACCTAAGATGATTCTTATCTACTATCTACTTAGTGAATAACCCTCACCCTCCCTCCCCACCCCCGTAATCATCAAAGAATGTTTTCTTCTATGTTTAAACCTTTTCTTGAGTTCTTATAATAGTGGTCTTATACAGTATTTGTCGTTCTGTGACTGACTGAATTCACTCAGCATAAGTTCCAGCTTCCACCATGTTATATGATGTTTCACAGCTTCGTCCTTGTTCTTTATCGTTGCATAATATTCTATTGTGTGGATATACCATAATTTGTTTATCCATTCGTCCATTGATAGGCACCTAGGTTGTTTCCATCTTTTTGGTACTGTGAACAGTGCTGCAATGAACATGGGTGTGCATATATCTATTCGTGTAAAGGCTCTTGTTTCTCTAGGATATATTCCAAGGAGCGGGACAGCTGGATCGTATGGTACTTCTATTTCTAGCTCTTTAAGGAAGCACCAAATCGATTTCCAAAGTGGTTGTACCATTTTACATTCTCACCGACAGTGTAGAAGTGTTCCAGTCTCTCCACAACCTCCCAGCATTTATTATTTTGTGTTTTTGGAACTAATGCTAGTCTTGTTGCGGTGAGATGATATCTCATTGTAGTTTTGATCTGCATTTCTCTAATGGCTAACAATCGTGAGCATTTCTTCATGTGTCTGTTAGCCGCCTGAATATCTTCTTTGGTGAAGTGCCTGTTCATATCCTCTGCCCATTTTTTAATTGGGTTATTTGTCTTTTTGTTGTTGAGGTTTTCAGTATCTTGTAGATTTCAGAGATTAGACTCTGATTGGATTTGTCGTAGCCAAAAATTTTTTCCCAGTCTGTAGGTTGTCTTTGACTCTTTTGATGAAGTCTTTCGATGAGCATAAGTGTTTGATTTTTGGGAGCTCCCATTTATCTAGCCTCTCTTCTGGTGCTTGTGCCTTGTTACCTATGGTTTGTATTGTGTTTATGCCACGTATTAGGGCTCCTAGCATTGTCCCTATTCTTTCTTCCATGATCTTTATTGTTTTCAATTTTATA
>NW_004443967.1:12242881-12295229 GCF_000243295.1 Trichechus manatus latirostris | reverse complement strand
GATTGATAAGATCATGTGGTTCTTGTCTTTTGTTTTATTTATGTGAGGGATTACATTGATTGTTTTTCTAATGTTGAACCATCCCTGCGAACCTGGTATAAATCCCACTTGGTCATGGTGAATTATTTTTTTGATATGTTGCTGAATTCTATTGGCTAAAATTTTGTTGAGGATTTTTGCGTCAATGTTCATGAGGGATATCGGTCTGTAATTTTCTTTTTCTGTGGCAACCCTAACCTTAATCAACAAGATTTTTCCATCACCAAAAACCAAAACTCAGGGCTCCATAAGCAATAAGTCCCTCCTACCCCCGTCCCTCCATCTCTGGTAACTGCTAATAAACTTTGGTCTCTATCCATTTACCTTTTCTTGTCTTTTTATATAAGTGAGGATATATATTTGTTCTTTTGTGACTGGCTTATTTTGCTCAGCATAATGTCTTCAAGCTCCATCCATACTGTAGCATGTATCAAGATTTCATTTCTACTACTGGCTGAGTAGTAGTCCATTGTATGTATGCACCACGTTTTGTTTATCCATTCACTTGCTGATGGGCACTGGTTGTTTCCACCCTTTGGCTGTTGTGAATAGTGCCCCAGTCCCATAGGTTTCCTTGGTTGTAATCTTTACAGAAGTGGACTGCCAGGTCTTTCTCCTCTGGAGCCACTGATGGGTTTGAACCTCCAACTTTTTTTTTTTTTTTTGTGCTTTAGATGAAGTTTTACAGAACAAATTAGTTTCTCATTAAACAATTAATACACATATGGTTTTGTGACATTGGTTGCCAACCCTGTGACGTATCAACACTCTCCCTTTCTCAACCTTGGGTTCCCCATTTCCATTCATCCAGCTTTCCTGTCCCCTCCTGCCTTCTAGTCTTTGTCTCTGGGCTGGTCTGCCCATTTAGTCTCCGATATATGGTTGAGCTACGTTTATTATTGTTTGTTTTATGGGCCTGTCTAATCTTTGGTTGAAAGGTGAAACTCAGAAATGACTTCAGTACTGAGTTAAAAGGGTGTCCAGGGGCCATACTATTGAGGTTTCTTCAGTCTCTGTCAGACCAGTAAGTCTGGTCTTAAACCTCCAATCTTTTGGTTAGCAGCTGAGTGCTTAACTGTTGCACCACCAGGGCTCATTAGTAAAAGGTTAAAGATGAACAAATAGATGCTACCATTGAATGAAGTAGCTATTAGCTTAATAAGGACCATTAGGGTTTTAATATTTTCTAAGTTAAAAAAAAAAGCATCCATTTGGTTCCTAATGATGAAATCACACACACAGACACACGCACACCCCTAAAATCACATGCCTGTTGATTCTTATGACAACACTAAGCCCAGGATGGTTTCTAAATGGGTTCCTAACGTTTATACATTCCTTAGCAAGTCTCGAGAGATGTGAACTAGAAGGAAACCACAGGTGCTATCAAACAAGCTATGTCCACGGCTTGTGCCCAGTGTCCCCTGCTGTTTCTGGGATATGAAGTATATAAAACGTCTCCTGCAACATCACACGCAGGCAAAGCCCAGGAAACCCCTGCACTCTGCAAAGGTGAACTTGACCGAGTTGACATTAAGCTATTCACCTGCCTGGCCTTGTATTTCATTCATCTCACAAACATTTCTTTACCCTACTATGCTCAGGGTAAAGTGATCTGGGGGCACAACATTTAAGTGCCTGGCTGCTAACCGAAAGGTGGTCGGTTCAAAACCACCAGCCACTCTGTGGGAGAAAAGATCTGGTGATCTGCTCCCATAAAGATTAAACCAAAAGACCAAACCCATTGCTGTTGAGTCGATTCTGCCTCATAGTGACCCATAAAGATTACAGCCTAGAAAATCCTATGGGGCAGTTCTACTCTGTCACATGAGGTCACTATAAGCCAAGATCAATTTGACGGCACCTAACAACAACAACGTTCAGGACGCTGTGGAGAAAACATGATGAATCAGACAGAGTTCTAGTAGGGAAGCAGGGAGTACACACAGTCTAGTAGGGAATCTAGAAGTGCACACAGTCCAGCAGGAAAGCAGGAAGTGCATGCAGTCCAGAAGGGAATCAAGAAGTGTATGCAGTCCAGTAGGGAATCTAAATGTGCACACAGTCCAGTAGGGAATCTAAATGTGCACACAGTCCAGGGGGAATTTAGAAGTGCACACACAATCCAGAGGGAATCTAGAAGTGCACACAGTACAGTAAGTAGGGAAGCAAGAAGCATACACATCCCAGTAGGGAATCTAGACATGCACACAGTCCAGAGGGAATCTAGAAATGCACACAGTACAGTAAGTGGGGAAGCAGGAAGCATACACAGCCCACTAGGGAATTTAGACGTGCGCACAGTCCAGAGGGAATCTAGAAGTGCACAAAATCCAATAGGGAAGCAGGAAATGCACACACATCATCCCCATGGTGGTGAATGCCCCCATGGCAGCCTATACTAAGCATTAAGGGCAGGTGGAGCAGTGCAATGACATCCAGGGAAAGGCTAGGACGGGGCAGGACTTAAACAGGCGAGGTGGAAGTGAGAGATGGGAAAGAGGAGACAGTCCCAGTGTGGGCCCAGCAGCAGCCACTGCAGAGGCAGCCAGGTGAGGGGCAGCCCTGGGGACAAGGACGTGATTCTGTTTGGTTGAGGTATGTGGCTCAGGTGTGGGTGCAGAGTAAAGCGGGGATTGAAGGGAGGCTGAGGCTAGGTCTTAGGGCCCCTGCTGTCAGGTCTCAGTGAATCATATCATCCTATCAGCATCTTCCCCCACCCTCTCTTCCCCAGACCCATCAATAAAAGAGGCAACTATTCAGTGGGGATCCTCCCTCGTCCCCCTCATTTTGAGTATAAGCACACATGAAAGCGTGTAAGCCAGCCGCTTCATGCCTTTATCTCCCCCTATGTTAGACAGCCAATGTTAAAACTGACCATCTCTATCAAACCAGTACTCTGGGGAGACAAGCATGTTCCTTGATTTAAAGAATCTTCTGTTCTGGTTGGAACTTTGAGAATCTGCACCCATAAACAAAATCCAGTCCAGAGCAAGCCATCAAATTGCAGCCATTGACACCAGCTCACAGTGTGAAACATCTTTCTCTTCATTCAGTAGGGTTCTGGTCAGCTCATCCATAGCCATCCATGCTAGGTCAATTGGTACCAGCTGTAGACTCAGAAGTCCACACACTTCAGACCAGCCAGCCCCTTCTCTCTCATCCCTAGCTCCGGTGGGCTAGGTCAATGGGCACCATAGTTGTGTGACTCAGGAGTCCACACAACTCCCTAAACTTTAGACCAGCCAGCCCTCTCTCTCATTCCTAGCCTCCAAGGGCTAGGTCAATGGCTGCCAATGGAACATGTCCAAACTCAGCCATCTCTTCACTGCTGCACTTCCCCCACTTCCACTCATCGAGTGGACGCAGGTGGTCACCACAAATGAGCATACCAGGCTGTCTACTCGCCGGGTCCCTGTAACTTCCAGCCCTGAAAGGGGGTTCTTCTGATGAGCACTGACTTTTCCTACCTCAATGCATCCAAAGGCAATCTGCTTGCTTGAAATTCAAAAAGCAAAACAGTCATTTTTTTTTTTCCTGCTGGTCCTTCCCTCAAATGCAAATTTATTCCTCTCCCAGCAGTTCTGGGTAGATCTGCATGTCTTTTCAAATGCAAATTTTCTGACTCTGAAGGTTTTGGTTGGAACTCAGGTTTTCTACCAGTTGTTAGGAGCCATCGAGTTGGTTCCGACTCATAGCAACACTATACACAACAGAACGAAACACTGCCGGGTCCTGCCCAGTCCTCACAATGCTTGTTATGCTTGATCCCATTGTTGCAGCCACTGTATCAGTCTATCTTGTTGAGGGTCTTCCTCTCTTTCACTGACCTTCTACTTTACCAAGCGTGATGTCCTTCCTCAGGGACTGGTCCCTCCTGATAACATGACCAAAGTATGTGAGATGAAGTCTCGCCATGCTTGCCTCTAAGGAGCACACTGGCTGTACTTCTTCAAAGACAGATTTGTTCATTCTTTTGACAATCCATGGTATATTCAATATTCTTCACCAACACCATAATTCAAAGGCGTCAATTCTCCTTCGGTCTTCCCTATTCATTGTCCAGCTTTCACATGCATAGCAGGCTATTGAAAACACCATGGCTTGGGTCAGGCACACCTTAGTCCTTAGGTTTTCTACCTAAGCCCACAACATTCTATACACAGGGCTACCGGATTCAAACAAACAGCCTGTGTTTCCTTTAGGCAAATCCTAGTTCTCCTCTTAGCATATCCAATCAAGTACTGGATGAAGGCAGAGTTAACATGCTCTCTGTAATCTATAATACCTAATATTCGTTTCCATCATACACGTAGGCCTGCTTTACAGTGCTAGCTAGGAGAAATATTCAATATCCACAGTACATTCAAATAAACATATAACCCTCTTTAAAACATTCCAGTTTCATCTTCTCCACACCTTGCCTTTCTTCCCATTCATATGCATATGGCCTTAGGCCTCTGGCTAGGTGGAACCAGAAGACCCTGGCCCCCCTAACAATCATCTTGTTTAACCGGCCTGGGGCAAAAGGCCCCAAACCACTCCAGATGTGAGTTTTTTCCCCTCAGCTGCAGCAGAACATCTCTTACTTTCCTTTCAGCATTGTAAGTAACAACAACCAAAGTCACCATCCAGGAATCAAAAGTGCCACATCCCACGCCCCTTCCTCTTACAAAGCCCCAGGCTTCCCTGAGTCTGGAGTCATGCAATGAATCCTGCTAACACCAAATGTAAAAATGGCCTGGCAGGGGCATCTGACCTCCTCTAACTTCACAAGGGAGAAGAATCATTATCAGCATCAACAGCCCAAGGCTGATTGCTATGAGGCAGAGGTCAGACATGTCTCTACCCTCCAACCTTTTTACCAGTTTTGACACCATCTGTCCCTCTCACAAATGCTCTACTTCTCTGCTGGATTCGATAATTCTTGCAATGGCCACGCAGAACTCACAGACCATACTCACAGTTATGGGGTTTATTAGGGAAGAAACAGGTTACAACTCAGGATCAGGAAGGACTCAGGATACAGTTCTTCAATCAGGACAGCCGCTTCTCGGCCATGCTCGCAGGCAGGCCTCTCTCTGGCCCTCAGTCTCTCGGCCCAGCCTTTGCCCTGCTTGGCCAAGTGTTGCAAAGCTCTTTAGCTCCACTAATAAGTGCTCAGAGGCACCCCACTCCACCAGGAAGCCTCCTGTCTGAAGGCACTCAGCTTTCTCGCTCCATAGGCTGGGAAGCGCACCGCACCGCCTCCTGCCAGTCTCCTGATCCTCTGCCTCTGCTACCGCCGTTTCTCTGCCACTGCTTCTCACTGTCTCCTCGTCTTTGGTGTTACAGCTCTCTCTCTCTGCTTCTGGGGTCTAGGAGGATCTCAGCACGATGATCATGGGTCCAAAGGACGTACTCTGCTCCTGTCCCTTCTTGGTGGTAGTCAGGTCCCCCTCTGCTCTGGGACCAACTCTCTTTCAAGCCTAGCGGGATGGCAAAACTGACCAATCCCCTCATTAGGGTTCTATATACCTTATTTGCATAGTCCCTCCCCTACAAGGGTGCCATGCAACTTATTTACATTATTAGCAAGCTATCCAATCCCCTTGGTGGGCTACAAGCACCTCATTTGCATAGTTCCACCCAGTTATTTGATAGGAGTTACAAAGACTATGGCTAGAAGGGCCATATTAAGTACTTTGCTGCACTGCAATGGCCCAACATAGGACTCACACACTTCACATAGGTGGTCAGTGGAGGATGGCGTTACAGGGATGGGAACATACAGTGCCATCAAATAGGGGAAAAAGGATTAACCTCGCATAAGAAAGGTTCTAGCTGCTCTCCTAACAGCTTCCCAATCAAGAAAAGAAATATGGAAGGCAATATACAAATTCTGAAAATCTAGTGGAATAAGTAATTTCTTTAAAATCTTAATTCACCTACTCATGCTGAGCTGACTTAAAATATGTAAAATTTTCAAACCAGAGAACCAAGCAGAAAGCTGAATAAGCGTAAGAGGAAGGAAGAGATTAATGAAATAACCAAAGGGCCTGGAAGCCCATGCCTAAGGAATCACGCCCTCATTACCACGTCTAGGGTGAGCCTCTGGTTTGGGGCTGGATAGGTCTAATCACATTGTCCAATTGTTCTCTTAGGTCTATGGACAATGGGGCCACCAAGAGACCCCCAGGTAGCTTGACCTAGGGGTGAAAGTCTGACGTGAATGATGTTTCCTTGGAGTTGTATTTTTCAAAAACACAAAGGGACATAAGCCATACAGACAAGAATAAGCAAAGCTCTAGTGAGTCGCCAAGACCTGCCATTAGAGGGTGCTGTGCTGGGCTGTTAGCAGGGTCTTGGCTTCAAGGCACAGCTGGGTTCAAGTCTCAGGTTGTTCTAAAGGCAACCTTAGTTAGCTTCCAGTCTACTGGGAGACAGCGGCCGAGAGCACAGTTACCTGGGTTAGGAGTTTCTCTCCTGGCCTTTTGCTCCCTAAGGACAGTGTTCTCCAGGGCAGGCTGGGGTTCCAGCTGGCCACCGAGTTGCTTACCCTCTGTGGGTGAACTGAACTTGGACTCGTTGACGAAAGTGGACAGATCTGAGGGCTGGGGGTAGTCCTGCTTATCGGCCTCCAGGTCAACCGTCATGCACGCCCACTTCTGGCTGGTGACTGCCAGCTTTTCCTCATCGGTTGCGTGGACCACTGCCGAGATCACTGGTGGGCTTTCTGGGGTCACCGCTGGAGTGGGGTCCTGCAAGGAAAAGGGAAGCAGTCTCTCCTTTCATTCGTCTCCCCATCAGAAACCCACCCACCCCAGAGTCCAGGGCCCATTAGCCTGGAGAAGTCCCGGTCAATATTTGTTCATCTTCTTCTCAACCTCTGCTCCCAATGGTCCCTCAAGGAAACAAAGTCTTTGCTCTATGAATTCCCTTTTCTGATGGTTTGTTTCGGGGTGACCGTGGGTGTAAAAGAAAATCAGGGTTTTGGGTCACAATTATTTGAGATATTCCTCTCATTCCCTTTAAGAAAGATAAGGAAATGCTTACTACGGGTCCTTTACTACCACCGCTACTGTGTTCTGCTCTACTGCACTTCAGGGCTTGCGTGTCAATACCATTCGTATCACCGGACAGTCCTCCACCTGGCCTTGGAGGGGAAGAAAGGTGCTCTTATCTGTATTTCCCCAGGAGGGTGTGGAGCTGAGGAAGGCAGAGTGGGAGCCCAGAAGTAAGAAGGTAGAAGTGTGACTGGGACTCAAACCCCCTACTCCCAGCATAGGGCTCCTCTCTCCGCAGCCCCCGCCCTGGCCAGGCTATGCTGGCTGGGTTCTGTGGCTGAGTGGGGGAAGGGGGTTTGCTTGTTTTATGACCCACAAATAGCCCTGAACGCCCAGGATGACCTTCCTTGGTCTGTAAACAGGGCAGAAGAAATGGCATACATTTGGTAGAGAAACTAGCAAGAGGGAGACAGGGCTCACATATTAAAAAAGAGCCCCAGCTCCTACTTCTTTAGGGGACAGGTCACTGCTCCTCCCCACGTGGATTTTGGTTGCGCACATTCAGCCCTAGCTCTGCTCACACGTTTATTTCTTTCATTTTCTCACCACGGGTTTATCTGCCTCAATACACTTTCTCAACTTGATGTCCGTGTAAGTTCTCAGTAGATAAACTGGCCAGAAGGGACCAGAACGGTTCCTGTAACATCCAACCAGCATTTTTCCTGACCTTCTTCCTACTCTCGGGACACACTCTGCTCTACCCAAAGCGAAGGGACCAGAACAATGTCCTACAAAAGCAGAGGAAACCCGCATGGAAGGGGCAAGAAGAGGGTCTCGGAAATGTGCCTGTGACTCACAGAAAGGAAAGCTTGGCTTGCTAGTGGGCATCAAGACTCAGCCGTGTTAACCTCAGATTTCTCCCCCAGTACGCAATAAAATCATAAAGATCAAAGGAATATGATACCTGAGAAGGCGGATCAGAGAGAGGAGACCGTTTTGGCGACTTTTTCACCCTAAATGTGTCACTGGAAACAAAATTGAAAATGTAAACACAACAAACAGAGATACAGAAAACTCTACCGCAATACAGAGCCGCAGCTGCCGCTGGACCATCCGACTCAGACCACCCTCTGGTCTGCGCCATCTCAGCACCAACAGAAAGACGTCCTCGCCCACGAGGAAGTCTGACTTGCTAACAGATATTATTTTTGCCCCCAAGGGAAAGATGAATCAAGCTGGAAACCTTTAAAGGGATGCCATTTTGGAGAACTGACCCAGAAAATGAATCTAAATTTAACCAGATGTTCTTACTTGAAAAAGCAAATCTTTAGTGAGTGGATTAATCTATCTGGATTCGTCAAGGAATGTCTGAACCAACTCAAGTTAAGGGTGTGGGGCAGGGGGAACTAGGCTCATGACACCAATTTGCAATATCCAATTTACAGATGGAAAACAGACAAGCAGTTAACGAACTGCACTGAGGAGCCCTTGTAGAAATGGAAAGTTCTAAGTCTTTAGGGGAATTCGCAGAATCCTTCTTACACGTAGGAACTCTGAGCTTAATAGCTCCCTGTACCTCTAAGCTTCCAAGTGGAATTCTGACCAAAGGCAAGGCCAAGGCCAAGGTCATTTTTTAATGTCTTTTCTCAACCAGGGTCAACAGACAAGTTTTAGGACTACTCTTTCCCTTTCTTTCTCTTTCATATAAACAGTTGGGGTGGGGAGGGGGGTGCAGGCAAAGGAGACATGGGATCAGCCTCCTGAAGGGATCATGGAGGAGGGGGCGGCAGATCCCAGAAGGAAGGGACAACTTGCAGTATAGTTTGAGTACATCCACTGGGGAGTCAGGGAGTCATTTCCACAGGCAGAATGGAAGCCTCTTCCACCACGCAGACTGGCCGCTGCCCCCAGACTCTGCCCCTCCGCGGTACAGTCCTATCCCCAGCAAGCAAGGGCTTTGGGGGTGGGGAGTCCCTCACCTTAGCCCTTACTACCCTCCTCCCTGCTTTACACATTAACTGGACGGCAGAGCAATGTGACCCTCAAATCCTTCCTGTGTTCTCGCCAGTAAGATGCTCCAACAATGGCATTTCATCACGAAAAAAATACTGGAAATGGTTACTTACAGCACTATGGCATTGGCCATAAAAGCAGTGAAACACAGCTTGAAGCATGTATTTATTCATGCATATAAATATGTAACTGTACATTTATAGTTGCTAAATGTCTCTAAAATGTTTAAAAAAAAAAAAAAATCCATTGGGCAGAAGCAAGCCAGAGAGACTCAACCCTACCCTGAGCTTGCCGGACACCTGGGACCAGGCCAGCTTCCCTGGTAAGGATGGGGAAGGGGCAGAGAAGATGCAAGGCCCAAGGCCCTGGGCGCTGCCCACGAGACCACTCCTGGCCAGGGGAGGCACAGAGCTCTGTCTCCACTGATGCCCACGAGCGACATACAGATGGCAATGAGGCATGCTGACACCCAGCCTGGCTCTGGGGACAAGGATGCAGGCTCAGGGCAGACTGGTGAGGGCTCCAATAGCCGTGGGCTCCACTTCAACAGCGCACTCCATGCTGAAGGGACTCTGCATTCCAGGGCACTTGTGTAGCAGGTCGCAATGTGGAACGGCCCAAACATTCCAGCTTCACACATTAACAAGAAGCCACAGCAGTCGCTGTCTGTGGTTGGACTGGATGGTACTTTTAATGTGAAGCCACGGTGCTATTGAAAGCAGTCGCCTGCTAGTCTAATTTACAATGAAAGGATGGAATGAGCAGTTAAAAAAAAACATATATAAATATATATATATGGGTTTCAGATGAAGACATTCAATATGCAAGGAAAAAAATGTTCCATTCCTGACAAGCAGACAGATGTTGGATAATCATGTTTTCACAGCCAAGCAGTTTCACTTATGCTAATCACTACAGAACGGAGAAGTCATCTCTGCTACCATGAAGCCCCATGCCCCTAACTCCCAGACCTGCCACAGAAGTATGTAAGGAGCAGCCACGGAGAGTAAATGAAAAGCTTGGGAGTGACAGTAAAAGGCAGGAAAAAGCACATTTGGCATAAAAGGCAGATTCCATTAAATATTTACTTACAACAGAGAACACACAGACATCACATCTTCAACCATCCTAAGACAAGAAGACAAAGACAAAGAGAGACAGACAGAAGGAACTGACAAAAAAGATAAATCTGCAGACAACTGGTTATTAACGGGTTAGGATACAACAGCTGTCCACTGTGGATTCCCCGGGGGAGTGTGGCCAACCGCCCAGCTTGGGGAAAGGAGCTGTCTGCGAAGGCCTGCCTCTCTCTGCTCCAATCACCCCACAAAGCACCGGGGCCCAAGGAGCTTTGTCACCCAGTGTAGGATCTTCCCAGCCAAGAACCCCGTCTGCACTTGGATTCGCCTCCCTGACCTTTGTTAGCTCAATGGCAAAATGCAAACATGGCTCGGGACAGAATACAACCATGCTGTCTGTGGACGGGAGTGGGTGGGGAGTAGAGTTGGTTTTCATTTTAAAAATCCTGTCGTCGCTAGGTGCCCTCGAGTCGATTCCGCCTCACAGCAACCCCATGTGACAGAGCGGAAATGCTCCATAGGGTCTTCGAGGCTGTAATCTTTATGGGGGTAGATCACCAGGTCTTACCCCCACAGAGCCGCTGGGTGGGTTAGGACCGCCAACCTTCTGGTTAGCAGCTGAGCTCTTAACCAGGTGCCACCAAGGCTCCTTTAAAATGATGGCAAATGGCTTTGCAGGCTGGGCACTTGAGACTTCTAACTGAGGCTTAAAATGAAGCTTCCAGCACAGAGTCTAGGAAGTCTCTAAGAAGGGCCCGGTTGGGGAGGTGACCTAGAAGAAGTCCACCTTTTCTGCCAGGACTGCCTCCCTCCCAACACCAGCCAGCAGCCAAAGCCTGCTGCTCTTTTAAGGAAGAGCCCATTCTTCTCAATGTTAAATGCTTCGGGCAGCCCAGAATGGGAGAGAACAGGTCACCCTACTCGTGCCAGGCAGACGCAGGGGGCCGGCAGCCGGGGTCGGCCCTGTCAGCTACCCACTAGGAGACTGGTCTCCATGGCCTTGTGAACTTACTGACCATCTTTTGCATGACAACAAGGAGGAGGTCTCTGAGCTTGGTCCAGAGGCCTACGAACGGACCTGCAGCCCTCCAAGTTCGAGCAGCATCTTGGAATGGGTTCTGGAAGCACGGACACACGTATTGTTTAAGGGCAAGCTAGCTGGCAAGTAACATCTGTGGGCAACAGCCGCATTTATAACTACGACCTCTCCTGGAGACTATCCCATCGCTTCCCCCGTTCAGGTTCCGCTGCTCTCTTCTAAACCTATAGGGCTTTGGATCCTGGTCTGCAAAAGATAGCTAGAAAGGGGATGGAGCCAAAGAGAGGTGTTTCTTATGGGCTGGTTGGGGTGCCTGGCCCAGACCCCTCACTCATGGGCCTCTTGGAACCTAGTGTTTTTGACTCCTGGGCTAACATCTCGTTAACAGGCAGAGGCAAATACCATAAAACGTAACAATATTTTAAAGGGCGGATCTCAGAGTTCTAGGCCACCCCAAAAAGCAATTCACGTGTCAAACAGGGAAAAGGGTTAAGCCGCCAACAGGGAGGTTGACCAGGTCTTGAACAGACTGTTCTCTTTCTATGGCATCTCCCAGACTCCCCTGGAGTTGAATGTCAGGTCTCTGGTCAAAAGTAAAGCTTTGGACCACTGACTCACTAAGGCCAACGATCAAGGACTCTAGACTACAAAGGGGCATGTTGACAGGAAACACCACCACTGTCACACACAGAGGAAGACAGCTACGCCGGCTGCCTAGTGAAACAGCCACAAACGGGGGCGTGACAGCGAAAGGGGAGAGGTGAGGGCAGCGGAAGCTTATCCAGGCACATGACCATGAATCACAGCCAACACACACCCGCCTCCGATCCTTACCAACTCCACCCCTGAACTTACGTCTTGAGAGGCGTCTTCTTCTTCTTGGCGGGCTTGTTGAGCCCGTCCCCGTCCACTCCATTGGCGTCCATGGCACTGGCTGGGATCTCAAAGGAGGCTGGGGACTTAGAAGGCGAGCTAGGGGTCTTGGAGGACGTCTTAAAGGGGTCAATGGACTCGTCACAGGTGTTGGGGTCAAAGCTGTATGATTGCTGGGGCAGGGTGGGAGACTCCTGAATTTTTGAGGTGGAAGAAAAAGGGTTAAAATTGGGGTCATCCCACTTGTCAATATCAAAGGTGTAGGTACCTTTAGCAATGGGTATGTCATTGGGCTCAACGGGGGACCTGGTAGGTGAGGCAGGAGTGTTGTCGAGTTTCTCGGGTGTTTTTTTCATCTTTGGCCTCCTTAGGGGCATTTTGGCAACTGGCTTTTTGCCTATCTTTTTGGTAGGAGGGGGGGTTTCCTGCTCGTTGTCCCAACTACCCTTGTCCTCAGAATAGTCAAACTCCAGCCTCACTGAGAGCCCTCTGGCTGGGGAGTCCTCTTGCCCCCCACTGTCTGACGGGGTCACCTCCACGGCCTCCGGGACCGTGGCAGGAGGCAACGTTTTCCTTCCAACCGGGGGTGAGTTCTGCACTCGTCCACCTCCAGAAGCTTGGGGGACGGCCCCCTCTGCACGTTCTGAGTCCAGGGGGCAGGCAGCTTTGGGCACAGCAGCAGGTTCTAGGGGTGTCTCCTCCGATAAGGCTGTTCCAGAACCTTCTGCCTTGGCTGGCTCCGTGTTTGTCTCGGATGCTGGACTCCCCTCCCTGGGGGCAAGACTCTCTTCGGCTGGCTCCTGCTGTGTCTCCTTCACTGGAGGGGTTTCTGTGGATTTCTTAGCGCTCTGTTTCTTTTTTAAGGAAGGCGGCCTCGGTTTTTTAGTTCTTTTAAGGGTACTGGAGGCACTGCTCGAGCCCGTGCTGTGTGCATCTGGGGCGACAGTCGCCGCCTCGGGACTGCCTGAGCAGGAAGCACCATCAAAGTCGCCAGCTTGCAGGCTGAGTGAGCGGGACAACGTCGACTTGGAGATGGGGACGGAGTCTGTGGACTTCCTCCGTGCACTCACTCTGCATTCCTGATCCTTGGAGTCTGAGCAGCGAGGCTCCAGGGTCTGGAAATTGTCCACCAGTTCGATGTTGTCAAAGTCTAAGTTGTACGTGCCGCTGCTGGCGATTGGCTTGTCTTCATCAAAGACGGCAGAGAAGGAGTGTGATGGGGGACGGAAAGGGTGTCCTTCCACCGGCTCGCTGCGAGGGCCATCGGAGATGGGGACCGTCTCAGAGCCACATCCTGAGGAAATGGAGACAATGCAGTCACTATGGACCCAGGATGCTTTGGGGCATTTCTCATCTTCTGCCAGATCACTACCCTCTAGAGCAGAGGGTGACAACCTGGGCCCCCGGGCCAACCTGCTCACCACTGGGCACAGTGCTTTGGCACCCAGCCTGGTCCCTCTCACTATTAGCTCCAGACCCTGGACAGGTTTACCCTCAGCTCCCTCATCTGCAAAATGGGAGTGAGAAGGCTGTGTAAGGACTAGCTCAGATCATTCAACAAACATTTACCAAGTGCCTAACCAGGACCAGGCACTGTCCTAGGTGCTGGGGATTCAGCAATGAACAAAACCCGCAGAATCCTTGCCCTCTTGGAAGTTACATTCTTCATGGGGAAGACAGTCAAGAAGTAAGTCAGTAAAATGTAGACTGTCAGATGGTGAGAAGTGCTATGCAGGAAAATAAAGCTGAGGCAGAAGAGTTGCAATTTTAAAATCAGGTAGTTGAGAAAGGCCTCCAAGGAGGAGATGCCTGAGCAAAGACCAGAAGGGGAAGGAAGGCATGAGCCAGGAGGGCATCTAGGAGGAAGAAGCATCCTAGGACCAGCAAGTGCAAAGTCCTGGGGCAGGAGCATGCCTGGCGTTTCCGAGGAGCAGCAAAGAGGGCCAGTGTGGCTAAAGCAAGGGGTAGGGGCTGGAGAGGGAGACAGAGAGATAGCACCAGGAAGTGCCTGACCCACAGTATGCCCTTAATAAGTATTAGGTACTGTCATCAAGGTCCCTGGGTGGTGCCAGTGCTTTGCAATCGGCTAACCAAAAGGTTGGCCATTCAAACCCACCCAGTGGCTATGCGGGAAAAAGGCCTGGCAAACTGCTCCCATAAAGATTATAGCCAAAGAAACCTATGGCGCACCCTCTGTAATACGTGAGGTTGCCATCAGTCAGAATCTACTCGATGGCAGGGGAGTTGTTTTTTTTGGTTTACTGTCATCAGCAAGGAGCCCTGGTGGCGCAGTGGTTAAGAGCTCAGGCTGCTAACCAAAAGGTTGGCAGTTTGACTCCACCAGCTGCTCCTTGGAAATCCTATGGGGCAGTTCTACTCTGTCCTCTAGGGGCACTATGAGTCGGAATCAACTTCACAGCAAGGGGTCATCATCAAACCTCTTCTGGAGGACTCAGACATCGAGGGGCAAAGGGAAGCCTTAATGTGAAGGCCCCCAGGGCAGCTGCAGCAGGAGGGCTGGGCGCCCCCAGTCGGCCACCTCCATGTGTCTAGTCCCCGCCTCTGCTCCAGTCATCAGCTGTAATGACTCCCTCCCATTCCACCTGCTGTGCTTCTGCTCTTGGCTGTTCCTCTCTGTCCATTCTTGCTTCTCTTTCTGCCTCTTCCTCCCAGCCTCCCCACCTCCTCAGCCACCGTCAGCCAAGACGGCTGCTCCTTATTTTCCAGTCTGCTGCTTCGAATGTAGGCCAAATGATGCTCAGTGACCTCCCGACCCCACTGCTCTGCTGGAAGCCTCCCCCCCGCAAGCTCTGACTTGGCTACTTGGGACTCTGCTTACACCAGGTGGTTCCTTTCATGCATTTCTGGGCTCACAGCTGCTCTAGGCAGTCAAGGATGCCAGGGAAATAATTCTCCAGAAAACTAAAAACACATCCCTAGTCAAAGAAGGCGACCGCTGTAAACTGGCCTGTAGGTCTGAAAACTGGAAGATGCAGAACATGGGATAAAAGAAGTTGGCACACACACAACCTGGGACAGGACTCCCCAAGTGTGCATCACTGACAGGTGTTACACCCCGACCCCACCCTGCACAGCTGCCAGGTGAATACAGGGAGCTTAGTTAAATTTGAATTTCAGATCAGTGAATAGTCTAAGTATGTCCTGCGTCGCAATGAGGAGCCCTTGTGGCACAGTGGCTAAGCACTTGGCTGCTAACCAAAAGGTTGGTGGTTCGAACCCACCAGCCACTCCGGAGGAGAAAGATGTGGCAGCCTGCTCCTGTAAAGACGACAGCCTTGGAAAGCCTATGGGGCAGTTCTACCCTGTCCTGCAGGGTCGCTATGAGTCGGAATCAACTCGACGTCGCCGAGCTTGGGATTTTTACGTTGTGATTATTCACTGTTTATCTGAAATTCACATTTAACCGGTGCCTTGTGTTTTTGTTTTTAATTGTGGTTAAAAATTAAATAACAAGATATTTGCCATTTCACCGTTTTTTACATGTACAATTCAGTGACATTAATTATGTTGGTCATACTGTGCAACCACCATTATACATATTCTAATGTGCAGAATCTGGCACCCCATCCCCTGTCTCAACAAACAAAAAAGGTTTGGGAAATACTCAATTAAACCCAAGCTGGTTTTGTACTGCAGAATTTCTCAGAGCAACTGACACTCACTAGTGTGAACCTAGGAGCCACGGTGGCTCCGTGGTTAAGCACTCAGCTGCTGACCAAAAGGTTGGTGGTTCAAACCCACCAGCCGCTCCATGGGAGAAAGATGTGGCAGTCTGCTTCCACAAAGATTTATAGCCTAGGAAACCCTATGGGGCAGTTCTACTCTGTCCTACAGGGTCGCCGCTATGAGTCGGGATCAAGTGGATGGCAATGGAAGCGTGCACCTCCTGGTAGTCAGTATGTAGAGCTGTGCTTACCAAACTCGGCTCACCAAGCAAACCGGTCTCTTGGCGTATTTTGCAGAGCAGCCCAGTTAAAAACCGCTGAGCTGGGAGACGACAACACGAGGAGACTTCAAGCCTCCCGAGTTCAGGCACGTGTCTTATTTACCTGTTTCCCCCTCAACCTGTCGTACTTTTTCCTGCGGGCTCCATAAACACCTCTTGAGTTAAGAGCATGTTCCAGAAGCACTTCCATTAGCCAGTGATGGTTTTAAACCTTTGCCTCTCTCCCCTACCCCAATCCCACCAGCCCTGACTTGGAGCAGACAGCCTACAAGATGGAGCATCTGTCTGAAGGCTCTCGGCTCTGCTTCCTTCCCCAGTGATTTCCTCCATTGTCTCCCAAACACCCCTGCTTCCCTCCCATCTCAAAAGAAGAGCTAACCCCCTTCTTTCTAAAATCAACTCCTCCTGGTTCCTCCAGGACCTGGTACCATCAGGCACCCCATCCTCCTAGAAGCAGGAACCTTGTCTTCCTACCTTGTAATTATCCCCTGGACACAGGGTATGGAGGGCACGGGGGACCATGGACACTGATGAGGACCAGGGGCTTTCAAAGGGGCCCTGGAGGAAGAAGAGCAAGCCTCTGGCCCACTCACTCCTTCATTTATGAAGCAAGGCCCCCAACTAACTGCTGGCTTCTCTCTCAGGCCGCCACACGCACCTCAGCAGCCTGAGGAAGGAAGCCTTCAAAGTCCTTCGAATGTCAGTAGTTCTCCCCAAATCACGCGACAATCAGCAGACATTCAGAGTAACCATCTGCTCCTCGTTTTTGCTAGAAGAAAAAGCTCCCTGCCTGCTTAACTCTGCTTTCCTGTTCAGCAGTGACATTCTCTAATTACACCATCATGGACCAGGAAACTCAGTATTAAGGCAGGGCTTCTTAATCTCAGAACTGTGGACATTTCGGGACAGTTGGTTCTTTGTTGTGGGGGGCTGTCTTGTCCACTGAAGGATGTTTAGTGGCATCCCTGGTCTCTCCCGGCTAGATTCCAGTGGTAACCCCACCTTCCCAGTTGTGACAACCACACATATGTCCAGGCACTGCCAAGTGTCTCCTGCCCAGACGGGAACAGCTTGGGGGGTATCCATATGTCCAGCAGCTATCCTTCACCAGCTACAGCCCCTGGGCGGGAACGATGAGGCTAGCCCTGGCCAGTGGGCGTGGAAGAAGTAGCCCAGAGTCAACAGAAAGGCTGGGCTCGTCTCTGAGCAGGCGACGGGGGCAGCACGGGGCAGAGCAAGGGCTGTCAGAAGTGTGGTTATGATGGGATGCATCGAAGCCATGCACTGATAGATCCCAGGTCATCCACCACTGGGCGTCACCTCCTGGTGATGTGGCCTGGCCCCTCCCTAGACCTCACGGTCAAGCAAGGGGGCAGCTCGGCCAAGGAGAGCCCGAGCATTTGTGGTAGCCTCAACCCTCAATGTGCTTTGCGATCCCAGGTGGATAATTTGTCCTTCTGAGCCTCAGTGGCTCGTCTGTAACATGGACATTCTTGGGGGCTGAAGTGAGATGTCATGTGAAAGCATATACCCCAGGGCACAGCAGGGCCAGCAGATGGGAGCCACAGCCCCTCAACCCCTGCTCGTGCCCCCAGGACACCAAGGTGCCTCTACCCCTGACCGGGCTGTGAAGAGCCCTCGCCTCCCGGCTCTGGGCTGCCCTGGCCCATCCATGAGTTCTGACAACATGGTCACTGTAACAACAGTCAAGCATTCCATTCACACAGTCATGGAAGGCTGGAGTGGAAGAGACCTCAGAGATTCGCAGGCCAGCCTCTTTGTTTTACAGGTAAGAGAACTGGGCTCAGATAAGCTGAATCTCCTTCCTTCCCCCATGCCCCACCCAGGAACGAGGGGCCATCCTCCCATCCAATGGAGTGCAAACATGCTGGGAGAGCCTATGGCACGATGACGTATGGTTCTGCAAGACGTAGGTTTCCGGAAGGACAAACCAGTCTGCATTTGCAGCCAAAGGTCTTGCTGATTACTCATGCGGTTCTTCCAGCACCTTTAGGAACGTCAGGTACTTTGCAGAAGAAAACCGAACAACGGCCCCTCCTCTCTTGCCCTTCCCTCCCACGGCTCTCAGCACGGACCTTCCCTGTCCTCTAGCCATCTATGCAGGCACAGCCTCCTCCTCACGCAGCGATGGCCCATGCTCCTCGGTAGAATGGACGAGGGAGGTTGCTTCTAGAAGGCAGTTTTCTAATAAGACAGCAAACAGATCTTTGTACAGCCCAGGCCGGGGGCTTTAAGCAGACACAGTTCCAACCTTATTGCATAAACCTCATCAATTTACACTCACTGTAGTTTTCAAAGGAGGAGAAGCGTAGAGTCCCTGTTCAAAGGCTCCAACCGTGTAAGCAAAGGTTCCCAGGGACTGGGACTCAGTGGCAATTAAAGTTTCCAGGCCCTTTCCTGGGCCCTCTAGATACAGTTGTGGTTTAGAAATCACTACCCAGGAAGAGATGGGTGCCGTGTGTGTGTGTGTGTGTGTGTGTATGTGTGCATGCGTGTATATGCATATTTGTGTGTGTGTGTAAGAAAAGAGACTGTTCTTTGCTCTCCTGAAGAGGAAGCCAGGCAGAAGGAAGAAAGCAAGACCAAAGAAGAGAACAGAAGTGGCAGGCATTGCCTAGAAGCCATTGGGTGGCTGTCCTCCTCCACACAGGCCCCAGGAGGACTCCCTGGAATGCCCCCTAGGCTCACAACCACACGGCTGTGCCCAGGGCCTCCCCCAGGGAACTCCCGACACTTGGTTACCTGGCTCTTCCGGGGGTGTCTGGGCGCTGACCTCTGGTTCCGGGACGACTTCAGGGGGAGGGGGAGGTGGGGCTGGGGGAGCTTTGACAGGCGTTGTTGACTCCGGAGTCTCGAATGCTTCTTCAGAGTCAGAACTCCTGATGGAGAGGGAGGGAGAGAGCCGAGGTTAGAGAGGGCCCAGAGCCTGTTTGCTCAGAGGGGCCATGGACCCATCCTGCAGGGCATCGCGTGGCCTCTGACCCCCAGGACTGGGGAATCCAGCTCGCTGCTCGGTCAAAGGGTTCCAGGCCAGATGTGCGGTAAGTCATTTGGTAGCGTGATTCCCAAGCGTGAGTCTCAGTATCACCCGTTTTGACTGTGCCCAAATGATACCTACTTTGAACCCAGCTCTCTCGGAAGACATGGGTCTCACCTTAGTAGCCAAAACAAGTCCAGTAGACTCTTTTGGTGAACTTTGGCACACGCTGTTGGGCATCGACATAGGCAGACAGAGAAGCATTCTGCCAGTTCCAAGGGCCACTTCGGCACCGTGGGCCCAGTACATCAATGGGATTGATCCCCTCATGGCCCATGCGTGAACTCTCCCTTGGGCCTTCCCCTCCCACCCAGTCCTTCTCCCCGCTGCCCTTCCCACACAGCACGTCCATAACTTGTTATTACAGACGCTTCACTTTTCACTGTGTTGATTATCTTTCTCCTCTACTGAACCCAGTGCCAGGGGTGCTCACCCGCGCTTCCCAGAGCCAAAACTGCACACAGTGAATCAATACCTGTTGAATGAACAACTGCTAATGAATGGATAAACACAAAAGCCAGCCAGTCCTCCGGCCCCAGAATGGGCTGGACCACGGACACAAACAGCCTGCCGAGCACAGCAGTGTGGAGATGGCCTTGTGGGTCTGCAGGAAATTCTGCTTTCAAGGAACTGGGCCAAACACCCACCCGAGGCAGCTCCACTCGGCACCAAGGGGAGGCCACTTGGTCAAACTCAAGCCTTGCCCTGGGCTAAAGAACACCCAGAGCAGATGGCAAGCAGCCCTCCCCATCACCTGCTTCTATCGGTGACTCAATTTTAAGCCAGAAGGAACGAGGCTACTAAGAAACTACTGCTTCTGGCAGGCTGCTGAGCTCCTCACCCAGCGTCCCCCGCATTTGCTTGTATTCCCAGGGGTCTCCTGGCCTGGGCCTGACCCACCTCTGGGAAGACAGGAGGAGACACAGCAGCCTGGGCTGATTCCCATCTCAATAGTTCAAATGAGCAAGTTAACAATCAAGGAGGTGGATACTTGTGAGTACTGATTAGGTTTCAGCAGGGAAATGAATGTGATTGGGGGAGGCCCCACGGTGGAGAGTGCTCAGCTCCCAGCAAGGCTCAAAGGAGGGGGGGGCCTCCACCGAGGTCACCATCTTCTAAAGACCCTCAGCAGGTGGGTGGAGTGCACAGGAAACAGACCAGCCCCTCACAGTCAGCCAGAACCTGAAATAAGAGCCATCTGATGAGTTCCCCTTCCAGAAAAATCTACACTGACACTCCTACAACTCATTTGTTGGCAACTTGCTTCATCAGTGCCCAAGACCCTCCTCCCCAAGGACACTGGCCCCTCCAAATAGACACAAAGCCCGCCAGGGACCCCAAGAGATGAGCAGAAACACCGGAGCTGCTTCTAAAGCCTGGGAAGTACAAAATTCCATGAGTACACTCCTAATTCATGCTAAAACAACACGGGAGACGCTGACTTTTCACAAACACACGTCGACATTAGACGACTCAGCTTTTGTCTGTGGGGAGAATTTAAAATCCACACTTGGACAACAACAGATGTAGGGACCAGAAGTTTTGCAGAATCTGTTAACCGGCATGAAAAACACAAGGAGGTTACACACTGAACATCAAAGACGAACAAGGGTTTTGATCAGTGGGGGGGCCTTGGGTGTCACCCTGAGAACCCAGCCCCCTCACCCTGGCCCCCAGACCTGCACGCATCAGCGATAATGTTGAAGAGACGCGCAGAGTCAACTTGCCTCTTTCCAGAGCTTCCTTGAAGGACTAGGACAGTGGAGTCACCACTGCTGGTCACAGCCGTCCACACCCACCGGGCCCACTCCATGGAGAACCACGTCTGCCAGGAGCCAAAAGCCATCTCTGCTGAAGTGCAGCCTCTGTGCCCCAAACTCCCACCCAGACTACCCTGCTGGTATCTCTGGGATCTAGGTCTCTTTAGCTGTCACGAAAAAGTTTGCTGCATCACCGGGCCACGGTGCTGTGAGCTTCTCTGGTGTCCAGAGTCCCTGAGGCCGCCCCACTGCTCCTCAGCCGCCTTCTGCATCCCCGGGCACTGGTGATGCACGGCTTTGGAGCACAAAGGGCCTCTGCTTTGTCCCAACAGCACAAGCAAGCGACAGGGAGGGCCGGATGCGCTTGGATTCAACTGCTGAATTCCAATGAGGTCTCTGCGGCCGCAGCTGCCCAGCCTGGACACCTGCTCAGAAGAGGCTGCCATTCACCGTCGCCGTGTGTTGGGAGGAAGCGGATGGTGGCGGAGGCACAGCAAGCCCCTCTGTGGTTTCTCCCCTGTTTACTATAAACTATTTCTGGGTCAAAACACCAGGGGCCACCATGGACCGTCTGAACGGCATTCGCTTCCGGCCCTGCCTGCCTGCCTTGTTTTCATATTCCTGCACCCTCTCCCAGGACCAGGGAGCAAGTTAATTAGAGGAGGCGGATGGCAGCTTTTTTAATTAGCTCTTTTTTCCCTATTCAGTTTCCCAGGGGCTCAAAAACATTTCCAAGAGCCGGGATTTCTGCAGTCCACCCACAAAGAGTCTGTACATAAAAATAAAGCAGTATTTCAGAGTCCCCTTGCATAAAAACAGTTCCCATTGGTTGTTTGATCTTTTTTCCGTACTAAAAGAAACTAAAATACAAGAAATTATTCCACTGAGGCTTCACATACTTTCAAAATGAAAGAAAATGAAATTAATTTCATTTGATACATACATGCATCAGCAAGATAACATGCCTCTAACAGTCTGCTAAAATGTCTCTAAATTACAGAAAGTATATTTATCAGGATACACCTATGCTATGTTCACCACATAAGTAAATATGCAAATACAATAAAAGAGGTGTATTTCCATAGTTTACGGAGATTGTTCTTAATGACCAGGCGTTAAATACTGTGACTTTAATTTCCTGCATGGAAAGCAACGCTAGATACCACGTTGTTTTGTTGTCGTTAGTTGCCACTGAGTCAGCTCCTACTCACCGCCACCTCATGTATAACAGCACGGAACACTGCCCAGTTCGGTGCCATCTTCATGATCGCTGGTATAAGCGAGCCCACTGTTGAGGCCACTGTGTATTTTTAGTGCCTTCCAACCTAGGGGGCTCATCTTCCAGTACTATATCGGACAATATTCTGTTGTGATCCATAGGGTTTTCACTGGCTAATTTTTGGAAGCAGAGCACCAGGCCTTTCTCCCTAGTCTTAGTCTGGAAGCTCTCCTGAAACCTGTCTACCATGGGTGACCCTGCTCATATTTGAAATACCAGTGGCAAACCTTCCAGCATCACAGCAACACACAAGCCACCACAGTATGGCAAACTGACAGATGGGTGATGGAGATAACCAAACTACCTCCATGATAATAGCTACCATGTGTTGAACATTTCATTATATGTCAGGCACTGTAGCAGGCCCATTTGTACCTTTATCTATAAGCTTAAAAATTAAAAACAAACAAACAAACAAACAACCCTGCAGATGGAGAGTAGGCTCCATTTTACAGATGAGAAAACTATGGCTTAAAGAGGCAAATCACCCTGCCCAAGGCGACGTAGCTATTACCTGATGGGAACCAGGGCGCACATCTAGTACTGTCTATTACTAAAATCTGCACCCTTTTCAGTACACCAGTGACTCCCAAATGTTTTTAACAACAGAGCTTTTTTCCCAATGAAACCTTACATGGAATTCCTATGCATAGAAAAGATACAAGAAGTATTTCATTTATATTATAAGCTCAATTTATAATATATTCTAATTAGAAAGTCTATCATTCAGAATAATCAAGCTGTTCGAATGAACTTGAAGATCTGCCTTTGGGGTGGGGAATGCCAGCTGCAGTATGATAGCTGTAGACTCCTCTCCCGGCTGTACATTATCAAGAAAAGTCCTGGTGCATATAAATGAGGAGTTGCAAACAGCAACTGTTTTTTCACAGCTTGTCATGTGGTTGTGGGATATTCTTTAATTAGGCAGACAGGGCAAGAGGGCTACATAACTGCACGAAACTGAATGTTATCTATCAGGACAACGAATAAGCTGGTGGTGACTGATACCATACAGTGTGGTATATACAGAAGGACAGATGGAAACTTGTAACCCTGAGTGTCAACAGACTGTGTGAGCCACTGGAATCTGAACCCGCCAAGTTCCCCCAAGTGTGTTCACATAGTTTTAAAATATTTTTACAAATGAAACCCGGAGGATCTTTATGGTGCTCTCGAATCCCACAAAGCAGTTTGAAAACCTCTGCTCTGCATAATGCTGAATTCAGCTCTTCCACAGATGAGCCCTGATGGTGCCGTGGTTAAGAGACTGGCTGCTAACCAAAAGGTCGGCGGTTCAAATCCACCAGCCACTCCTTGGAAGCCTTATGGGGCAGTTCTACTCTGTCCTATCAGCTCACTATGAGTAGGAATTGACTTCATGGCAACAGGTTTGGTTTTTGGCTTTTTTTTTTAATAGATGAAACCCTGTGTCAAACAGAACACTTTACAGAAACTGTCCCCAAAGCCAAGAGTCAGGTAACTGGTAGACCCTAAGGGCCTATTTCCCTATATTTTTGGCTTGGTTTAAATATCTTCATGTTTTACTTCTTTAAACTGTAACAATAAAATAGCATAAGATCAATGTGTATGTGTCTCTGGATATAATGCAATGTACTATAATATAAACACATATATGCATATGTATGTGTGAATTGTGCGTATGTGTATGTATATATAAATAAAACATGGGTATCTTTTAATAAAAAGGTCCTATACATGTAGCTTTCCAGTATATCATTAGATGGCTACATTTTGCTCAAGTTTTACCAGAGAGAATTCAAGGGTTTGGGATAATGATTTACTACCCTAGCCAGTAAATTTCCAAATGAAATTGAGAGACGATAGAATCTTCCAACGTTGAAGCTGGAAGAAAATTTAGAGATCATATCATATCATATTCCAACACATTTACCTCATGTTATGGATTCAATTGTATCCCCCAACAATATGAGTCAACTTGGCTAGGTCATGATTCCCAGTATTGTGTGGTTGTCCTCCATTTTGTGATCTGATGTAATTTTCCTATGTGTTGTAAATCCTACCTTTATGATGTTAATGAGGCAGGATTAGAGGCAGTTATGTTAATGAGGCAGGACACAATCTACAGGATTAGGTTGTATCTTGAGTCAATTTCTTTTGAGATATAAAAGAGAGAAGCAAGGGGAGAGGAGAGGGACCTCATCACCACCAAGCAAGAAGAGCCAGGAGCGGAGCCCATCTTTTGGACTCAAGAGTCCCTGCACTGAGAAGCTCCTAGACCCAGGGGAAGATTGATGACAAGGACCTCCCCCCAAAGCCAAGAGACAGAAAGCCTTCCCCTAGAACTGGTGTCCTGAATTCAGACTTCTAGACTCCTAAACTGTGAGAGAATAAATTTCTGTTTGTTAAAGTCATCCACTTGTGGTATTTCTGTTACAGCAGCACTAGATTACTAAGACACCTCATTTTTTAATCAAGTGAGGAAACTGAGGCAGGAGAGCTGAAGTGACTTGCCCATGGTCACTGGCCCATCTCTTGATTCCCAGCCCAGTATTCCAAAGAACTGGGCCTGCCTTCATTAATCAGCCTCCAAAATGAGAGTCTTTTTTCTAAATACAATGGCCGCCCCCCAACGCAACCCCCTTTTCCACCAAAAAATAATCCCACCTTGGAACGCTTCTGAAAATCTAAAGTTACTATACTTAATGTCAACTGATTATCGAGACACAGTTCATTCGTAAGCATTGCCAAAGGGGCAGGGCATACTTCCCATAAGCCTACGTATTTCCAGATCAATTCCTCAGAATGCCAGTTTGAATTCCCAAAATGAAAGTGATCCTCCAAATGCAGGTTCTTGAACCACCCACCCAGAGTGCAGGGACCGTACAGGCCCTCTGGGATGGAGGCCAGTGCCAGGACTTAAGTCCCACCCTCTGGGTCCTTGTGGAGGGGACAACCTGAGTGAGAAGTGTGCTGATGAGCATCTCTCTCCCGGCCTCCCTTCCTCCTTGAAGTTTAAGGCCAGGTAAAGTCATCGGTTCTGGCTAAAAGCCCTGCATCATGGAACATCAGCTGGCAGCGTCCAGGCCAAAGGTCATCTGCCATCCCTGAAGAGAGAGGAAGACCTTCCAGAAACAAAACTGAGCTCTCAGCAAACCATGCTGTCTCATTCATCTCTGCATCTCGGAGTTTGATGAATTTGTGAGTATGTCTGAAATTGCTGTGTACTAGACTCTGTTCATCAAAATATTCAGCTGTCAATAAAAGCTGTCTCCGCCCCAACACACACATACACCATACACACATATACACACATACTACACAAATACACACACCACACCACACACACAGCCCACACCATACATATACCACACACACACACACAGAGCCCACACCACACACACAGCTCACACTGTACACACTTCCCTCCTGCCTAAAATGACTTGACCAGACTGGTGATTTTTAACTTCCTAGAGGCTGACAGAAAGACTCTTTCACTTTAATTTGCCACCCCGGATATAGAAACGGAATTTGCTCCGCAATATCGCTCCTCGATCCTGAGGCAAAGGGAGCCTGTGATCTCAACACAACAAATGCTGAGACCATCTAGGCTGTCAGGTGACTGAGGAGCAGCAGGCAGGCGCCGTCCCCCGTGAACACAGGCTAGCTGTGGCAAGCCCGGCCGCCAGACTTCAGGCTGACACCCTATTCGTTTCGAGTGAGGCCACCTAGGAAAAACCAAAGCGGATGACAGCCAGGTCCCCAGCACCTAGAGTAAATCGGCTTGCTGAGACAGATCCTATTTTCAGATTCACTCATGGCTGCATTGAGACATTAGCAGGGCTCAAAGGGGCAATGGCTACCATCATGCAGGCGGCCTCTGGGTTAGGCTGCACACCCCGGCAACAGAACAGCATGGTGAAGAGGAAAGCACAGATTGAGGAACCCAAGAGACCCAGTTACTGCCAGCTACAAAGAGAATACAGTTTTGAGAAGCAGGGACCAACTCTGGATAACCAGAGCAAAAATGGAATTTACTGAAAATCTACTGGAGGAACCAGGTTTCAAGAGACAGGATTCCGGGCATTCGATCCTCCAGCTATTTCTGGCCCTCTCAGCACTCAGCTCATGGTTTAAATTTCAGGGAGGGGGTGTCTAATTGGCCCATCTTGCGTTGTGTGCCCATTTCTTAGCTAGAAAGAGGGCTGTTGTTGCCATCGGCAGCCTTATGTGTAACAGAATGAAACACTGCCCAGTCCTGCGCCATCTTCACTACTGTTGCTATGCCCAAGTCCATTGTTGCGGTCACTGTGTATTTTGAGTCCCTTCCAACCTAGGGGGCTCATCTTCTAGTACTACATCAGACCATATTCTATTACGATCCACAGGGTTTTCACTGGCTAATTTTTGGAAGTAGATTACCAGGTCTGTCTTACTAGTCTGTCTTATCTGGAAGCTTTGCTGAAACCTGTCCACCATGGGTGACCCTGCTGGTATTTGAACTACCAGTGTCATAGCTTCCAGCATCATATCAACATGCAAGTCACCACAGTACAACAAGCTGACAGATGGTGGTGGACAAGGGGTAGGGAAATCTAATGAACAATGATCCACACCAAAGGGACTGGGAAAGAGAGAATTCCCAAAGAGGGAATCTGAAAGTCGAAAGGGTGCTAAGTGGCCTACAATGTGCACCGTGGGATCCCTCCCAGCTGCGCCCCCCGCTCTCTGGCTGTGTGACCTTAGGCCAGTCACTGACCTCTTGTCAAGTGTCTGTTAAACGGGAATAATCAGCCTCATGATAAGGTCTCCCTTGTTACTGCAGCTCTGACTCTGCCCTGGACCTCCAAGCACTACAGATTTGGGGAAATGTTTGCCAGGTAGTTGACCAAGTCTACTATCTTATTTGGTCAAAGCTATTGAGTTGGGTATGAAGGAGAACCTGGAGGCTTCCCACCAAGTGGAAGGACCACTGTCTCCCCAGGCCTTTAGTGGACAGATGTGTGTCCTGGAAAACATGGGAGGACTCAGAGCCCTAACTGAGCTCGACCTCATCCTTCCTGCAAGGTGCACCCAACCCACGGGCTTCAAGGACAGAGGAGTTTTCAGAAAGCTTGGTATGACACTGTACACATGGGTGTGTACATGTGTGTCCCCAGAAAGAGACACATTCCCCTCCCATTTAGTTTTGAAAACAGCTCAATTTGCAACAACACGGAGCACTGAGCAAGCGAAGTGGTGCTCTGAGGGCCGAAGCTTCACGGTAGGCAGCGCAGGATGGACAGTGAACTGACTCTCCAGCTCATGAGTCAACTGCTTTGTAGCTGGATCATGCTACACTCTCCCGGCAAAAGGCCAGACCATGAACTGAGTCTCGGGGGGAATAAAGAAAGAAGGGGCTCAGGCTGCACTTTTCTTTCCTCTCCTTCATCACTGATGTCTCCAAAATCTCATTCTTTGTAGCTGAACTCCTTGCTTGAGTAAATTAAACCAGAATCTTTACTGTAAATTCAAATTCTTAAAAATCTAAAAAGAACATGTTTATTGATGTGCATATAAAAAAATGCAATGCATTGAATTCAGGAAGACATAGGGAGGAACTTCTGACAGGCTATTGTTCAAAATCCTCCTCTTTGTTTTAAGGAACTGCGGTCACACCCTATTAGGCAGAAGCCCCTTAACATGCAAACAGGTACCCTTGCCCAACTGCGACATAGCCAGGACCCAGGAAAACACACAAATTTCTCTGTTCAACCAAGTCACACGACACAGAGCTTACACTAAAGCTCCTCCCACCCATTACGCAAAGAAAAGGTCTTCTGGTCTTCTTCGAAAGCTGACTTATCCTTCTTTTATAGACTATTCTAGAATATGTTTGGTATCTGGTTTCTGAACCCAAAACAAATGAGAAGCAGCAGGGTGATCTTAGAGATGGACAGACAGACAGGATCTATAAAGACCAACTGTTGGACAAGACAGAGAATCCATAAAAGAAGAGATAAGAACTCAAAAGCTTACGTCATGGATTGAATTATGTCCCCCCAAAAATGTGTGTATCAATTTGGCTGGGCCATGATCCCTGGTATTGTGTGATGTGTGATTTTCCTATATGTTATAAATCCTGCCTCTATGATGTTAATGAGGGATGATGGGCGGCAGTCGTGTTAGTGAGGCAGGACTCAATCTACAAGACTGGACTGTATGTTGAGGCAGTCCCTTAAGATATAAAAGAGAAAAGAGAGACAGAGGGGACCACATACCACCAAGAAAGCAGTGCCAGGAGCAAAGCATGTCCTCTGGACCTGGGAGCCCTGAGCGGAGAAGCTCCTAGCCCGGGGGAACATTGACGAGAAGGCCGACAGAGAGAGAAAGCCTTCCCTTGGAGCCGACGCCTTGAATTTGGACTTTTAGCCTAATTTACTGTGAAGGGAAAACCTGTTGGCGTACTCGTTAAGAGCTATGGATGCTAACCAAACGGTCAGCTGTTTGAATCCACCAGGTGCTCCTTGAAACCCTATGGGGCAGTTCTATTCTATCCCATAGGGTTGCTATGAGTCAGAATTGACTTGACGGCAATGGGTTTGGTTTTTTTTTTTTTGGTTTTACTGTGAAGAAATAAATTTCTCTTTGTTAAAGCCATCCACTTGTGGTATTCCTGTTATAGCAGCACTGGATGACTAAGACAGCTCAGTAATGTTTGGTCAACCACTAGGGCTTCCCCACGCGTCTGGCCAAGTAACAGGCCCTCATCCCACTGGGATATGAGAGTGGGTGGGTTTATATGTACAATCAGGAGAGCTCCAAGTTAAGTGGTATGTAGAAAAACAGTAAATTAAGGAATGTACATATAGCACGAGCTTATCTTGGTTAAAATAATTACATATGAACATAAACTCATATGCACATTTGTATACATATGCTTATGTAGAAACAGAAATATATACACACACAGGTAAACAAATATGTGTTGTTTTTCTAATCAGAAGAAGATGTTTTAAAATGGGTTCCAGGAAAACAAGGCTGCTCTGGAACCAGAGAATGCGCCCGAACAGGGTGCAGCCCAACCACACGGCTGGGAACTCAGCAAGTTCTCCCAAATCCCACCAGGATACAGCAACGGGACAAGCTGGCATATGATAACTGGATTAGGTCCAGGGAGACCTCATATAATGACAGAAGCCATCAAGGGGTCTGGACAAAGCAGAGTGGGTGGTCAGAACAGAGCCACCCCCTTCTGCACAGTCCAGAGGCAGACCCCTGGGGCCACCACCCCTCAGGCTGCACGCACAGGGATGCACGTAGCAGGGCTACCCTCCAGGAGCACCCCCAGCCAGCAAGAAGCACCCATCCTGGTCCGCGGCTCATGTTCCACACCCCCGAGCTTCCTTCAAGTGTGGTTTCCCAGGTGGGTACCTGTACCAGGGTGAGGATGCCCCGGCCAAGGGCCATGACTATGCCAGGAACACGAATAACCCCAAAGCCGCTCACCTCAACTGGTGCGTTCCAGTTAGTTCCTCAGTTTCCTCATCCACCCTCTCATCTGACCCCTACGACAAGTGAGGCATGTGGATATCAGTCCACCACTATTTCAGCAGGTCCTTTCACCTATCATGTGCTGGGCACCTGGGCAGGTGAGCCAGACAGGTAAGGTTCCCGCTGTCAAGAGGCTTGTGTCCTCCGGGCTCTGAGGATGACTGCCCAGACCTGAGCAGCTTAGCGACTTACCCAGGGCTCAGAGCCATCCAGGGGCAGAGCCAAGCCCAGGACACGTGTCTTCTGCCCTCGTCCTACTTCGAGTGGTTCCCATATGTTGACAAGCTGGACGCCTGGCCTGGCCTGTTTGGGTGCCATTGGCTTCCCAGAGCACCCTCACCTCCAGAAGAAGGGATCCAATGCAGTCTGTGCACTTGGAATGACGACCACCCACTGAGGGCAGCCGGCCAGCCCAGCGTGGGTCTCCTCATCTCTCCCCACTTTCTTTCAGCCAGATCTTAACCCATTCCCTCCCTCAACCAACAATGGCCGCGTGTCTAATATGCATGACTGCAGCGGCTTGAAGTTCTTGGAAAGTGCAGAGAGTAATGTGGGAGGTTGTGGGCCACCAAGATCTCTGAGGCCGGCCAAGTGACGTCAACGAGGGTTAGCCCCTGAATGGCTACCCTCGCCAGTCCACATCCTGGGAAAAAGGCACTATGGTCTCATAGGATCAAGAGGAGGCAATGGGACGGCTGATCTCAGAGTGGACGCTTGGGAAGAGAAGAGGATTTCTGCTCTACAGGGAGCAGCAGCTCCAGCCTTAGTATCCCAGCTTCCCCAGCCTCGACATTGAGTATGGCTTCACCCAAGCGTCCCTCTCTGCCTCTGTGTCCGTCCGTGTGTCTCTGACTCTGCCTCTCTTTTTCTCTCTGAGTCTCTGCCTCTCTCTCTGTCTGCTCCCCTGACCCCTCCATCAGTTTCTCTAGCTCTATGTCTATTCAGAACGAGGAAAGGCACACTGGGAGGCTACCCTGCTAATCGGAATCCTGCACTTTCCATCAACCAAGTCCCTGGTTAATGCCAACGGTTACGCGCTCAGCTACCAACCGAAAGACCAAAGGGGCAAGTCCACCCAGAGATGCCTCAGAAGAAAAGCCTGGCAATCTACTTCCAAAAAATCAGCCACTGAAAACCCTACGATCACAGCGATACTCTGACACACATGGGGTTGCCATGAGTCCGCAATGGAATTGACTTGACGCAACCAGTTCACTTTCCATCAATAATTAAAGCTCATGTGTTTTGACTTTATAATTCGTCATTTGTAATTGTGCCTTTAAAATGGTCCTTTGAAGCCTTACACATTCTTATTAATAACGATAATGGGGAAGGGATTTGCGAGTTCTCACTACACCGGACAGTTGTCAATGGGGCATTAACATCCCTATCCTCACGTCTTAGTAATTCTCTACCCAGTGTAAATGCATTACCGAGTCACACTGAGAAGTCACGGTTTTCAACAAATATATACGCACCTTACATGTAGATTTCAGTCACTTAGTGAAAACCTGAGCAGCTCAGAAAGCACTGTGGACCCTCTGGGGCTCCACAGAGCAAGATTTTAATCCAGCATCATGCCCTCCCCGTGGAAGACACACAGACCTTGAGTGACGCCTTCAGGGACCCGGAAGTGTCTCCCAGCTCACAGAGAACAAGCCAGGGTGGCTTTAGTTTTCATTATGTCTCACATACCTGAAAATAGTAATTCTCAGGGCCCTGTCCAGAGGCGATGCTCAGCAAACATCTCCCACAGCCACAGTGGCTCATCAGGAAGACGAACATTCCAGAGCCCGTGCTGAAGAAATGGCAGCTGGTGGTCTCCTGGGTACCTCAGAGAGTCTCAGTCAAGACTCCGTACATGAAAATAAAAGTTAAGAATCTGGACTAGGGAAGCTAGTACTTTAGTAAAAAGTCAGAAACATGGAAAGTTTTAAAAGCTTATTTTCTGCCACAGTCTGCAGACAACATCTTTGTACAGCAGACAAGAGTGAGAACTTAAGTCCTTTGTCCCTTTCTTTCCAGCATCTCACATGACAGAAAGGAAAGGCACGACTTGTCTAACTTAACTGGTGGGAAGGAACCTTGCTGGCACAACGGTTAAGGGCTCAGCTGTTAACCAAAAAGTTGGTGGTTCAAACCTACCCAGCACCTGCGTGGGAGAAAGACCCGGCAATCTGCTTCCATAAAGATTAGAGCCAAGGAAACCCGACAGGGTAGTTCCGCTCTGTCACATGGGGTTGCTACGAGTTGAAAATCGACTTGACAGCACCTAACACACACAAACTGTAGTGAAGGGAGGGCTGCTCAATCCCTTGAAAATGTGCTTCTCTCGGACGGCATTGGCCAGTTCAGTAAATTTTCACACCATCTCTCATACATAATGCAGCAGCGTCAACTCAGTCTTTGACCCACTTATTAAAATGCTGAACCGATAAAGCCCAAGTTAAACTGCTCTCCTTGCATCCTACGTGAATTAAATGATACTGACATGCTAGGGAAGAAAACAGTACGATGCTCATCAAACGTAAAATTGGGCATCAGACAGATCTGGTTCCAAATTCATGCTCTGCGGCTGGTCAAGGGCACAAGTTAGGGCAGATTCCTTAGCACCCTGGGTCTTGGTTTTCTCATCTGTGTAGTGAGGCTAATACCACCTGCCACACGGGGTTGCTCTGAGGACTAAGTTCATATCTGTAAAGTACTTTGCACGAGGCCAGGGACATAGAAGGCATTTGCTTTCCCCTATCCTTAATGTGTAAAAATACTAGAACTGAAGTGATTGTACCTATCACTTGAATACATGAGAGAAACGTAAAACAGGGCCATGTTCTTATTGTCTTAAAAATCCCCTGTAGTTGGAGGATAGCTGTACCAGTGATTCATTCGTTAAAGAGTGGGGAGCAAACAATGTGATTTTCCTGCTCTTCCCACGCACCCAACACCCCTCACGCACCCAACAACCACCCCCCCGCCCCCACGCACACACACTGCTAAAATGGCTGTGGGCGAGGAATTGTACAATTAAGCAATGCACTTCACTGGAATATTTAGTGAATTAACTCATGGCCACTCAGAGAGAAACCGTGACTGGCAAACACAAGTGCTGACATCACTGGTTCCAGGCTCCAAGATGCACACGGGGCATCTCTCCCATGTGCTCCCAGAAGGGAGGACTTCTCTGAGGTGGCATTTGAGGTGAGACATGAAGAATGAAGAAGAATCCGAACATCTCAGAGCTGGGGAAGAAGGTTTCAGGTAGAGAGAACCACGAGATCAACCGTCCTGAGGAGGGAAAAAGCTTGACACGTGCAAGAAATAGGCTAAGGCCACTTGGGAGAGCAAAGTGGACAAGGAAGAGAGAGTCCACCCTGAGGCTGAGAGGTGGGCAACTGCCAGATCATGCCGGTCTTATGTGGATCCTATGAGGAGCTTGGAAGTCACTGGAGTGTTCTACAAGCAGGAAGGACGCAACCTGATCTATGTTTTTAAAAGATCATTCTAACTATCTGAGGAGAAGAGCAGCAGGAGCAGGAGTGGAGGCAGGAGATCAGCAGAGTATCAAGCAGGCTATTGATCCACTCTAGAAGAAAAAGGATGGGGCCTGGGACTCGAATAGTAGTGACTGAGAAGGAAGACAAGTTGCTAGATTCCCGAATGACCTCTCATCTGTCAGTCTGTCATGGGAGATCTCTTGTCTGTCAGTCTGTCATAGTGTAGTAGCTCTCATATTGCTGTGATGCTGGAAGCTATGTCCCTGGTATTTCAAATACTGGCAGGGTCACCCATGGTGGACAGGTTTCAGCAGAGCTTCCTGACTAAGACAGACTAGGAAGAAAGGCGTGGTGATCTACTTCTGAAAATTAGCCAGTGAAAACCCTATGGATCGCAACAGAATATTGTCTAATACAGTGCTGGAAGATGAGCCTCCTACGTTGGATGGCACTCAAAATACACAACGTCTGCAATGATGAAGTCAAGCATACCAACAATAGTGAAGATGGCGCAGGACTGGGCAATGTTTTGTTCTATTATACACGGGGTAGCCATGGGTTGGAGCCAACTCGATGGCAATTAACAATAACATGTTCTATAAAGTCACCACCCTCCAAAAAAAAACCCGTTGCTGTCGAGTCGATTCTGATTCATAGCAACCCTATAGGATACAGTAGAACTTCCCCATTGGGTTTCCAAGGCTGTAATCTTTATGGAAACGGAGTGCCACATCTTTCTCCTGTGGAGCTGCTGGTGCATTTGAACTGCCAACCTTTCAGTTAGCAGCCGAGTGCTTAACTATTGCATCACCAGGGATCCTTCCTAAAGTCACCACAAACACTAAATAAACAAATATCAAATCACTGCTCTTTGGGGAAATACAGGGTTAGGTTCCTGTAAGCCCTGGTCACAGTATCTCTGCCAACCGATAAACACATAATCTTTTTTTTTGTGTGTTTCTGCTTAAAGACACCTCATTCAATATATACTGTTATTTCATTAACACTGAACTCACAGACAACAGCAGTGTAAGTCACGCCAAATAAAGGTTACCTAACACACATTTCATGATAAACAGAGAAAATACTGAAGTTGTCAAGGATTTCATTTTACTTGGATCCACAGTCAACACCCATGGAAGCCGCAGTCAAGAAATCAAGCAACACAGTGTACTGGGCAAATCTGCTGCAAAAGACTTCTTTAAAGTGTTAAAAAGCAAGGATGTCACTTTGATGACTAAGGTGCACCTGACCCTAGCCATGGTATTTTCAATCGCCTCATATGCATGCGAAAGCTGGACAATGAATAAGGAAGACCAAAGAATCATCCATGCCTTTGAATTATGGTGTTGGCGAAGAATATTGAATATACTATGGACTGCCAGAGGAACGAACAAATCTGTCTTGGAAGAAGTACAGCCAGAGTGCTCCTTGGAAGCAAGAATGGTGAGACTTCATCTCATGTACTTTGGACACATTACGGGAAGGATCAGTCCCTGGAGAAGGACATCATGCTTGGTACAGTGGAGGGTCAACGGAAAAGAGGAAGTCCCTTAATGAGATGGACTGACACAGTGGCTGCAAGAATGGGCTCACGCATAGCAACGACTGTGAGGGGGGTGCAGGACCGCGCAGTGTTCCGCTCTGTTGTACACAGGGCGGCTATGAGTCGGAACCGACTCGACGGCACCTAACAACGACACACGTATTTTCTCCGTAGGGCACATCGCTGCCTTTTTTGAGTTTAGGAACACCAGACAGCACTTCAGCACCTCGCTTGGAGGCCATTTGGAAACCGTGAAACCACCAATAAAAAGCACAAAAATATGAAGAACACAGCACTAAACAGACACTGAGGGAGACACTTGGGGGCAGCATGAGAGCTGAACAAGAAGGCAGAGCGCTGGGCGACTCGTATTTTTCGCTGCTCTGCACATGTCTGTGAACGACTGTGAAAGCTCCCTAAGTACCAATTTGGGGATTACAAGTAAATACAGTAGGTGAACTCGCAAATACAGATTCCATGAATAATAGGAACCAACTGTACATGTCAAAGATTAAGCTGAAGGTGTCAAGGAAAGGGCCAAGATTCCAGATTGCACCTTTTGAAAGTTCCAGCCCAAATCAGCATTTCTTCTTACACGTACTACGGTTGATGCAAGGAAGACAATTGTTTTTCTTAACTCCCAGAGAATCTGAATCACTGTCTACACTGGTTGACTGAATTACAACAAAAACATTGAAGCCATAATCAGTGGTTTAAATATGACAAGGCCTGTAAGTAACCACAGATTTCCATCACATACACAAAGCTCCAATGATTGACCACAACTTCCCACATCGAACAAATAAACAAGCGCCACTGTTTCAAGTTGAAGGGTTTTGTGACAATAACCCAGTTGAGTTAAAACAGACTCTCAGAGGTGACCTTTGGGCCAACAAACTTCTCAATTTTACGATAAAAGAAACAGAATAGATATCTATCTGACAATAATCAACCAGGCTATTATTTCTATTTCTCATGCATTTAAGCTCTCTGACTTGCAAACGTGCTCCAGCCTTCTCTCTTATTTTTCTGACGAGGTGTCAAAGGCCGACTTGATGCTTTGTTTTCTCAACTCTCTTGCATTCAAGGCTCAACATTTTCTATTATCTCCAGGTGCCTGCTGCTGAAATCTCTGCTTCTGGTTTTAGCCTTAACTTTACTGTGAGCTGAATTAAACAACTGTGGTGCAAACAGTTAGCATGCTCACTGCTAACCTGAAGTGTGAAAGTCTGAGTCTCCCCAGAGGCCCTCAGAAGAAAGGCCTGGCCAACTACTTTCAAAAAATCAGCCATTGAAAATCCTAAGGAGCACAGTCCACTCTGACACAGATGGGATAGTCATGAGTTGGAATCAGCTCGAAGGCAGGTGGTTATTTTTTTCTTTATTTGTCACAGAACATGCTGATGGATGGAGCGTAAGGAAAAAGAAAGGGAAAGAAACGAGGATTTCGCCTAAGTTTTGGCTTATGCAACCAGACGAAGTGTAGTGTTGATGAGCACTCGTGCCCTAGCATAAATGGAGAACCCAATAAATTATGCCCAAAATTAAGATGGAAAAGCTCTGACTCTTGACATTGCCACATCCCACTTCCTCCAAAAGCCAACACCGGAGGGGTCTCATCTGCTGCCTCAGGTGGTCACCATCAACAGGACCAATGAGAGCAAGAGCCAGCTCCGTGTCAGAATCCTAGACCAAATCAGCATTCCGCAGCCTCTAAACTCAAGTAAACAGAAATCTTACAACAAAGAAATCTTAGGCTATAATCTTTCTCCAACCGTTTCTGTAAAGATTACAGTCAAGAAAACCCTATGGGGCAGTTCTCTTCTGTCACATGGGGTCGCTATGAGTCAAAATTGACTCAACGGCACCTAACAACGACAACGTGCTATAATCTATATAATGAATAACAGAAATCAGTGATGGAAACATAGCCTTTCTACCAAAGAATGCAAACGCACCCAGATACAGAAAAATAATCAGAAACTTCCTCGATACCACTTGGAGACTGAAGCCCCACAACCCCTCGACTTTCCGTTTGGAAATGCCAAGACTTGGAAACAAAACCTCAGAATGGGAGGGGGAAGAGCAGAGGGGAGGCGAGATGGGGGAGGGGGAGGGCACACATCATTCCGAGCAAGGGACTCCAGGGGGACAAACACTTGACTCCTAACCATGCTTGTCTGAGGTGATGTTCACAGGTGAGCTCATCCATCCTATGAACCAAAAAAATGAAATCCGTTGCCATCCAGTCGATTCCAACTCATAGAGACCCTACGGGACAGAACAGAACTGCCCCACAGGTTTCCAAGGCTGTAATCTTTTTTTTTTTTTTTTGATTTTTTTTTAATTGTACTTTAGATGAAGGTTTACAGGGCAAACAAATTTCTCATTAAACAATTAATACACATATTGTTTTGTGAGATTGGTTGCCAACCCTACGATGGGTCAACATTCTCTCATTCTCGACCTTGGGTTCCCCATTACCAGTTTTCTTGTCCCCTCCTGCCTTCTCGTCCTTGCCCCTGGGCTGGTGTGCTCATTTAGTCTCGTTTTGTTTTATGGGCCTGTCTAATCTTTGGCTGAAGGGTGAACCTCAGGAGCGAAGGGCTGTAATCTTTACGGAAGCAGGCTGCCACATTTTCTTCCACGGAGCGGCTGGTGGGTTCGAATAACTGACCTTTTGGTTAGCAGCCGAGCACTTTAACCACTGTGTCACAAGGGCGCCTTCCCATCCTACGACTGTGTATCAAATGCTGTCTTGGAGACCTGCTACCGGACACCTGGACCTACTGGGGCTTAGGGAGTGCTCTTTAATTTCCTTGGAAAATTTGGGTGCCTTTGTTGTGTCCCTGGGCCTGGCACCTCCAGCAGGGGCCCTGGTGGCTCTGGATGGACCCTGCCTGACTCTGGCACCTGGACACCCCCAACTCCACACTGCTCCCCAACTGCCTTCTTCCTGCAGCAAATGACGCCACTCTGCGGGCCTGGGCCTGTCTCCTGGTGCTCTCCCCTAGCTTACAAAGCTTTCACCTCGGAGCGCGTCTCCCTGGGCCCCGTGCACAGCCACTACATTGTCCCACCAATGACGGCTCCCAAACGCAGTTGCCTCCTTCCTCGCTCCTTCCAAAACGAGATGAATGCTTTATCTGAAATTCTTAAATTCCTGCTGCCCTCGTTGGCTAACGCGCCGCAGCTAATCTCACACAAATTCGGCTTTCTAGGGTCAGAGCAGCCCTTCCAACAGCTCCAATCTGCCTATCTACAAGGCCATCCATTTTTCAGAAAAATCAACCTATGTTTGTCTACACGTACAAGGGATATTAAGCAAAACAATATGGCATTTTCCTCTTAGCTAGGATGAGAAGGGACGCAGCTCCAGACTGAGCCCTGGGCACACAGCCCCGGGAAGATGTGCCCTCATCCCCTTTGGAACAACAGCCCAGCCTCTTCCAAAGGACTCCCCTGGTTGCGGCCTTCTATGCACAAAACCAATATCCATGTGGGGGCAAAAGAGCTGAAGTTCTTCATCAGCCAGGGAGGACCTCCAGGGAGAATTCCAGAAATGTCAATTTACAAACAATCCTAAAAGGCAAAGGCAGCCTCTTGATTCCTAAAATCAGGATCCATATATTAGAAGCACAAGGCCACCGCATCTCTTAGGTTACAAATCTGGAAACGAGGAATAAAAGAAAGTCAACTCGTGTGACACGGAGCGGGATAAAGGAACAAAGGGGGCTGTTCTCTGCCTTTTTTCCCTTGAACACAAACCACATCTGATCATGGGTCTCCCCTTTTAAATCCATCCAAGGCTCCCCATGCTCGAGAGTCCAGACTCCCTGGCATGATGCCTAAAGTCTTCCAAGATTTGGCCTCAACACTTCCCTCTGGTTCCCTGTCCCAGCCCCTGTACAAAGCTCAGCCAAACCAAACACCCATCCTCCACTGCCCTGGGTCCCTTCATGTCCCTCTGCCCTTCCTGCCCGGCAGACACCTGCTCATCTTTCTAGGCCCTGCGAACACATCACTTCCTCCATGTAGTCCTCCCATCCTGCTCTCTCCATTCCTTGGACCCCCAATGAACGCTGAATCCTTGTCCCAGGGCCTACCATGCCCATGTGCACATTCTGGGCGCACTCCCCACTAGACTGTGAGCTTCCTGTGGGCTGGGGTTGTGAGTCCCAGTGTTCCCTCGGCCCCCCAAAGTACACACAGCCTGGTCCCCAATTCCTCATCTGTAGCTGTCATTGTGCCACTTATGACTTTTTTTATCTTACACTTTGGCTGCTCCTGAAGCCCTGGTGGCGCAGTGGTTAAGAGCTCAGCTGCTAACCAAAAGGTCGGCAGTTCGCAGCCACCAGCCACTCCTTGGAAACCCTATGGGGCAGTTTTACCGTGTCCTATAGGGCCATAATGAGTCAGAATGGACTCGACGGCTACGGATTTGGTTTTTGGCTGCCCCTAGTTCATCTTCTAATAGTTTCGACCAATAAAATATTACATCTGGGTACAGGGGAGAGATTCCAAAGACTCCTGAGATTTGGGCAGCGCAGACCCTCTCCAGGAAAGCTGGTGCCAGTCGCTCCCTGCCCGCGCCCCCCCATTCCACACCAGGCATCTTAAGCCCTGGATTTTAGAAGAGTGGCCACATTTGGAAAGGCGGGAGAAAAAGTCTTCAGGAAATCACAAATTCGTGATATTCTGAGTACAGAGTGTACGCCCGGGAGAGTGAACACAAAGAACAGAAACGACATTTTTCATGAGGCCCCGTGGGAGCGGACTGGCTCCGAGGTTTAGCACCCTTTTCCACTTAACAGGCACTGAGGGGCTTCCTTGTTACCAACAGTTCAGACGAGTGCTATATTGTGACTTTTGCACAATTGATCAGAGTTTCAATGCTTTGCTTCACCAGTAATTATGCTGTAAGATAGAGAACGAAGAAAACATACACACATACACAATATTTTACGAACGTTTTAGGTATCACTGCTCCAGAGTCCCCAAAGCTGATCACGCATTCTCTTTCTTATCTGCTGAACTTTGTGACAGAGAGGGGCACGGGGTTTGAACCCATTTCACAAACGTCTTAACAGAGGCTCTGAAAAGCAGGCAGTCCTGAGTCCACAGAGCGAGCCCGGCCATGTGCTCAGGAATCTAGGGCAGGTGGGCACTGCAAGAATGTCGCCATCCACTAACTGTTTACCAGGTGGTGCTGGTCAAAGCTTCACATTGCTCTTAGCGGTGGCAGTGGGCTGACGGGCACTGATCTGTGCACTCTGCTCCCTCTTCATATTGTCAGCAGTGGGATCAGTCAATCAGGCACAGCCTCAGTCTCAACACCACCTGCCTGCTGGTCAAGGTAAAATCTGCAGGTATGGACTGACAGACGTCCAGTTGGAAAGACCAGGAGGAAACAGAGCGAGAACACTCACAGCTCAGAAACCAGTGAGCCGACAGGCACTGAGCCCTGCATGCATGACCAGGGCACGCAGGCGGCCCGGCGTGAGGGAGCGTGACAGGAGGGGAGAGGTGTTCTGCTGGTCAAAGCTGCCGCTCAGGCCCCAGCTCAATGTCCTGTCTACGTGAGCAGGTGCTGGTGACCACGGGCCCCAGTTCAGCTCTGCAGTGCCCTCGGAGTCTGCAGCAGCCTTCGAGGAGTCCCAGGACTGTGTCATCTGGATGAATGGTGAGACCTGTGCCCCAGCAAGGTGTCAGGGTTTACGGCACGTGGTCCACAGAGCTGGCTCTGACATGCTCCTCCCTCACCTGTCACTATGGCAGCTAGACAAGATGGACGTCAGGACCAAACACCTCTCCACTTCTGAAGCCCTGCTTTCCCTGACCCTCACTGACAGCATGCTGGGGCACCACCTTCAACCTGAGCTCGCCTCTTCCTTCTCACCTGATGCCCTTTCCCACTGACCCCACCTCCGTCTAGGGTCCAGAACCATCAACAGCAAGGCTCAGGGAGCACATGCCAGAAGCGTTCAGCCACACTGCTGACCACACTGCTCCTGCCCCTTCCGGGAACCTCGGGTCACGTCTCTTCGGGTTTGCCCCTGGTACCTACAGACACTCAGGACAGGTGCACACACATCTGGGGGCTGTCCAGGAGCAGGCCTGCCTCCCACGACTCCCCAGTAAGAGCAGGAAGCACAGCTGAGATGCTGAAGGGCAGTTTGTGGACGAACCAAGGCCCAGGGCCCCAGCTCTTCTCTTGTCTTTTCACCCGGCATGGCTCTCTGTCCATGCAGACAGCACCAGGGCTGAAGCACAAAACTCCCCTGGCAGCCGAAAGCTTGTTAGAGGTATCAGGAGGTTCCAGATACCTCAGGAGTGTAAGTCAGCTGCTGCAGGTCAAAGGTGATTCTAGAATCCACCAACTCTGATGCTTTAGTTTTGGGTTTTTTTTTTTTTTTTGGGCGGGGGGCAGGGAACTTTTTCTAAAGCTGTCTTGGCACTTACCCCTGAAGGAATCCCAGTCACAGGAGCTAAAAATATGCCTCCTTTAAGACCATTTGAATTGGTTTTCCTTGTTTTCACCTGTAACAGAGGTGCCCAGCTGAGGCCACAGGCAAAGCCCGTCTGCAGGGAAGGGACGTTAGGGAGCAGCTCTGCCCAGGGTCACCCCTGTGGGCCTGGGTCTCCTCGTCACAAGGTTTCCCCTGCTTTGCTGTTAGCTGCCATTGAGTTGGCCCCTGCCTCATGGTGACCCCGTGTACAACAGAATGAAATGCTGCCTGGTCCTGCGCTACCCCCATGATCGGTTGTGGATTGTACCGTTGTGATCCATAGGGTTTTCATTGGCTGATTTTCTGAAGTAGATCACCAGGCCTTTCTTCCTAGTCTGTCTTAGTCCGGAAGCTACACTGAAACCTGTTCAGCATTACAGCAGCACACAAGCCTCCGCCAGCCTCCACTGGTGGCGGCACATGAAGTACACTGGTCAGGAACTGGGAATTGAACCCCGGTCTCCCGCATGGGAGGTGAGAATTCCACCACTAAAGCCCCACTGCCTCACGTCCCTGCTTAGCACAGACGTACTACCCCAGCCGTGAGTTTAGGAGTCCAGACTCAGTGCTCAACAGCCCACAGGCATCACAGCCTCCTCTAACCTGAGACCAGAAGAACTAGATGGTGCCCAGCTACCGCTACCAACCAGTATGACCAGGGACACAATAGGAGTTCCCCAATAGAATGGGAGAACATCGTAGAACAAAACTCAAATTCCTAAAAAAAGGCCAGATCTACTCAACTGATTGAGACTATCACCATAAGATACCGTTTGAACTTGGCACTGAAGCCACTCGTGGAGATCACCTTTCAGCCAAATAATAGGTTGGTTTATAAAATAAACAATATCACCTGTGATAATGCACGCCCTTAAACAATCAACTATGTGAGATCAAATGGTCAACATTTACCCAAAAGCAAAGATAAGAAGGCAAGGAAGGGAAGGGAGGCTAATCAATGGAAACAGAACAAACACAGTGGAAATAATAAGAATGCTGACACATTGTAAAAATTGTAACTAATGTCCTGGAACAACTGATATAAAAATTGTTAAATGGGAACCTAATTTTCTGTGTAAGCTTTCACCCAAAACACAATGTTTATAAAAAGAAAAAACTCAGTGGTCACCACACACAGCGGAATGCCCTAGGGCCCGGCCTGACCCTTACCCTCTACCCCAGCGGCCTTGCTCACACCTCTGTGAACACACCCTCTGTGCAGGTCTGCCTTCTGCTCCTCCCCCAGGAGAGCGAGAGCAGGCTCCTCCGTGGGAGACGATGCACTCAGTGAGGATCACCCTCAGCAGCCCTGCACTCAGGAGCCATTTCTTCTCCCCTCAATGCATTAAAGGAAACGGAGCAGTCAACAGGGCTCTCTTCTGAGAGAGGTTCTGCCTGGAAATCCCACGCCTGACCTACATATGCGCAGATGTTTTCCCTAAAGTGAAGCCAGTCTCTCCGCCTTCTTCCTGGAGGGGAAATACAGTCCTTCCAGACCACTTGACGTCTGCCCCTTTAAGACAGAACAATGCACAATTAGCAACTTCAGCTGGGCCCTGATGAACGACAAACAGGAATAAGGTTCAGTGGCTGGAGCCTCCTTTGGTCCAGATTGCTTCTGAGGCTGCAGGGAGACACAGATCTGATCCACAGTAGAGACGGTGCTTGCACTAAAGGTTGCTTGCTCTCAAGATGGTCCGTGCACTAAAGGCAGCATGTGCGTTAAAGGTGGTGCCGGCATTCACACTGTGCTCGCACCGTTAAGACTGTGCTTGCGCTGAAGGCGGCGCACACGCTGGAGGAGGCACACGCACTAAAGGTGGTGCTTGCACAGGAGAGCTACAGGAATGACAGCTCCTTCCAGGTGGCCCCCACAAACAGGCTGGCAACCCTCATCCAGCTCCCCAGTGGACTTTCTCCCCCAACCATGGAGAAAGAGTAGGCAAAGGGTTTTGTAGATGTCAAGCTTCAACCCAGACAAATAACATACTGTCACCATGGAGTCACTGGTCACGTCCCTGTAGCCTTGATTGCATTCCACTTCATCTCTGGGCCTCTCTGCGAGCCTGGGTTGCTTTTAACTTGGGCAAGTCTCAAAAGGTGGAAGGCCAGGAGTATGTCCAATCCCCTTGGAGGTTGCCAGACCTCAAGCAGAAACAAACTTTCTCTTGTGATGGCTACAGCCATTTCCCTCTTAGGGGATGAGCAGAGTAAACAAACACCTCCCAGGGAAACTGACCTCTAGAACATCCCTGAGGAGACAGAATGAGCCAGGGAAGAAAAAGACACATTAGGGCAAAAACCCAAGCTAAGATTCAAGGGTGGGCCTGGACCAAGGGGCCGTCATTGGTCATTTTTTCCCCCAAACAAATCGCGCACTCGATTTCCTCTGGGGAAAGAGAATTTGCAGTCTAGGCTATTTCACTGCCCTGGGAGGAACCTTCTGATTTAAACTTAACATGTGATACAGTTCATCTACAAAAATATATTTTTAGCAAATCGAAAGTTAAAGGGAGAAGATTAAAATGACCACTTTGAATAATGACTAGCAGGAAAGGCCTGAGTGAGACTTCACAAACGTTGTGCTTCTGGGGTTTAAAACAATTCTCTGTTCTGGAAAAGTCCCCTGGGATTTCTAAGATCCCAGTTTCCAGCTCTAAAATTCTAGGAGTCCAGAGCTCCACCAGCACCTAGGAATAAATGAGACGGAGATGTTAATGGCTAACTGGGCCCAAGCTGGCTTAAGCTGTCAGCCCCATAAGGACACAGAGCTAGTGGCTGGAGCAAAACCCCAGGCAGAGGGGCTGCGCCCAGCCCTGCCTCCAACCCCCACCCAAGCCCCACAGCCCAGAGCCAGCAGCTCCAAGTCTTCAGGCAGGAAGGGCTGGATCCACTTCCATTTAAGGAGAAAGGAAACGGTGAAGCCAGCCCTTCTAAATAAGGAGGGTTGGTGGGTACAAATCCTGTGGGAAGTCCACCACCCCACGGAGATGTATTGCCCCGCCACTGGGCTGACCATGTAGAAGAGCGGCCTCCTGGTCCCAGGAGCTGCCTTCCTTTGCACAGGCTCAGGATGCAGGGTAGAGCTAATTCACTGTCCACAGCCCACACCCGCCTCCCAAGCCTCGGGAGCGCTTGCAGGGGAAGCACTGACGGCAGGGAAAAAAGACGAGCCAAGAGCTGGAACAGAAGATGCCCGCCAAGGGGAGCAGAGCACAGAGACTGCGGAGAAAACAGGCATCTAAGAAGAGCAAGTCGTCCAGGAGGGGAGAGAAAAGAGAGCAGAGAAGTGGGCATGGGATCTGGGGGGTGATAGTGGAGAGGCCACAACTGCCACCAGAGCGACCTGCTGATCAATGCAGCCCACCTGCATTCTCTTAGGGACACTCCGGGCAAGAGCGTTTGGGTAGACGCTCGCTTCCACTGACCACTGACACCAGAGGAAGCTGGGACCCGCATCGTGGTGACCGGAAGGTTGGGTGCTGAGCCTGCTGTCTTTGGGCGATGCTGTCATGCCCTTGTGTCAGGCCCACAGAACCTGAGCGCCCTCTGCCCGGCGTCCAGCCCAGCCTGTCACTGCCCCTCTGAGTTCCAGCCTGCAGGGGCCTTTCACCTGTGGGTCAGACGGGGCCGTGATTCTTTATGTTAGCAAGACATTCATTCACTTGTTCACGCACTCATTCAACAATATTTATTGAGCACGGACCATGTGCGAGGCATGGTGCTGGGTGCTGGGGAAACGAGCACGAACAAGAGTGTCCTCATGTGGCTTTGTTCTGGTGAGAGCAGCTAAAAGGGACAAATCAAGTCACGACAACCTGTGCTGAGCATTATGAAGAACCCAAACGAGAGGACAAGAGGAAGCTGCAGTGTCCAATATGCCAGCCAACAGCCACATGTAGCTATCTAAATTAATTAAAAGTAAATAAAATATAAAACTAGCCACATTTCAAGTGCTCAACAGCCACGTGTGGCTAGTGGCTCCCGTATTGAACAGCACAGATAGAAATAATTTCTATCAATGCAGGAAGTTCTAGACATTGCTGGTGTTGGCAATAATGGCAGGGAAGGGTGGGGTGAAAGGGTGAAGGTCTTGTTTAGATAGGCGGGTTCTAGGAGGAAAAAAACCAAAAAACAAACCTGATGCCATCGAGTTGATTCCAACTCATAGCGACTCTATAGGACAGAGGAGAACTGCCCCACAGGGTTTCCAAGGAGTGGCTGGTGGATTCGAACGGCCGACCTTCTGGTTAGCAGCTTGACCTCTTAACCACTGCACCACCAGGGCTCCAACAGAAGGAAAAGCTGTTGAGAATGAAGGCTGGAGAAGGAGCCAGCAATGCCAGCATGAGAGAATGCTTTCTGGACAGCCTCATGGCGTGTGCAAAGGCACTGAGACAGTGAGCAGCGACTCACAGATCCAGTGGCCGTGTGGCTGGACAGCAGCAGACAAGGTGAGGAACAGCCCTGGCAGTGGGTTTTTCTTTAGACTCAAAGCAACGGGCAGCAGATGCTGGGTTTACCCAGGGAAGGACTGTGACCCGGGCTGCTTTCAGAAGAGAGCGAGGGAAATCGAGAAGACAAGATCTGCCCGGCAGGTTTCTGGTCTCAGCAATCGGGTGGGTGAGGTGCCAGGCACTGAGATGGGAAGAGTAGGGGGTGGGAGGCAGGTTGGTTTGCACTCACGGCTTTGCTTGTTGTTTGCGCGAGAGGAGGAAGGGAATCGGAGTTCCATTTCGGACATGTTTAGCCGGAGCTACCCTGGAGAAATTCCAGAGGAGACAGCAAGTAAGCAGTGGGATAACAGTGGTGCTCAGACAGGAGAGCAGGATATAAATTGGGGCCTTACTGGCGGATGGTAGAACTTAAACCCACGAGCAAGGGTGAGATGTCTTAGAGAGAGAGAATAAAGTAAACAGGTGGCCCGGGCAGGGGGCTCAGGGAACCCCTGCACTGACAGACAGTCACTGGGTGGTGGAGGCAGAAGAAGTGGGTCAGAGCACCAGGGGTCAGCAAACTACAACCCACCAACTGTTTGTGTAAATAAAGTTTTATTGGAACATTGGTTTATACATGATCTATGGCTGCTTTCAGACCATAACAGCAGAGTTGATTTGCTGTGACAAAGACCATACAGCCTGCAAAGGTTAAAATATTAAATTTCTGGCTCTTTACAGAAGAAGTTTACTGGTCCCTTAATTTAACCTTCCAGGCCTCAGTTTCCTTTTCTATAAAACGGGGGATGATTGGATATAATATTTATATAATGGAAAGCACGCAGCCCACAGAGCCAACCCACAAGTTTCTGCTGAATCTGAGTGTGCTCAGCAACGCTAAGTGGAAGAGCTTTTCACTCTTAGCTTCGGCACTGCTGCATCCGACTCTGTTCCAACGTTTGGCGAGAGGCAGCAAACAGCACATAACCCACTCTCCAGAAACAACTGCTGATGTGAACTTGTGAATATAAACGGAAGCAACGTCATCCCAAGCTACCGCTTTCGACACTGGATGGATGTGTGTGAGCAGGCTCTGACCAAGTCAGTTCTTTGTGGCCGACCAGAGTCCCCCAGACCCCTGCCCACCCGGAAACAAAAGCCTTAGTCCATGAACTGATTTTCGCAGAGAATCACTTACAATGCCTAAGTCCTCCCATTCATCGTAAGGGGAAAGGACGGAATTGTTCAACATCTTTGCTTACACCCAGAACGCTGCCCCTGCTCCGGCAATCCAACTGGCAAGATCAGCCAATCACATTTCAGGCTTAAGTGGTCTCCTAGGCAACCAAAAATATAGCCACAGAAACACACGGTAGACAGTGGAAAGAAAAGCGGGGTTGGGAGTGGGGTCAATGGGGAGTTAGTGACCCAGCATCTATTGACCTTAAAGTCATACTGGCCTGCAGAGTTGCACTCAGTCAATATCAGAGTGCCAGCTGCTTGTCCAACCATCAGCGGGATACCCCATCCCAGTGTCCCCAATGCAAAGAGACACCTGATCCCTTGGACAACTGGCAGCTAGCTCCCTGGAGGACTCAGAATATAGCTGCATTCAGCCCATCTCAGATAAAACATGCAGGTAAGTCTTAAAGAGAAGGGAGCTAGCGAATAGCAGCCGAACAGCTGGAAGAGGCAGCAGCCTCCTCTAGAAGAGCAAAGGGCCAGGGTGCTCGTGGACATGGGCACTGAGGTCCGAGTCCATGCTGGAGACACCTAGGAATGATGTCCCAGGAAAAGCACAGCCAAGCAGTCTTTTGGGAATTGGGCAACTGCCAAGCCACAAAAGCCTCTGCAGCTCACTTAGTTTTAGGGGGAAAAACTCTATTCATTTTCTCCAACAATATCCAAAGTGAAATCTGCTTTCACGAACTAAGAAGTCTGCAGCCCACATTAGAAACGCAGTCACTTAAGCTAAGAGCCTTAACAAGGGTCGCCTCAAGCCACGAAACTTTGAAAAAGATCTAATGAGGTCTAAAGAAAGAGTCCTGCCTGCAGCCCCAGCTGCCCTTTCTGGCCTACTGAGCAACTGAAATGCTGGCAATTTCCAGGCAGAGACTGTCCCTGCATTGGCTGTAGCCTGGTGCTTCCATCTGCTCAGAGACTTTACAGACACAGCACCTCACCTCAGGGCAGGTGGGGTAAGTTCAGCGTCATCAGCCTCTCTCCGCAGCTCAAGGGTTGAAGCAAAGAGGGTCAGAAACCACGTGGACGATGGAAAAGACCAGAACCCTTGTTTTCTCACCTGTTACTACAGGTGCCTGAAGAGCCCCAACCCCTGCCCCCCCACCTTGAGCTGGTCAACCTACTGAAGTGGTGTCCAAGATTTCCCTCTTGTCCTGGTCACTTCTGATTCCATCTGCTTCTCAAATCCCAGCCCAAACTCATCAACTTTCCCTCAAGCTAGCTCTCGACCCAGTTCCCTTGTCTCAGCTAATGCCCCATCTTTCTCTTAGTCACTCACGCACAGAACCTCCACTTTGTGTTTGCCACTGTTTTTAACCTTCCGTCGTACATCTAATCAGTCACCAGAGCCTGTTGCTACCTCCACAGGATTCTCTCTCTCTCTGCTACCTCTTTCCTATTTGGAAACAATGGCTACGGTTGTAGCAGAGCTTCTTTCCCCAACGGGAAAGCAGCAGTTAGAGAGGTGTCCTTCTCATGGACCAGGACGGAGAGAGGACCCAACTAGCTGCGAGCTGCTCAACTCTAACACGCCTACAGATCACCTGGGCATCTGGTTAAAATGGAGATTCTGATGCAGCCAGTCTGGGGTGGAGCCTGGGATTCTGCAGGTCTAACAAGCCCCCAGGTGAAGCTGATTCTGCTGTCTGTGGACCACCCTTTAAATAGCAAGGAGCTGGTCGCTGCTTTGAAGTCCCTGGGTGATGCACACATTAACGCGCCGGGCTGCTGACTAAAAGGTTGGAGGTTCGAGTGCCCCAAGAGGCATCTTGTTAGAAAGGCCTGGCGAGCTAAGAAACCAGCCATTGAAAACCCGCGGAGCATAGTTCTACTCTGACACACACGGGGTTGCCAAGTCGGCATCAACTCCACAGCAGTTGGTGGGTCACTGCTTGATCCTCCACCTTCCCACGCCCGGCCACTGCCATACGCATTCTGGCTCCTGCAGTCTCTCTGCTTCTACTCCCAAGGCAGACAGAGATACAGGGAGGGCCATGGGATCTTTCTCCCTCCCTCCTCACCCCACTGCACTCCTGTACAGAATGAAGCTGTCGGGTGGGGCTGCAAACACTGCCCAAAGGCACCCCAAACTGGAAATCTGCAGGGAAGAAATCCTAAAATTTAAAAAAAAAAAAATTTAAAATCTTTCAGTGACTTCCAAATCACCTCTGGCTTCCTCTGTCTTTTGGTTTTGCTCTTACACAGCCCTCCTTAAGCTGAAGTTTCCCAGAAACCGCCAAAGAAAAAGAGCTCACCGCAGATCCCGGGCCTCACCAGCCGTAAACTGCGGCAGGTGTGCACCTGTGTGCGCCTCCATCCCGCAGCCCAGACAGCATCACCTTACAATGGGAGGCCCTTTCATCCGTGGACCACGCACCACGCTGCCTTGTGTATTATTCGTGTGTGTATTTTTAGGTGCATGGAAATATATACTATCATGAAAGACCTGGCCTCTCCAAAAAAGACGAGATCTCTCAATACATTTTTTTTTAAAACCTCTAGACTGGAAAAGAGCAATCTGTCGCAGAAAAATCAGCCCCAGTCATTCAGACGGTGGTGGTGCGGTCTCTAAGAAGGAGGGTTGCCAGGAACGGCACCAGTCCCGAGCCCAAACGTCTCCTCTTTCTGCATTTTTTCAGAACGAAAACCTTAGGGGATAAGAGGGCGGGGTTTTGTGAATGAATAAACATACCACCTTAAAGATCTATATTTAGAGACATTTCAGAAGTAGCGCTTCCAGGGAGAGAAGCCTCCGGTGGGCGCATATGGACCAACTCAACCATGAAAACATTTCATAAGCAGCTTCCATCACAATGAGGTCAATCAGCCTGCAGTTTTATTGAAATACCACTATCCCCAAAGGTCAGAGACCCTAGGGGGCATTATCCCAAAAGGCAGCATCGACTCAACAGAACTCCAACATCAGCCCTCAGCCAGCAGAAACTGGTCATTTATGAACTCATCTGGGAAAGGACGGAATGCTGGGAGACCTGGGTTTCCAAGGGCTGAGGACCGTTTTCCGAAACGTACGGTCACAATATCCTTTCCGCGGCCCTTAGGCTCTGTGGCAGGTCAGAGCCGTGACAGAGAGCTAGAGAGAGCAGTCACCTGTGCCTACCCCTGAGTAACAGATTTCCAGTTTAGAGACTTTTAAAAAATGGATCGGACATGTTCTTCTCTGCTTAGGCTCAAGTCCTTCACCACACTACATGTGTTCATGCACCAAACAATACAGCGCATGAATGAAAGACAGGACAGGCAGAGTACAAGGTTCATGGCATAAAAAAAAGAAAAAAATCCTCCAGCACCACGTGCCTCCATTGTAAGGTGATGCTTTCCCAAGCTACAGGGATGAAGACAAATGATCGGTGCACGCCTGCTGCTAAGGAGGGTTTGCTGTTAAAGAGCCAGAGCCCGGAGAAGCACGCAGCTCTGCCTGGCATGACATCACCGCCATGAGCAGGCTCCTCACCGAAGCCCCAGAGGGACCAGCGAGGAAGCCCCCCACTACAACACACAGACCCATCTCAGGAACACATGCTTCGCTGGAAAAGGAGAGCAGGCGGCTGGGACCTGGGGCCCACCCTGGATACAAGCCTGCCTTGCTGAAATATGACCCGGCAGCCAGACCAGTTCAATAAGCCCCATCCTCCCAACATGCCTGGGTATGTAATGGAGACAACCATAACAGGAAGGGCAATTTTCATAAACACCCATCCAGGGTAAAGGCCACTTGGAGTACATTAGCTCTGTGGTTTGGAGAAAAGGTCGGATTCCCAGATCGATGCACAGTCCGAGTCCTGCCTCCACCAATAGCAAAACTGTACGGCTGGCTCTGCTACCGAGAGCACACGGCCTTGTCCTCCACACCGTGCCCATCAGTGGGTAAGGTCGGGCACACAGCGGCTAACCGGCTGCATGTCCATCCGAGATGCTCTGAGCCATCTGCCCAGCCATGTTGAGCGGCTGCCCAGCAACCCGGGCACCGAGCTGCCACACTCAGGGCTCTTCCCAGGAGAAGGGTGACGATGCCCGGCTGTTCCCGTGCAGGAAATACCACTGTGCCGGGGATGCAGAGGGAAGATGCTGATGGCATGAGAAGCCCCCAACCACGCACCCTGCTGCTGATCAGCCAAACCCGAATTCCAGGAGGTCAGTTCTCTGCCCTGGGCAGCGTCCTGGGGCCGCCAGATGCCTATTCCAGAGGGGCACAAGATGCTAGAAAGGGCAGCCAGAAGGTAAAGACATGCAAAGCTGCAGAGACTCCCAGGCCAGCCCCGGTTCCAGGAGAGGCGACACTAACAAAGCGGAGCAGCCTCTCCTTCCCGGGGGGCTCCGGGCGGAGCACTTACATTGCCTCGGAAGCCTCCAGGTTCGAGTCGCTGGCTGGGAGTGGCTGCAGAGACTGCGACCCTCCCATCCTCGCTGCGCCCTGGCGTGCAGGCTAGCCGCGAGCAGGGCCAGCGTTCTGGCGCGATTCCTCCAGCCGGGAGCCCGGGGCGGGCCGGCCGGCGGCCGGGGCTGCTGCACTGCAGATGGCAGCAGCTGCTGGCATCCGTGGTGGCGGCGGCGGGGAGCTGCAGCTCGCGGCTGGGGCCAGAGCCCGGGGAGCGCGCGCCTAGAGAGTGCGCGCGGGTGGCCGGGCGCGCGGAGGTGTGCGTGCGAGGGTGGCCGGCGGCGCAGCTCGGCAGGGGCGCGCGAGAGGGAGCGCCAGCGCTATGTGGTCCGAAAGAACCTTCCTCTCCTCTTAAACCCTCGGGCGGCCCGGCTCCTGTTTGTGACACGATGATGTCATCACTGCCGACCGGCCTCGCCGCCTGCCTCTCCACAAAGCTCCATCGCTGGCTCCGGAAACGGGCCCGGGGGCGGGCGAAGACCCTCCCTCTGCACTCACGTCAACCCCCAGCCCCCTCCTGCCTCCCGGGATCGCTGGCATTGTGTGACTTTAAAATGCAAATAAACTGCGGGCTGGAGAGCCTGGGGCCCCAGGAGGGTGGGCGCATGGTGGTTGTGGCTGACCGCAGAGAGGGCAGGAGTCCCATGCAGGCTGGCTTATCCCTCCAGAAAGAAGGAAATGAGCTCTCCTGCCCCAGGTCCAGGGGGATGGCTGGAAAAGCAGGTAAACAGGCTGCTGAGCGCTGGGAGGGACAGAAGATGAGTACTTCTTCAGACCAGACGTTCTGGAGCCTGCTGAGGCCCAGCTCCCACTCACCCAGAGCCCAGGCCAGCCTCCTAGGACACCTTTGCTCTGCATAGTTGGCCAGGACTGGAGACAAACTGGGGAGAAGGAAGCCCAGAGCTTGCTGCCCAGGCTGGGTCTGCAGCATGTCTGGCTACCAGCTGAGTTCTCCACAAGGAGAAGCCCTAGGCAAGCCCTCACCCTAGACAGAGGCCAGGCGAGCATGGAGTTCTCCACAAAGTGAAACCCTAGGCAAGCTCTCACCCTAGACCAACAGGCCAGGCGAGCACGGAATTCTCCACAAGGTGAAGCCCTAGGCAAGCTCTCACCCTAGACA